>NC_090803.1:53072409-53424909 GCF_036512215.1 Solanum lycopersicum | reverse complement strand
ACTGGCCAAAGATGTTATTTACATATTACTTTCCATTGTCACTTCGAAAAAGTTTAACATGAGAATTGAATTGTGTTTTGACCATTTTTTCAAAAGTGACAAAGGTGGTGTATGCCTGTGATTTGTGTTTTAGTGGGTACAACCAAGTGTATTTTGTAAAATCATCCACAAAACAAATGTAATAGCGAAAACCAACAAATGAAGGAGCAGCAGTAGGACCCCATAGGTCAGAATGAATGAGTTGAAAAAGTGCAGTTGTACGCTTCTCAGATAAAGTAAAAGGTAATTTATGAGATTTAGCAATTGAACAGGAATCACAATTGTTTACATGAATGGAAGAAAAAACTAATTGAGACATTAAAGATTTTATTATTTGAGTAGACGGGTGACCCAGACGACTGTGCCACAACAGACTGTGGCCATCAGCCGAAAGAGCCACCGGAGCCACAGGAACGCTTTCTGAAACTGGGTGGGTAGACGAACTTATGCCAGGAAGAACGTACAGACCATGATCACAGGGGCCCTGAAAAATCACCCTCTTGGTAGTATTGTCTAGGATCTGAAAATCATTAGAGGTGAACAAGAGTGAGCAATTATTGTCTTTTGTGAATTGGTGAACTGAAAGGAGATTGGTTTTAATAGAAGGGACGTGGGTAAGGTTACCTAGGTGAAAGATAGCGCTGGGGTTTTTAATGGTACCCGTGCAAGTGTGAGAAATATTAAGGGACTCACCGTTGCCAACAGTAATACAATTGGATCCATGATATGGATTTGGAGCGTTAAGCTTGGATAGATCAGAAGTAACGTGCATGTTGGCCCCAGTATCCAACAGCCATTCAGAGGAAGGGCCGGCTTGAGATGCATAATTGGCACGGTTATCACTATTTCGGCTCTCCTCATATCGAAACCAGCAACGAACAGCGGTATGTCCTGTTTTCTGACAAATTTGACAAGTTGGACAATTCCGCTCGTAAGTGCCCTGCCCGCCGCTGGAAGATGACTGCCTGCCGCTGCCGAAGGAGTGTAGGCTGTTGTTGCTGCCGTGCTACTGGCCGTCGTACAGCGGACGACTGCCCTGCCGACCGCCGCACCGCGGCCTCCGCTGTTTCTGCCGTAGCCGCCGCGGCTCCCCTGCCGGTCGCCACCACGCCCCCCGCGATAATTCTGGCTTGCGGTAAGGGCGGTGGCCGGCTCCATAACAGCGGCTTCTCGGAGAAGTTTGCTCTCCAGACCCACGTTGATTTCTTCACTTTTTAGCCACGAGGAGAGAGTGGCCAGGTCAACGGGCGTTGGACTGATGCGAACCGCCTGTTTGATGGAGGAATAAGCTGATAGGAGCCCCCAAACGACGCACATGGCGAGATCTTTTTCAGAAATGATTTCATTCACGGTGTCGAGGGCTGTGATGATGGTGGAGACCTCGTCTAAATACTCCGCCATAATTTTCATGCCTTTGGTAATTGTGTGGAGACGATCACGCAATTGAAAAATATGAGAGTGGAAAATTGATGCATAGCGTGTTGCGAGGGCCGTCCACAGGGCTGAAGCAGTTATGTAGGATCAGACGTGTTTCTGAACCGTGGGAGAGATGACCGCAATCAAACATGATCGGATCTGGCCATCCACTGCTTTCCAGGCGGCATGGGCCGGATTGTTTTTTTTTTATTTGTCCGTGGCGGTGATGACTGCCGGCGGCGGTTCTGTGCTTCCATCGACGTATTTGAGAAGGTAATTGGCCTCAAGGGCTGTAAGAACGGTGATTTTCCATGTAGGGTAATTTATGTCTGATAATTTTTTGGGAATCAGGGCATGAAGATGCCTGAGAAGGAGTTTAACGCCAGAAGGAAGTGAATCGAGAGGATCCACCTCGGTTGTCATGGCTGCCGCCGCCCAAGAGAAGAAAAGGAACGATCGATGCCCTAAAGAGAGAAAAAAAAACCTAGAGAAAAGAAGATATAGGTTTTCTAGCTCTTAATACTATGAAAGAATATTGATTGTATTGAAGTGTTAACCTAATAAAGGAATACATGGGAGATATATATAGGGATATAGGAAGGAGTACTAATCCTAATAGGACTAGGATTAAGGAGTACTAATCCTAATAGGACTAGGATTAGTAGATAGTAAATACTAATATTATTTAATACTATTTATTTAATACTATCTGTTATTAGATATCCCTCGAAAAAGACACTTTATAGCCTTAATATTATAAGTATTTATCTAAATCCCATTGAAAGCTAATTTGAACGGTACGAATGAATTTTACAAAACGTAGCTACCCCACCCCCCACTCACCTCACGCGTCCCGTTTCAATCTATTTAAGAAAATACAGAATATGTTTAAATATTTTAGTCTTAATAATAAAATAGTACTTGCCATTTCACTATATCTTTTGTTGATTTGTGCTTGTTATTAATTGTTATCTTGATAGTATAAAGATATCCAGGCGAATATATGGATTTAGAATTATAATATATATTAATTGTTGGACTCTAAGTTAATAATCTTATATTAAATTTTTTAAACAAATATAAATTTTTAACTAAAGTTAGTAAATTCGATCGTACGCTTAATTTTATTGACGCAAAGGATCACCAATATTTTTAAAAAGCAGTCCAATTTGGCTTTAGAATTATATGCAACTAACATATGAATTTAACATGTCTATCAAGGGACCAAGTGTTTTTGCTTAATTAAGACTAAACGAAGAAAGATATACTCTAGAATTACGTCAGTGTAAACAAAAAAATATAAGCCATTACTTGTCATTTTCTACCAATTATGCCATTGCAAATATTATGACCTAATAACGCATGTTACTTCTTTGTCATTTATATTTTTTATTTATAAAAACATAATAATGCAAGTTTTTAATTACACAGTATTTTTTGATATGTTTTAATTTATTTATTTTATTTTTATTTTTAATTCATTTCATAAAAGAATCATTCTTTTTCTGATAAATATTTATTCTTATTTTTAACTTTCTACATGATAATTTAAAAAAACTCTAACTTTCTACGTGAAAATTTAAAAATCACAAAATCAAATTGCATGATATATATATATATCAAATTGTGCGTGTGTAGTTTTTCTTTATTTTTTAAATTTTATGTTATAAAAATCAGATAAATAAATCAAAATAAATGTAATGAAGTGATTGATTGGATGTGCTCCAAAATGGACTATAACTTTCATATATTAGATGTAAAATTAAAAATTTAAAGTTTATAAATTTAGAATTTTAATTTTTTAAGTTAGCGATATCGAAATAGTTCTCATCTGTTCCACTTCAATTCTTTTATTTGATTTTTAAAATGTGGCTGTGATGCAAATGATTCTAATTAACTAAGTCATTATTCTTATACAAAAGACTAATGTTTGAATGGTTACACGACAAAAATAGTAGTAGCTCAATTTACTAGCTAAGCACTCAATTTTGGCAATATGCCATTTGAAAAATACTTCACCGACTGGCATGTTAAAAAAAAAGTAGTATAACTCACCGTAATTAACAACTTAAAATATTATATTATATATTTAAAATTTATATAAAATATACTATAAATATAATAATTAATAATTTAAAATATTTTATTATCTGATAAGAGGATACAAACACACAACTCTTAATTGTACGACATATATTTAAAAATTACGTGAAAAATACAATAGATCACAATACTTAACAATTTTAATATTCCATTATGTATTAGAAAAATTAAATTATTGAATTTTATATAAATTTTCAAATACAAATATAAAATATGCGTAGGTTTTATAAGACAATAAATTAGCTAGGGAAAGAAATAAAAATACCAAAGGAATGAAAAACAAGAAAGAAAGCTTATGGATGATGTTGGAAGAACGATGTTATTCTCAATGCAGTGTAATAATACAATTTATAATAAAAATACTAATAAGATTTGTGAAAACTATCAATTTTCTAAACCCTAGAAAATATTAATAAAAAGGGCTGACTGTGTGACTAAGTCTATCTCAATAAAATTGTTGCTATAAAAACTTTACAATTCTTTCTAAAACAAGTATTCAAACTCCTTTCTTTAGGAACTATATAAAAAAAATTTCCTGTCTTGTATCTTGGGATATCCTTACTTGATAATCAGTAATGCTCTTGTGAATATATATCTTCCTGTTTTATTTGCATCTTGAATTTGAACTTATCTATTTTATAATTCTGAAACATAGATAGCTTATCCATTGCCTCGATTTTTCTAGAAACATTTTAAGTGCCTTTCAACCTATCAAATTCACATTTTGCTTGTGGCTTTTCAATAGGAGGATCATCTTCTATTTTTTCCACATTATATTGGATCATGTTATGCTGAATTTGAGATAATACGAGAAAATATAAATGCGAAAAACAAGACAGCAGATTTACGTGTTCACCAATAAATTGGCTATGTCCACAGGGAAGAGGAGGAGCAGTTTTATTATGGAGAGGCAAGAACAGAATACAAAATAGGGTTTGCCATAGCGTCTATATATAGTGCTAAGCTCCGATTCAAGGCATTCAACAAATCTCCATCTTGACTTGAATTCTCCAAACAGATTCTTCATACGCACTATGATAGTGCCAGGCCTCCCCCTCTTCCTCAGAATTGCCCCGCAGGGCAATTAACAGCTTCTGATGTTGAGCAAGTCCAAACAGTGTTGAAACTTGCTCTGTGGAACCGGCTTTGTGAACATATCAGCAGGATTATCAGCAGTTCCTACTTTCTTCACCTTGATTCTCTTCTCACTTCTCAGAAAATGATACCTCCGTCAATATGCTTGGTTCTCTCATGATGGACTTGATCCTTGGCTAGACAAATTGCGCTCAAACTGTCACAATACACCGTAGCCTGATCACGATGCAGACCAAGATCACTAACCAACCCTTTCAGCCAAATCCCTTCTTTTGCAGCCTCTGTTAAGGCCATGTGCTCCGCTTCCGTAGTAGACAAAGTAACTGTAGGTTGAAAGTTGCCTTCCAACTGACGACAGATCCTCCAAGGGTAAACACATAGCCAGTCATCGATCTTCTTGTGTCAACATCTCCAGCATAGTCAGAATCAGAATAGCCAGTAACCAAGCACTGAGTATCACCTCCATAAATGAGACCAACGTCAAATGTACCTCTAAGGTACCGAAAAATTCTCTTCACAGCCTGCCAATGTTCTCTCTCTGGTTTCCCCATGAATTTGCTCACTACACTGACTGCATGTGCTAAATCTGGCCTTGTACAGACCATAGCATACATCAAACTTCCTATGACACTGGCATAAGAGACTCGTGACATATACTCCTTCTCTTCTTCTGACTGTGGAGCGAACATGGCAGTGAGATGGATATTGGCAGCACTGGGGGTATCAATAGGCTTAGATGAAGACATGCCAAACCTCGCCAAGACCTTTTGAGAGTAGCTTCTCTGTGACAAGAAAAGTTTCCTTCTCTCTCTGTCTCTAATGATCTCCATCCCTAGAATCTTCCGAGCGGCTCCCAGATCCTTCATCTCAAACTCAGCACTAAGTAAACCCTTCAGCTTCTGCATGTCATACTTCTTCTTTGCAGCTATCAACATATCATCTACATAAAGCACCAGATAGATGAATGAATCATCCTTGAGCCTATTGTAGTAGACACAACAATCATATGAGCTCCGAGTGTAGCCCAACTTCACCATATAGCTGTCAAACCTTTTGTACCACTGCCTTGGAGACTGCTTAAGTCCATATAAGAACTTCTTCAACTTGCAGACGTGATTTTCCTTCCCTGGAACTTGGAAACCATCCGGCTGAGTCATGTATATCTCTTCCTCCAACTCTCCATGTAGAAACGCTGTCTTCACATCAAGTTGTTCAAGCTCCAGATTCTGATGTGTAACTAACGCTAGTAACACTTGGATGGAAGTATGTCTGACTACTGGTGAGAAGATCTCATTGTAGTCCACTCCCTCTCTTTGGTTGAAACCTCTGGCAACAACCCTGGCTTTATACTTGACTCCTTCTGCTGGTGATATCCCTTCCTTCTTCTTAAAAACCCATTTGCAAGTAATAATCTTTCTCCCCGAAGGTTGTATGACCAGATCCCATGTCTGATTCTTGTGTAGGGACTCCATCTCATCTCCCATAGCAACAAACCATTTTTCAGAATCAGGACTTAAAATGGCTTCTTTGTAAGTAGACGGCTCAGATGTATCTACCTCTTTAGCAACCTGCAGTGCATAACCCACCATGTCCTCAAAACCATACCTCGTAGGTGGCCGAACTCCAACCCTCCTTGGCCGATCTTGAGCTATACTCTGATGGATATCTGATGGCATAGATTCTGGAATATCTGTTTCTGTCTGTGGCTCTTGATCCTCCTCTTCAGGTTCTTTCAAATCGCTCTCGTTCTGAATGACTTGAAACTCCATCTGTTTATCAAGACTCCCAGTTTCTGACATAGTTGTAGGCTTCACAATGGTTCTAAGCAGAGAACTTTCATCAAAGACAACGTTCCTGCTCATAATAACCCTCTATTCTGCTGGAGACCAGATTCTGAAACCTTTCACTCCATCTCCGTAACCCACAAATACTCCCTTTTTAGCTCTTGGTTCTAACTTACCTTCACTGACGTGATAGTAAGCCGTACAGCCAAAAGCTTTCAGATTTGAATAATCAGCATCTTCTCCTGACCATATCTCCATAGGTGTCTTGCACTGTATGCCTGTATGTGGTCAGCAGTTAATCAAGTAGCAAGCTGTACTAACCGCTTGGGCCCAAAATACAGAATTGACAGATAATTAAGGGCCTAAAATACAGAATTGACAGATAATTAAGGTCCTAAAATACAGAATTGACAGCGAGACCCCCATTCTTTCTGTTGTAACGGGTCCGATTCAAGGCATTCAACAAATCTCCATCTAGACCCCCCGACTCGCTGACCGGGCAGCGAGACCCCCGTTCTTTCTGTTGTAACAGGTCCGATTCAAGGCATTCAACAAATCAAAAGAGAAATGTTTGCATCTCATCTTAATGTTTTAACTTTTGTTTTCCAACACCATCATTTATGAAGCAATGCTTGTTCTTAAAGAATACTTTATATATATTTTTCTAGAGAACTGATCAATATTTAACAAGTTTTAATCAATATTCTGGTAGCATGAGGCAAAACGTTGTAAACAATAGCTCTTAGTTGATGGTTAGAGAAACTCTCACAACAATAGTTTTGTATTCTTATATACATAAAGTTAATTGTATTTTAACTGCTTATGTGTTAAATCGTGTGCCTCATAAAAAATCTAAATTGATACCTTTTGAATTGTGAACGGTTACAAGCCAAATTTGAAATATCTAAGAGTTTGGGGTTGTTTAGCCTTTGTAAGGCTAATGGATCCCAAGATCACAAAGTTGGATAAGAAAACTATTACTTATCCTTTGGTTGGTTATGCTTTGAATAGTAAACCTATAGAATTTTTAATCTTGAAGATAAAATTGTGATAGGATCGGGTGATGCTATTTTTCATGAAAATGAATTTCTTTTTTATTCTAAAAATAGTGGGGTTCAAAGGATTGAACAAAATATTTAGTCACTACCTAGTTCTTCTAATTCAATTGTGAAAAATAAAGAAGTTAATGATTTTGAGTTAAGAAGTAAAAGAGCTAGAATAGAAAAAAATTTTGGTCCTGATTTTTATGTATTTAATGTTGGAGATGACCTTTTCACCTTGAAATAAGCATTATCTTCACATGATGCTATTTTTTAGAAAGAGGCTGTAAATGATGAAATGGAATCACTAATTCTTATCATCGGATTGTAAAACAATTGGTTGCAAATGGGTCTTAAGAAAAAAGTTCGAACCGGATGGTTCTATTGATATATGTATATAATGCTAGACTAGTTGCAAAATGTTTTAAACAACTAGAAGACCTAGAATTTTTTGATACTTTTTCCCCGGTAACAAAAATTACATCAATTAGACTTTTCATTACTATGACTGGAATTTTTATTTGCAAATTCATCAAATGGATGTAAAATTATTTTTTTAGATGAAGACCTAAATGAGGAAATTTATATGAAACAACACGAGTCTTTTATTGAAGCAGACCCAGAAAACAAATTATGTAAACTTACTAAATCCCTATATGACTTGAAACATGCACCAAAGCAATGACATGAAAAAAATTGATCAATATCATCCCACCGACGGACATTCATTATCATTATCCTACCAATGGATCATTATCATTATCCTACCAATGGATCAATATCATCCCACCGACGGATATTCATTATCATTATCCTACCTATGGATCAACATTATCCCACTGACGGACATTCATTAGCATTATCCTACCAATGGATCATTATCATTATCTTGTCAATGGATCAATATCATCCCACGGACGAATATTTATTAGCATTATCCTACCAATGTATCATTATCATTATCCTACCAACGGATTAATATCATCTCACCGATGTATATTCATTAGCATTATCCTATCAATATATCATATTATCATTATTCTACCAATGTAACAACATCATCCCACCGACGAATATTCATTAGCATTATCCTACCAATGGATCATTATCATTATCCTATCAATGAATCAATATCACTCTATCGACGAATTTTTATTATCATTATCCTACCAATGGATCAACATTATCCTATCAATGGATCATCAATATCATCCTATTAATAGAGCAACATCATCCTACCGACGGATCTTCATTATCATTATCCTACCAATAGACCAACATTATCTATCAATAGATCATTATCATCATCATCCTATCAATGGATCATCATCATCATCCTATCGATGGAGCAACATCATCATCCTATCATTATCGTCATCCTATCAATGTAGCAACAACATCACCATCCAATCATTGGAGCGTCATCATCATCCTATCATATAACAATATTATCCTACTAATGGATCAACATCATCCTACCGATGAATTATTGACATCTTCCTGATGATCATTAATCATCATCAATATTTTCATGTTGCAAGAACTTCATCAAGAGAGCTATCCACATATTACATCAGTCTATTTCTTATCACTCCATATTAAAGAAAGAGTACATTTGAGATTATATTTCAAATATGATACATAAGCTTTTTTTTACGTCAAATTCGAGAAAGTTGACGTCAACTGTTCGAGGAGAAAAAATATGTGTCAACACGGTAAAAGACGTTATCTCTCCATTCGAACTACAATTTTTATGCTAATGAGTTTTATCTCTATCTTTGTCGGGAGCATCCAAGAGGATGAATTCTCAAAGCAAATCACAGGTGCGGGCGACATCAAAAGGTATACATCACAACGTGAAATTTTTTCTAAGCAGCGAATTGGGATATAGTCTGAAGAGGAGTATCAAACTCCTAGGACGCAAGCTGAGGAGAGACTTCCACCACAATTAAACCACAACCCTATTAGAATGCATGTGAGTTTTTTCTTTAGGTTTCTCAATTTCAGTTTCGTATTCGAAAAATTTGGTTCACTTGGAGCAACTTTCTAATCTGAGTGAAAATACACCAAGAACTTTGGAAATTATGTCCGTGTAAGTTCTTACTTATTGGTGTGAAAGGCCCCACATTCATGGGCTAAGAGGTTGCAAGCCTCTTTTTCATACTCAACTTATTTGTCACTCTCCCAGAACCGAAAGTTATCTAGTACAATAGATTTCCTTTTCAACCGATCGAATCGAACTACAAACAGTCTGATTCCTTGAGTTTACGGATATGTAGGCGGTCTCAATGTTGAAAACTCGCCTGTATTTCAACATTCGCTCTTAAGTCTTATTCTCGAGCATTTCGATCCCTTCATAATTCGGTATCGAAATAGCTTTTGAATTTCTTAAAAATGGTGCATTAAAGCAAGCGTATCGAGCTACAAATGGTCTGAATTCTCATATAGCCAGAGATATGTAGGAAATTTATTTTCGGTGTTCGGTCATAATTCCTAAAGTACGTACCAAAAACTTTCTTCTAAGGGATGAATATGTGGTCGGTCAAAATTAGATTTGTCAATTTCATTTTTGTCAGAGTTCTTTCATCAATCCAAGTCAAACGAGGGACAGTTGTTGACACCTAATTATGACCATCCACAATATAAATTAATCATCGAGCTTCTTAAATTCCAAACAATTTGAAATTATTGGCTTTATAATATTCAGAATATTATTCAAGTTATTTAAATAGTTTTGTTTCTCTTGTATAATTTTTAAAATATATATATGTTTTATATAGTTTTGTATATAATTAGTATATTTTATGGTTATTCGAATATCATCTCAAAAATATTTTTTTTAATTAAATATTTGATTAATTAGTTAGTTATATAATGCTTTATATTTAAATTATTTAGTTTATATTTGAGATAACTATTTTATTTTGTTAAGATTGAGAAGCTAGTTGATTAATTATATTAATTCGTCTTACTAATTCATTAACGGAGTTTGGTAAGTAAATTTTATTTTGCCAATTCCAAATACCCATGTCCATCCCAACGTCAACAACCCCTTCCTTGTTAATAGCATACAATAACATACATTACAACACACATAGAGAAGGCCCAGTCCAATTCCACCCTGTAGAGTAGCCAGACGCACCCACAATTTCCAGCAAACCAGATGCGACCCGAACCCAGAAAATCGGGCGGCCGCTCATCCTTGCTCGGAATCAAGAAGTCCATCCATTGAGAATTGTACGAATCCCAACTTTTTCTCACTCGTTTCCCCCCTAAATCCTCTCCTATTAAAGGCTTCTTTCCTAGTCAGTGAGGCAGTTGGTGAAAAACTAAGGTATAGAAAAAGATTTTCGAGGGTCGTAAGTAGTGAGTCAAAACTTCAACTAGAAGCACTCTCAAATAGCATCCAAAAGAATTTGAGTTTTCTTTTAGTTCCATTTTTTCTTTCTGTGAACATCAGCTACCAACAGTTAGAGGAGAATAGGAAAGGCTTTGTATTGATTGCACTGAAAGAACCTTTTAGAGAAGAATAGGAAAGACTTTGTATTGCACTGAAACTTGTATCTACAACAATGATCTACAAGTCTATTTATATAATGATTTATATCCAACTAATTACTGCTCTACTTACTGTCATGGCTAGATAACACTATCTAATTATGAGTTTGTTATAACCTCCTAACTAACTACGATATCACTAATCTCAAGCTGGATGGCAATAATACATTCTTCAGACCAAGCTTCACAAGTAAATACCATGTTGATCCTTTCCAATCAGCTGGCTGCTCTCTTGTTCCTATGTGATGAGTCTTGATTAGTCCTTGTTGTAGTTTTTCTCTCACAAAATGACAATCATTGTCAATGTGCTTAGTTCGTTCATGAAAAATTGGATTTTCAGCTATTTGTATAGAAGCCTTGCTATCACAATGCAAATTAATAGGTTGTATACACAATTGGAACTCCCAGTTCCTTGAATAGACAAGAGAGTTCTGCCACTGTGGATGCCATGCTCCTAAATTCAGCTTCAGCTGAGCTCCGTGAGATTGTTTCTTGCTTCTTCGACTTCCATGAAATCAAGGAAGATCCAAACTTAATCATATAGCCTGTGACTGATTTTCTGGATTGAGAAGAAGCAGCCCAGACTGAATCACAATAGGCAAATAATTGATGAGATGTAGTAGAAGACATAAACAAGCCAAGCCCTGGAGCATTCTTGATATATCTAATCACCCTGATAGCAGCAAGCATCTGAGACTCTGTTGGTCTATGCATGAATTGACTCAAAACCTGCACTGTGTAAGCAATGTCAGGTCTGGTCATAATGAGATATAACAGTTTTCCCACTAGTCTTTGGTACCTCTCAGGATCAATCAGTAACTTATCATTAGTTGTGCTTCCTGTGGCTATATCAGACTCATAGGAAGTCTTTGTTTGAAGTCAAGTGGAGTTGAAGCAGGTTTAGCTCCCCCTTGACCTGAATCTGCAATTAATTCAAGGGCATATTTCCTCTGATTCAAAAAAATTCCAGAGGCATTCCTGGAATATTCAAGGCCAAGAAAACATCTCAAGACACCAAGATCCTTCATCTTAAACTTCTGCTGAAGGTTGGATTTGGTAGATTGAATGAGTGTATTGTTGGAACCAGTAAGAATCAGATCATCCACATAAACCAAGATAACAACATCAGATTTAACAATAAGAGTGAACAAAGAGTAGTCAAAATGACTCTAAACAAACCCCAAATCCTGCAAAGCTGAAGTGAGCTTCAGGTTCCATTGCATGGAAGCCTGTTTCAATCCATACAAAGACTTGTTTAGCTTGCAAACCTTGTGATGAGAACCTTTAAAAAAACCTAAAGTTATTTGCATATAAACCTTCTCAACCAAATCACCCTGAAGGAAGACATTGTACACATCCATTTGATAGATGTGCCAATTTTTAGAGGCAACAATAGCTAGGACAAACCTGACAGTCACCATCTTAGCAACTGGGGAGAAGGTTTCTTGGTAATTAAGACCCTCCTTGTAAATCCCTTGGCAACTAGCCTTGCCATGAACCTTTCAATCGTACCATCAACTTTATATTTTATTTTAAACACCCATTTGCAAACCACAACATTCTTTCCTAGAGGAAGATCAACAATGTCCCAGTACCATTTTCTTCAAGAGCAACAATCTCTTGTTTCATTGCAAGAACCCATCTGGCATCTTGAACAACCTCATTATAGGTCATAGGTTCAATTTTAGAGGTGTGAGAAGCTAGGTAGGTGGCATACTCAGGAGAAATTAGAGCAAAGCTCAGGTAATCAGACATAGGATAGATACAAGAGTTGACAAAATATTCATTAAACCAGGTGTAGACTTAGGTTTGTGTGATCTTCTTAATGGAGCCTCAGAAACATCAAACACTGGATGGTTTGCATGTACTGGAGCAGTAGGAGGGGGAATAACATGTGTAGAGGCCATAGGGTCTACTGGAACATCCGCAACAAAATCCATGACAGGAAATATAGGATCATTACTAGGAATCATCTATTTAAAAGGATAAACAGATTCATGAAAAAATAACATCCTTGCTAAAAAAGAACCTTTTAGAATGCAAATCCTATAGTTTATAACCCTTCTTAGTGGCTGAATAACCCATAAAGACAATAGGAAGTTCTCTGGCAACAAACTTATCCCTCGTCTGAACATTTACTGCATATGCTAAACATCCAAAACAATTTTTTTTTGGATCCATCTGTATCCAATGTTACTATTTTTATTAATGGAAAAGGGCCTAAAATATTCTCAAAATATTGGAAATGGTATAAAATTACTCTCCATCCATCTATTGGCTCCAAAATACCCTTCCCACCCACCTATTGGGTCCAAAATACCATTGTCATCCATCTTTTGGTTCAAAAGTGACCACTTATATATTTAACGGTTTTATATTTAAACTATTTAAATATTTTTTAAAGTACATGACACTCAACTATTTGTTATAATTTAACTTATTAGTATAATTTATAAATCACACTACCCACTCGTTACTAATTAAACCCCTCTAAATTAATAAACCCATCACATTATTAATGCAACAATAGAAAAACTAATGCCAATTGAGCATTTTAAAAAATTTGAGGAGAAAATATCTATAGAAGTAAATTATCATACATTCAAGTATCGAAATAAAAATTACCGATAAACTTAGAAGTCTGACTATGTTCATCTTAATTATTTTTACGTTTCAATTATGTGATGTTACTTCATAGGTAATTTTTTTTCAAAATGATATATTGAAGATTTTAAAACAAATCATAAATATTTATAAAAATTATATTTACAAAAAAGTGCATGAATTAATTCGGGATGTATTACTTCTTTACCTTTAATCATAAATTTCTAATTCAATCTTGAAAGAAAGTGTCCTCCTAAATAAGCGGCTCAACCTAAATTTAATTGGGGCTTCAATTCGGACTCGAACAATTTTGGATGTCATATCGTGTTTTAGTACAATTTATGATGATTTTGATATTATAATTTAATTATTAATTAGGTAGGGTTTAGTTACTAATGAGTGGGTAGTGAATTGGTTTATAAATTATATTAACAAATTAAATTATAACCAATAGTTGAACGCCAAGTATTTAAAAAAATATTTAAATAGTTTAATTTTAAAACAATTAAAAAAATGGTCAAGTTTGAACCCAAACGTGGATGACAGGGGTATTTTGGAGTCAATAGGTGGATGAAAAGGACATTTTGGAACCAATAGGTGGATGAAGGGTAATTTTTATATCATTTTCAATACTTCAAAGATATTTTAGGCCCTTTTCCGTTTTATTAAAAATGCAAATAATAAATATTAGTAAATCTAATATTGTAAACTTCATCCTCTTCATCAATTCCTTTCTTTGATCCTAGTTTTTTCAAGTATTTTTTTAATGCAAATGATGAATATCACAATATTGTTGAGGTGATCTCGTTCATGGATCTCTGAAATCGAATATGAAAACCATAGGATTGATGGAATACCTTTGAGTGATAATGCAACCTACAACGATCTAGTTAATGGTAATTCAAAACAACTAAGAATCGATTGTATCCACAAAAGAATATAATTTAGATACACGATGGAACATAATTTAACTACAATGGAAATTTGAAATGAGGTATGCATGAGGTTTTTCATGAAATTAAAAGGACGTCATGTAAACTAACTAACAAAATCGATTAAATATGATATTAATCTTTTGATACACATAACTACAGTTGTTTAAAATCGAACAGAAACTGATAAGCTTAATCGATAAAAAAGTTATTGATTTATAGCATTGCGTTATTGGTTTAGTGGTTTTAATAACAGTTTTGATTTTTTTTATTGGGTTATCGGTTCTTAACGGTTTGAAGTTTTTTCTTAACAGGTTAACTGATAACCTGATAGTAAATTAAATAATTATATTTATACCATTTTGTATATAAAGTCCTCGACTTAGAGTTTAATTTCCTACTTTTATTTTTTGTTGTCTCAAACACTTGGTTATTCGACATTGTAAAAGTGTTTGTTTTTAAACAAGAAATAACTTGTGAACTCAAGTGCATGGTTTATTTGGTTTATCACCTTATTTCTAAGTGATTCTTAATGTTTTTTCTTTTGTGTCAAATCTTAACGGTTAAACTGATAACCGAATCGAAAACGATCAAAAACCAATAAACCAATAACCAATAAGTCAATATCTTAATGGTTTCATAACTGTATAGCATATCTACAAACTGATAACCAATAAGCCGATCCGATAAACTTCAAAATGGAACTGAACCGACTGATACACAGCCCTACACATAACATATTATTCCAGATACATTGTGACAATTTAAGATACTCCTGTTTCATTGTTGAGATGCATATCAATAACTTCTGATATAATAGGTGTATGCATATCCTGTTAAACTATAACAGACGCATAGTGTATTATATTAAAGATACATGAACTCTAAAGCTATTGAAATAATGTAAAATTTTAAATAATTACCTCACAAGTCGAATAATTACCAGCAAATTAAATGACATGGTGTAAAATCAATTTTCTGTCTTCGCAAATGCGACAACAAAATGAATTGTCCGGAGGAAGAGAAAGTAATTTGAATTGTTAACATATCATTAATTAAAGAGATTTAATTGTAAGATAATTATTCATTATCATAATTAAGAGGATTGTATATCTGAATTTAAAATTTTGAAAAGTGTTATTATATGTAATTTTAAACTAGAGGTAAACTATGTATATATGATAGTGAAGTATGTCTAGATAGGTAGTTTTTTCTTTTTTAAAAAAAGAAAAACTCTACAAAAATATTCTCTTATATAATTAACAACTCTAAATATTCTATTATGTATTAGAAAAATTTAATTACTGAATTTTAAATAAATTTTCAAATACAAATATAAAATATGGGTAGGTTTTATAAGAGAAGAAATTACGAGGGAAAATAACATACGGAAAGAATGAAAAATAAGAAAGGAAGCTACAGAGTGATGTCAGAAGATTGTCAAATCTGAATTAATTTATATTTATTTTAAATACATTTAAAGAATCGTCATAAGAAAATGAAAATAAGGGAGGTAGACGTAATCTAATAAACCACAGGAGAGGTGCGTGCTATAGAGCGAAACCTGAAGGGAGGTCTCTGAAATTGTTCCTACAATTTATAATAAAATTACTAACTTCTAGATTTCTTTAAAAAAGATTTAACCTCCCTTGAGCTGTCAATCCCTTTTGCTCTCTTGGTGACTTGAACTCGCAACTTTCGAATTGAAGGTAAGGGGTGCTTATGATTTGATCAATTCCCTCTCATCCTAAATTCTAAATATAAAACTAAAGCAAAAAGTTTTGTGAAAAATACCACTTTTCTAAACCCTAGAAAATATTATTATCTCAAAATTCATATAGAAATCAATTCTCGATTAAAAAGGCTAACTGTGTGAAATAAATAGTAGGAGAAGCGCCAATGAAGTATTTTTATTGGAATAGTAGGAGAAGCACACAACAATCCCAAAAACCATATAGTAGAAACTTTTTAATGTTGCTTGTAATAAAGTCTTAAGTTTAGAAATATTATTTCTCTTGTATTTGCATCATGATTTGTTAAGATTGTAAGTAGGAATAGCCATTAATGGTTTCTCTCTACATGTTACCATCCCAAACTTCTCATCAATGTCTAAATCACAAGGCTGCATACCATTTGGAAGCTCCCACTCAAAGCAATGCACCAATTGTGCCACCACAAGGCGGACGACAATAACTGCCAACTGCATTCCAGGACAACTTCTTCTCCCAGAGCCAAATGGTACAAGTTGAAAGTCGCGTCCACGAAAATCTATACAACTTCCAACAAATCTCTCAGGCAAAAACATCTCAGGCTCAGGCCAAACATTTGGATCTCTTTGAGCTGCATAACAATTAACCATGACTCGGGATCCCTTTTTTATGTGGAAACCGTCGACTACACAATCTTCCATGGACTCATGATAAAATAGTGGCACTACAGGATGCAGCCTCAGGCCCTCTTTTACAACCATGTCTAAGTACTTCAAATTTTCCAGGTCGGATTCTTCAACCGTTCTTTCAAGGCCTACCACTTCTTGCAACTCCTTTTGGAGTTTCTTCATCACTTGGGGATGTCTAAGAAGTTCTGTCAGTATCCATTCTGTTGATGATGCTGTAGTGTCCATAGCAGCTATAAGCATGTCCTGCAAAGGAAACAGGGGAATTAATTAGCACAAACCATTTCATTCTCAAGACTTGTGACCTTATAATAGTATATATGACAAAATGGGATGAAAGTAGATACAAAGAGGATAGCTTTTATGTGACGACGGTCAAGCTGAAATTCTGCTACCCCAGATTGCATTATGCCCATCATGGTGTCTACAAAGTCCTTGGTTTGCTTATGTTCGTGTGAATGCACATGTTCATCAATGATCTTCTCAAGGAACTCATCAAACACTTCTGAAAGATCCTTGAGCTTGCGAGTGAGACCCTGGAGATCAATAGCACCAAGGAAGGGGAAAAAATCACCAAGATTTGGCGTTGCTGCTAAATGCACAACATCTTGAACAATAGATTTGAATCCCCTCTTGTCCAAGTCCTCATCCATGTACTTCTTACCAAACACCATTAAACAAGTCAAGTTAGCATTTAAGGACGTAATCTTTGCACTAAGATCAACAGCTACGCGATCATGAGCTTCCTTTTTAAGCGACTCAATAAGAAGTTGAACTTGTTGTTTTCTCATGGATTGAAATGAATTGATCTTGTTATTGCTCAAAAGGTGCACAGTGCACAATTTGCGCATGTTACGCCAATACACACCATACTTTGCAAATATCAAATTCTTCTGTCCATAAGACAAATATTGAGATGCCTCATGATGAGGCCTGCTAGCAAAAACGTGATCATATGTCTTGAGGACTTTTTCGGCTGCATCAGCAGACGAGGCAACGAATGTAGGTACTAGCCCTAGTCTCATATACATAATAGGACCATGTTTGTTGGCTAGTTTTTGTAAATCTTGGTGTGGATTTTTGCCTAACAAATGAAGATGTCCTAAAATAGGAAGCCCTTTTGGACCAGGAGGAAACTTTTTCCTCTTGTGAATGCTTAGCAGCTGATATACAAATAGAGCAACCACTAGAACTGTCCATATCAAAGTCATTGAGTTGGATATGCAGGGGAAGAGCAGAGCAGTAATAGATGAGTTATGAATGTCAGCACTAAGTATATATGCAATATTCCTAGAATTGATATGCAGTGAATCAAGTCAAATTAACCATAGATGAGCCCAGAAGTCAATTAATGCTCAACCAATCTAATAAGTCTGGAAATGGGACAAATGACTATACACACATGTCAATACCAGCAGCCCATGTTATATCTCTTCTTTTCTGTTTCTTTTCCAAGAAAAATGTATATACTTGTCATTCACTTATTATAAAGACTTAAAAAATTATGGTTGAAGTTTGTGAATCTACATTACGGGTTTTTAAAGTAAAAAACAAAACAAACAAATCTGACAGCCCTTTTATCTCTGAATAACAATAATATCTCACTGACATTTATGTCTTCAAACTCAAAGCGTGCATGAATAATACACACTTAAACTTGTATAATGTTAGATAAGTAAATATATGTGTTCTATGTAGCAATTCACATCCTACGTGTATTATATCATGTAAGATACGTGTGTTCTATTGTTTAACTTTATAAAAAGTTTTGAGTCTGATTGTGTATACTCAAAGTTTGGTGGACATAATTACCAATTGAAGTCAAATTAAAAAATACATCCATTTATGTATAGCACGATTCATAAAAGTACCATTTAACTTGACCTGATTATGTCCTCCAACTTTGGATATACATAAATAAAAATTTAAATTTATATAAAATTAAACAAGTTGACACATGATTCATATATGGGTTGTGACATACATCATGTATGACTCAAATTGTCATGTATGATATTAGGTAAGACGAATATGTCTCTTTGTTCTACTTTATACAAATTTATGTGTCTATTTGTGCACACCCAAACTTCAAAGATATAAATGTGAGCTTTAAGATCAAGTTTAATGATATGTTTATGTATTATACCTTTATGTATTTTGCCTTTCTGAATTGGTGAATATTTTAATTAATAACTATTTATTGTTTACGAAATTGCGTGTATACACATAAATACTGTAATTTTTTTACACCATCAAGAGTTCAAGACAATTTAACAGTTCATATGTGTTACGATCAAAGAGTACGTCCTAGTCGTAACTCATAACATGATACTTAGAGTCATAAGTGATCCTGAGCTAACATTTGATATTGACATAAGTCATAATCGACTAAATATATACATGAATAATAGCTTAAATGACTGAGTGAAAGCATAATTATGGAATAAGTTAGTTGTGTACAACTGAACAAAGTTTGGTTTACAATAATTATAATCTATAAAGAAACTAAAACTAAATAGATTGAATACATTAACTCTAATTGATTGTCTATGAAACCTCTAAAAATACTGGTAGTCGGAAAATGACCCCCTATTACCCTTAATAATTACATATGGAAAGAAATAAGATACTAGAATTGCAAATTAACTGGAGTCCTCAAACAAAGAGAACTAATTGCCTGCTGGTTCTAAGCTTTGATATGTATGACTAGGATCCTAATAGAAGCATCTGGATCTACATCACATGAATAATATAAGCAACATATTAGGTAAGCGATTAGTATTTTAAGGGGTTGTTTGGTACAAAGATTAATAATGCAATGATTAGTAATGTAGAAATTAGTAATGCAGGGATTAGTAATGCCGGTATTATTTTTATCAAATGTTTGGTTCATTATTTTTTACATACTTTTGTATGTGGTTTAAAAGTTTACAAAAAGAATTCTTTCTAATTATATCCTAGAGTTATTATGAGATTTTATATTTCATGTAATTGGGTCAAAGTAGATAATTAACAGACAATATTATTTTTTTATAATATTTTTAACTAGCTAGGAGAATAAATATTTTATTGTCATGTTCACTATTTTTTCACTGAAATTATTTCAGAGTAAATAATTGTCATTTTCATAAATTGGAGTTAATATCTCAAAAGGTCACACAACTATAATGATTTATAGAGAAAATTTATTGAACTTTGTTTTGTATCAATAAATTTTTAAAATACTCTTTATCATAATATAAAAAAATATATAGCACAATAAATTAAACTATTTTTATACTAGAGATGTGTGTGCGTATATATATACATGCTCTTGTTTTAGATTACTTGTGTAATGTTTAATGGACTTTCGTTAAGAGACAATATTTTACTTACTAAGTGTACTTAAATTCATAAATCAACATTAGCATATTAATCGGATTATAATATTTTATATTAATAATAAATAGATTAAATAACTCATGTTTTAGAAACAAAATTTTATATCTAAATAATAAAATTTGTAAGTTAATTTATTTAAATAAATTTATTAGTATAAATATAAAATATGAAATATAAAATCAAAAAAATAAACAAAATGATTAAAAGGATTTGAGGGGGTATTTTTGTCTTTACCTAGATTAGTTCCATGGTATTAGAGCTAATACCACCAAATGGAAGATATTAGTTATACACCCTCCGTAGGGTGCATAACTAATCCCTAGATTGATAATACATAGACCCAAAATTTCTACAGTACATAGTATTAAATAATACCACACATAATACTTGGACTAATTCTCGTAATACTCCCTACCAAACGACCCCTAAATGTAGTGAGTATCTGGGATGCTAACTGAATACAAAACTAATACACACAATTTGATGCAATAATCAAGTAGTAAAACAGGCAACAGATAAATATTGACTGAAGTAATTGAATACAAGGTCATGCAATATGTGAGATTAAATTGTGGAAGGTACTATTAGCCGACATATAACAATGTCACCTAAACATGGAGTTTGATGTATAATCCCCATCGAAAAGGATCAAGTGTACCTTGCCAAGAGATAAAGGTTGATCTGGTCTGATGTGGTAACCATTAAGCTTATAAAATGTGTCCACCGGGGCTATATAAACCCATGGTGACACACAATTTTGTGATTTTGGTATATACTATAGTCCTAGTCCAATTCGATGCGAAGTACTACTTTGAAATAAACATAATCGATGGCTTCTGAGAATGTTTTTCATAATGCTGGATGCTATACTTGACTGTCATACTACTAGTGAACTTTGTTTGTATAAGAAAACTGATCCACGATCATTGATGACATTCCAGATACCATACTAACAAGGAGTTTACTTTTGGGACAATGTTCAAAAAACATTGATGACATATCTAGATGTCATGCATTTTAATGTTATGAGCCAAAGATGCTGAGTACTAAAATCTAGTAGAGGAGGAATAAACACTTCATGTAAAAGGCATCTTATGCATGTTGATATGAAAAACCATGTATTTGTAGACTTATCAGTGAGAAGAAAATGACATTCATGTTGATCAATCCTAGATTTCTATAGATTTGAAATAATTGATATACAGAGTTCTCTTTGAAATTCTAATGGGTGAAAAAAAACCTATTAATGAAATCTTGCATACCTGAATTTCACAAATTCTTAGAGAAATTTTAGGAATATAACTCGAACTTGAGAAATCCTTCTATAGAGTTCTTCGAGATGAAGTTTGTGAAGAATCTTTAACTTGGAAAAATCTCTTTCATGACATTCTTGAGTTTTGGGAGAAGAATTAGGGAATGCCGGTGTTGGTTCATGTATAAGATGTTGTTAGGTTATAACATGGAGTTGGGGTATTTAATAATGGATAAAAGGGAAACAATACCCCGCTTAGAACATAACAAGACCTGGAAAATCAAAGAAAACGACTATTTAGTTAATTTGGTTGCCCAATTCGAGTTCATAATGACTATCATAGTTGTTTTTGGTGATAGTACTATTATTTGTGATAGAAGTATCTATCAATTGTGTTCATCTGTAATGCGTTTATAAGTTTCTTTTATAAGAAGATTTACTGTTATTTACTACTTCCATTGTCCCAATTTAATGTTAGTTATCAACATGGGTATAACTTTTTGGAATCTTATAAAATAAAATTTACAAAAATTGTATAAGAAGTACTATATGTCTCTAATGAATCCAAATATTTAAGAAAAACAGAGAAAATGATAGTCAAAGAAAAGTTGTTTGACTCTCCGAATAGTAACACCTTCAATGGGATAGAGGAAGTTGTTAAAAATAAGTAGATAAAGAGAATAGTTTTTGGTTAATTTTCTATATATGTTCTTGTGAAAACACTATTACATTTATACAGGTAAGATGGAAAGAAATACGGAACTAGATAAGGAAAATGGTTGTACAGAATATATTACTAACATAATTAGTCTATTTTGTTCCTATAATTATTTTGCTAAATATGAATATTTTCTACACTCCCCCACAAGTTGTGCACTCGGATTTCCAATGCTCAACTTGCGCAAGACATTGCTGAAAGCTTCAGTACTAACAGCCTTGGCTAGGATGTCTGCTAGTTGATCTTTTGATCGAACAAATGGAAGTTTGATAACCTTGTCTTCTAACTTGTCTTTGATGAAGTGTCGATCAACCTCAACATGTTTTGTTCTGTCATGTTGGACAGGATTTCCAGAAATACTTATTGCTGCTTTGTTGTCGCAAAATAACTTGCAGGCTGTTTTCTGAGGAAAACCGAGTTCATTTAGCAGTTTCCTAATCCATAGGATTTCAGTTATTCCTTTCACAATTCCTCTGAACTCAGCTTCCGCACTTGACAGGGCTACAACCTTTTGCTTCTTGCTTCTCCAAGTGACAAGATTCCCTCCTACCAAGGTGAAGTATCCAGAAGTGGATTTCCTTTCATCTCGGTCTCCGACCCAATCTGCATCGGTGTAGGCAATTATATCGAGGCTATCATTTTTTCCGAAGTAGATCCCGGTGTTGCTTGTACCCTTTAGATACCTCAGAATCCTCATTACTGCTGTCATGTGATGTATTTGAGGTAGATGCATGAATCTACTCACTATCCCCACTGCATATGCAATATCTGGTCTTGTGTGGGTTAGATAGATGAGTTTCCCTACAATCTTCTGATATTGCTCTCTGTCAGTCGCCTTTGCCCCTTCTATGACCTGAAGACCATGATTTGCTACAATTGGAGTGTCAGCCGGTTTACCACCTAACATTCCAGTTTCAGTTAAAAGATCGAGAATATACTTTCATTGGTGAATAAAGATCCCTTGCGTGGATCTTAAGACTTCTATACCAAGAAAGTACTTTAAGTTTCCTAGATCTTTCATCTCAAATTCCTGAAACAACTTCCCCTTTAAGGTAACAATTTCTTCCTCATCATCTCCGGTGATGATCATATCATCTACATATATAATTAGACAGGTGATTTTCTGATTTGCCCTTTTTATGAATAAAGTATGATCAGAATTACTCTGTCTGTACCCAAATTTCTTCATAGCCTTAGTGAACCTTCCAAACCAAGCTCTTGGAGACTGCTTTAAACCATACAGGGCTTTCTTCAACTTACATCCTTCTCCATCTTTAAAGTCATGAGAATATCCTGGAGGGGGTTCCATATAGACTTCTTCTTCAATGCTTCCATGGAGGAAGGCATTTTTAACATCGAACTAATACAAGGGCCAATCTTTGTTTGCTGCTACAGAGAACAATACCCGTATTGTGTCTATCTTGGCTACTGGGGAAAAAGTCTCTGAATAGTCGATCCCAAAAGTCTGAGTGTAACCCTTGGCCACCAATCTTGCCTTGTACCTTTCAATAGTTCCATCTGCCTGGTGCTTAATGGAGAATACCCATCTACATCCCACCTTCTTCTTCCCTTTGGGTAGAATACATTTTTCCCATGTGTGATTCTTTTCCAAGGCAACATATTCATTTTTCATGGCTTGTCTCCACTTCTCATCTTCAAAAGCTTCTTCCACGATTTTGGGAATGTTTGTTGAGTATAGGGAGGTACTGAAGGCAACAGATGTATTGGACAAGTTTTCATTGCTGATTCTTTCTATGGGGTATCTGGACCGTTGATCTTCATATTCCGGGTCATACCTTTTGGGAGGAACACCTCTCGTGCTTCTGTGAGGAAGCTCATATCTGTTTTTGACAATTATCACTAGACACAGAGTCAGTAGGAACAGTACATGATTCAGATTTACCTCAACTGATGTTGACTCAGGGTGCTCAGTGGTTGTCATTGGAGTGGATTGAGGAGAAAGAGCTGATACAGATGTTTCAGAGTTGACGTCGGCGATATTGCTTACTTGCGTTGGAGGATCATGGTTCATCATTTCTGGATATATTAACCAGCTAAGGTCATCATTCATAGTCTCCCCCTGAGGACCAGGCTGGGTATAGTAATAGGAGTGTTCAAAAAACTCGCAGTCAAGACTGGTGTAGATTTTGTTTTGAATGGGATCATAGCATCGGTACCCTTTTTGAGTAACCCCATACCCAATAAAAACACATTTAATGGCTCGTGGTTCAAGTTTATTTCTGATTCTTTTTGGGAGATGAACATAGACAACACATCCGAACACCCGTGGAGGTAGAGAATGATAGGAAGGGATGGACACATGGGAAGAAAGAGTGTCAAGAGAAGTTTGGTATGCAAGAGGTTTGGTAGGTAGTCAGTTGGTTAGATATGTGGCTGTGGCAATGGCTTCTGGCCAAAAATGGACAGGGACATGGGATTCTAACATAATGGCTCTAGTAATCTCAAGAAGGGTTCGGTTTTTCCGTTCAGCTATCCCGTTTTGTTGAGGAGTATTCGGACAGGTAGTCTGGTGAATGAGGCCATGATCAGAAATAAATTGTTTCATATCTAAGTTTATGTATTCTCCTCCGTTATCAGATCGAAGAATTTGAGGTTGGGCAGCAAATTGGGTACAGATCATGTTGTAGAAATTTATAAACACATCATATACTTCAGATTTATTTTTTAGAAAATAAACCCAACTCATACGGGTGCAATCATCCACAAACAAAACAAAATAGGAATATTTATAAAAGGCAAATTCAGGTGCAGGACCCCAGACATCAGAATGAATTAAGGTAAATGGCTTAGAAACATGAGTCGAACTGGGAGAATAAGAGTGTTTATGACTTTTTGCAAGTACACATGCTTCACAATCCAAAACAAAATCAATGTCCTTAAAAGAGGGAAATAATCGTTTAAGATAACTTAAAGACGGATGACCTAGCCGTCGGTGCCACATCCAGATCTGATATTCCGGTGACCCTTGAGCAAGCAAAGTGTTACCCTGTTGAGTCACCTCGTTCACATAGTATAGACCTCCTCGTTCAATACCACGACCAATGATCCGCCCCGTCTGAGCATTCTGTACAATACAATCAGAGGAAGTCATTAGAATTGTACAGTTTAGTTCCTTGGTTAATTGACTAACAGATAAAAGTTTGTGGGTAAGACTTGGAATTAAAAGACAATTTTTTAAATGGATTTCTGATGTAATATCCACATCTCCGGCCTGAGTAATTGGAATAAACTCCCCATTTGCAGTTTGAATCTTAGTACGGGTAGTTGATGTGGAGGAAAGAAAATCGGATGGGTCGTATGACATAGTGTCTGTGGCCCCACAGTCAAAAATCCAATTGGACTTATTGCACATGAGACCCACACTTTGTTTTTCCTTGGGTTTTTTGTATAATTGGGCTTCTGATCTTTTGGGCTTTTGATTAACAAGGGCTAAAGGGTCTGATTTTTTTGGGGCTTCTTGTTTTCCCTCACTTTCATTTCTAAAGGACGGCTCCTCTAGAATTTTCTCTCTTCTTCTTCCCATCGATTTCTCTGTCTCCATCCATGGTTCACCAGAAACTTTGGTGAACCCATCCTTGCCACTCGTACCTGTTCGCCTGTCGGTAACACTGGTTGACGAAGCCTCGCTGGTACCTGTTCGCCTGTTGGTGACAGTGGTTGACGAAGCCTCGCTGGTCGGTTCTCCTTCTCCGATGGCAGCGTTAGCCTTGCCGCCGGTCTTTGTTACCTTGGTGGTGGCTTTATGCTGTCTCAGGTCCTCCCACCATTTCGGGTAGCCGATGAGCTTAAAACATCCTTCCTTGGTGTGTTTGGTTCCTCCGCAGTGACTGCATTTGAGGTGAGTTTTGTCCTCTCGCCGGAATGATGAATCCGACCGGCTAAATGAAGAATCTGATCGGCGTTGAGTGACAAGACCACTTCCGATCTTTGAGGGACCTCGTTCCAGTGATGAGTTGCCGGTCATTATGCCACGACGAGCAATTTCTCGTCTGATGGTGGCATATGCGGCATCGATGGTTGGAAGGGGATCTAAATTCAGGATGTCTCGCTTTTCTTTGTCAAGTGAATCATTTACACCAGCCAGAAACTGGTACAGCCTTTGTCGTTGTATAAATGAGTTGAACAGTGTGATGTCTTCTGCGCATTTCATTGGGTTCGGCATTCGTCTATCGATTTCTTTCCAGAGGGTATTCAATTTGCTGAAATACACCTCTATCGTGTCTATCCCTTGTTTCATAGAGGTTGCCTTTGTGTTCAGATCATAGATCTGCAATTCATCTCTGCCGCTACTGAGTAGAGTTTCGATGCCTTTCCATAAATCTCGGGCAGTTTTGTAGTCCAAGAACTGATTCACGAGATCTCCGTCAATATTCTCGATGATCCATGAAATGACCATCGAATCTTTTTGAGCCCATTGCTGGTATTCTGGATCGTCTGGTGAAATGGGGTTGACGATGATGTGATTGAGTCTTCCCCGGCCACCAATTGCTATCTGCATCAGTTTACACCATTTGGTGTAGTTGGTGAAGTTCAATTTTTCCGCGACTCGCACTGTTTGTGAAGTCCCTGGTTCGATGTTGGTTGAATTTTTGTTGAGTGTTTGGAACATTTGAAACAGTTGTTGCATATGTTCCATAGAAATAAGCTGGTTTGGATTTTCCGGTGGGTTTTCCAATGGGTCTTCCATTTCGGTAGATCCCGGTAGATGATGAGTACGAAAAACCGTCGAAGATCGACCTTATGGCTCTGATACCATGTTAAAAATATGTAGATAAAGAGAATAGTTTTTGGTTAATTTTCTATATATGTTCTTGTGAAAACACTATTACATTTATATAGGTAAGATGGAAAGAAATACGGAACCAGATAAGGAAAATGGTTGTACAGAATATATTACTAACATAATTAGTCTATTTTGTTCCTATAATTATTTTGCTAAATATGGATATTTTCTACAGAAGTCTCTTTTAATCTATTCAGTGTTGTCATAATTTTCGTTAGGTTACTTAGGAACTGTCATTCAAAAGAATAATAACATCTGTAGTTACTAGTGTGGAAGCCATCAATTGAGGATGCATACTTCTTGATAACTCCCTTTTGTGCAGGGTATATACGGGATTGTTGGCTTGTATGAGTCTACTACTAGTCAGGAGACCAGGTCCCTTGACTGTACGTACTAGTAACAGAAAATAAAGTAAATAACACAAATGTTTTTACAGATTTACAACTGCATATCATTGGCTTGTCCTGTAAGACGAAAACTCAGAGGACCAGCTCCTTTTACATGGTCGTATTCAATTTGTTAATTCATTAAAACCCAAAATAGAACAGGCCATATACTATGTATTCTGGACTAGCTTTGATATATTTCCTTTGCCAAATGTTTATTTCTTTTTACTTTCTCATGACTTATGATATTGAATATTAGTTTGAGCCTTGAGATTGCTAGACGTACCACTGTATTCTTGACATATTATTTATGTCATTGTTCGCTTATTTGGTTATGATTAGCTTGATGTGGGATAGTTAGGTATCATCACGACCTAGGGAAATTGGATCGTGACAGTGACGATTCTTCTGTTAGGAACTTTCATCTCTCAACTTGTTAAAACACATTTATCAATAGGAAACAAGAGAGAACAGGTCAATTGTATGTACAATGAGACATTTGGAATAGGAATTTTATTAGGTATAGCAGGGGAAGAACACAACAATCACAAAATCATATAGTAGAAACTTTCAATGTTTTCTTGTAATAAGATGTTAAAGTATAGAAATACTTAACATTGCATTGTATTGTGTTTGTATCATTTTTTTTGTCTATAAGTAGGAATAGCCAGCAAAGGCTTTTCTCTGCATGTTACCATCCCAAACTTCTCATCAATGTCTAAATCACAAGGGTCAATACCATTTTCGAAGCTCCCACTCAAAGCAATGCACCAATTGTGCCACCATAATGCGGACAATGGTAACTCCCAACTGCATTCCAGGACAGCTTCTTCACCCAGAGCCAAATGGTAAAAGTTGAAGTTCGCGTCCACGAAAATCTATACTGCTCCCAACAAATCTCTCAGGAAAAAACTTCTCAGGGTCAGGCCAAACATTTGGATCCATATGAATCGCGTAACAATTTATTATGATTCTGGTTTCCTTTTGTATGTGGAGATCATCGACTACACAATCTTCCATGGCCTCATGAAAAAATAGTGGCACAGCAGGATGCAGCCTGAGGCCCTCATTTTACAACCATGTTTAAGTAGTTTAAGTTCTCCATGTCTGATTCTTCCACCATCCTTTCAAGGCCTACCACTTCTTGCAACTCATTTTGGAGTTTCTTCATTACTTAGGGGTGCCTAAGAAGTTCGGTGAGTATCCATTCTGCTGTTGATGCTGTAGTGTCCATCGCAGCCAGAAGCATGTCCTGTACATAAAAGGAACAGGGGAATTTGTGATATATTAAGATTATACCAGTATATATGACTTATAAATGGGATGAAAGTACATACCAAGAGGATAGCTTTTATATGACGATGGTCAAACTGAAATTCTGCTTCTCCAGATTGCATTATGTCCATCATTGTGTCCACAAAGTCCTTAGTTTGATCCCGATCATGATACTCGACATGCTCATTAATAATCCTCTCAAGAAATTCATCAAATACCTTTGAAAGATCCTTGAGTTTGCGAGTGAGACCCTGGAGATCAATTGTTGGGAATAAATCCGTAACAGAAATAATATTTGCGGTAATAAAGGCAATAAATGCGGAACACAACAATGCGGTTAATCAACGAGAATAAAAGAGAAATAATAACACCAAGATTTTACGTGAAAACCCTCCTAAATAAGGGAAAAACCACAACCCGAGAGGAGCAACAAATATCACTTTAGTAAGGATTTTACACTTGTATGTCTGAGTAAAACTCCAAAGACCACTACACATTCAAAAGAAATAACACTATTTTGATTTTTCCACCTCACTACAATATCGCTCACACTCTATATTTTTCCTCACAGATTATTTTCCTCTGTGATGCCTCACTCTTATTTTCTCTCCTTTGTAATTCTTTTTGGTGTACTTAGACTGAAGAATTGTCCTCCCTTTTATAGAGAACAAATACATTACCCTCCAAATGTGCTATAGTGAAGGAATATTGATTGTATTGAAGTGTTAACCTAATAAGGGAATACATGGGAGATATATATAGGAGATATAGGAAGGAGTACTAATCCTAATAGGACTAGGATTAAGGAGTACTAATTCTAATAGGACTAGGATTAGTACACAGTAAATACTAATATTACTTAATATTATTTATTTAATACTATCTGTTATTATCCCCCCCCCAAGCTGAGCTGAGCGGAAGCGAACGGAAGCTTGGAACTGAGGTATTCGTGCTGTCGGCTCGGGAGAGGCTTGGTGAGAATATCAGCCGGTTGTTCTTCAGTGGGTACATACTGCACAGTCATGGTGCTGGCCTGAACTTCATCGCGTATAAAGAGACAATCGGTATCAACATGCTTCATTCTGGTGTGTAGGACAGAATTGTTGGCCACACAGATGGTTGATTTGTTGTCACAATAGAGAGCAGGAACAATGTGAGTGGCGGAGTTCGCGAAGAATATATGTGACCCACATGATCTCAGCAGCGAGAAGAGCAATGGCGCGGGTATTCAGCTTCAGCCGAGGACCGAGAGACCTTGGGTTGTTTTTTTGTACACCAGGAGATCAGGTTCGGCCCCAAAAAACGAGAAACCCCGATGTAGATTTTCTGTCATTTTTATCATTCGCCCAATCTGAATCTGAGAACCCCCGAAGCTCAAAGTCCCCGAGTCGAATGAGTAAACCACGACTAAGAGTGCTAAAAATGTACCTGAGAATGCGTTTTAGACAATGGTAATCATGTTCACTTGGTTGATGCATGCGCTGAGCAACTCGGTTGACAGCAAACTGGATGTCAGGACGGGTAATGGCCAGATACTGTAGAGCCCCAATGAGGCTGCGGAAGTGGGTGATATCAGCAAAGGGGGTGTCGGCTCCATTCGTAGACGAAGAGACTGCCATCGGTGTTGGTTGACTGGTGCATTTTTCCAGTTCAGCTGTCTGCAACAGATCTCGAGCATATTTTGACTGATGAAGAAACAAGCCGCTGCCTGTCCGAGAAACAACCTCCATTCCCAGAAAATAATGTAACGGACCAAGGTCCTTCATTTTGAAGGTAGTATGCATAGCTCGAGTGACATCCTGAATGAGAGCTGCAGTAGAGCCTGTAATAATAATATCATCTACATAGACAAGAAGAATGACTGTACCGTGTGCTGAATGTCGAGTAAACAGACTCGTGTCGTGTACGCAACACGTGAAACTGAGTCCCTGGAGTAACGTTTTTAGACGTGTGTATAAAGCACGGGGGCTTGCTTGAGCCCATACAGAGACTTCTGGAGTTTGCAAACATGTTGAGGGAAGCGGGGATCAACATAGCCCGGCGGTTGCGTCATGTAGATAGTTTCATCAAGCATGCCATGAAGAAAAGCATTGAAAACATCCAACTGATTGATGAGCCAATTGTTGCGCACAACGAGTGACAACACCAGGCGAATGGTTTCCTGCCGAATAACAGGACTGAATGTCTCGGAGTAATCAAGCCCATACTACTGATTGTATCCTTTAGCAACCAAACGAGCCTTGTACCTGGAAATACTGTCATCTGCATTGATTTTAATTTTGTACACCTATTTACAGCCCACTGGGTGCCGTCCACGGGGCTTAGGTACAAGAACCCAAGTTTTCTGATCAGTCAAAGCCTTAAACTCGTCATCCATAGCATGACGCCAATAAGCATTTTTTAAGGCAACAGAGTAGGTTGTTGGTTCACTATTGGGAAGGGGTGTATTTGGTAGTATGGTAGCCTGAAAGGTTTTGGGTTTAAAGATAACGGCTTTGCCACGGGTTAACATGGGATGAGTATTGGGGGGTGGCACGGGCGGTGGTGATTTGGGGGTGGCTGGGAAGGACCCAAAACGGATCGGGCTGGAGATGTTGTGGGTATGGGGTTGTTCGGGTTGGTTGTGAGTGTGGGTGGTGGTTGCGGGTGTATTGTGGGTGACGGTCGAAGGGGTGATGAGGGGTGGTTGGGTAGTGGGTGGAGCTGTGGAAGGAGGTGGTGAGGGACGCTGTGAGTATGTTGGAAAAAGGGGAAGGACGCCAATGAATGATGTATTTGTGGAGGAGGAAATAAACTCGTAGGGAAACTCATTTTTGACAACTTTGACATGATGAGATATGTAGACTTTATGAGTTTATGGGTCAAGACAGCGATAACCCTTGGAGGTAGGATGATAGCCCAAAAAAATACAAGGACGGGATCGGGGTTGTTGTGAGTAATATGAGGGCGTAGCCAAGGGTAGGCAAGACACACAAAGACGCGGAGGTTGGTATAATTGGGAAGTTCTTGGTAAAGGAGTTGATAGGGTGATTTGTTGGAGAGGGTGTGGCTGGGCATTCTGTTAATGAGGTAGTTTGCGATGGCTAGAGCTTCTACCCTAAAGGAGACAGGGAGATGAGATTGATGTAGAAGAGTAACCACCGTTTGAATGAGATGGTGATGCTTACGCTCAGGCACCCCATTCTGTTCGGGAGTGTATGGACAGGATGTTTGATGTATAATTCACAGGGATTGCAGAAACTAGCCAAAGATGTTATTTACATATTCCTTTCCATTGTCACTTCGAAAAAGTTTAACATGAGAATTGAATTGTGTTTTGACCATTTTTTCAAAAGTGACAAAGGTGGTGTATGCCTATGATTTGTGTTTTAGTGGGTACAACCAAGTGTATTTTGTAAAATCATCCACAAAACAAATATAATAGCAAAAACCAGCAAATGAAGGAACAACAGTAGGACCCCATAGGTCAGAATGAATAAGTTGAAAAGGTGCAGTTGTACGCTTCTCAGATAAAGTAAAAGGTAATTTATGAGATTTAGCAATTGAACAGGAGTCACAGTTGTTTACCTGAATGGAAGAAAAACCTAATTGAGACATTAAAGAATTTATTGTTTGAGTAGACGGGTGACCCAGACGACTGTGCCACAACAGACTGTGGCCATCAGCCGAAAGAGCCACTGGAGCCACAGGAATGCTTTCTGAAACTGGGTGGGCAGACACACTTGTGCCAGGAAGAACGTACAGACCATGCTCACAGGGGCCCTGAAAAATCACCCTCTTGGTAGTATTGTCTAGGATCTGAAAATCATTAGAGGTGAACAAGAGTGAGCAATTATTGTCTTTTGTGAATTGGTGAACTGAAAGGAGATTGGTTTTAATAGAAGGGACGTGGGTAAGGTTACCTAGGTGAAAGATAGCGGTGGGGTTTTTAATGGTACCCGTGCAAGTGTGAGAAATATTAAGGGACTCACCGTTGCCAACAGTAATACCATTGGAGCCATGATATGGATTTGGAGCGTTAAGCTTGGATAGATCAGAAGTAACGTGCATGTTGGCCCCAGTATCCAACAACCATTCAGAGGAAGGGCCGGCTTGAGATGCATAATTGGCACGGTTATCACTATTTCGGCTCTCCTTATACCGAAACCAGCAACGAACAACGATGTGTCCTGTTTTCTGACAGATTTGACAAGTTGGACGATCCCGCTCGTAAGTGCCCTGCCCGCCGCTGGAAGATGACTGCCCGCCGCTGCTGAAGGAGTGCAGGATGTTGTTGCTACCGTGCTGCTGACCGTCGTACGACGAACGACTGCCCTGCCGACCGCCGCGCCCGCGGCCTCCGCTGTTTCTTTTGTAGCCGCCGCGGCTCCCCTGCCGGTCGCCACCACGCCCCCCACGATAGTTCTGGCTTGCGGTGAGGGCGGTGGCCGGCTCCATAACAGCGGCTTCTCGAAGAAGAAGTTTGCTCTCCAGATCCACGTTGATTTCTTCACTTTTTAGCCACGAGGAGAGAGTAGCCAGGTCAACGGGCGTTGGACTGATGTGAACCGCCTGTTTAATGGAGGAGTAAGCTGATGGGAGCCCCCAAACGACGCACATGACGAGATCTTTTTCGAGAATGATTTCGTTCACGGTGTCGAGGGCTGTGATGATGGTGGAGACCTCGTCTAAATAATCCACCATAGTTTTCGTGCCTTTGGTAATTGTGTGGAGATGATCACGCAATTGAAAAATATGAGAGTGAAAAATTGATACATAGCGTGTTGCGAGGGCCGTCTACAGGGCTGAAGCAGTTGTGTAGGATCGGACGTGTTTCTTAACCATGGGAGAGATGACCGCAATCAAACATGATCGGATTTGACCATCCACGACTTTCCAGGCGGCATGGGCCGGATTGGTTTATTCTGATCTGTCCGTGGCGGTGATGACTGCCGGCGGTGGTTCTGTGCTTCCATCGATGTATTTGAGAAGGTAATTGGCCTCAAGGGCTGTAAGAACGGTGATTTTTCATGTAGGGTAATTTATGTTTGATAATTTTTCGGGAATCAGGGCATGAAGATGCCTGAGAAGGAGCTTAACGCCAGAGGGAAGTGAATCGAGAGGATCCACCTCGGTTGTCATGGCTGCCGCCGCCCAAGAGAAGAGAGGGAACGATCGGTGCCCTAAAGAGAGAAAAAAAACCTAGAGAAAAGAAGATCTGGGTTTTCTGGCTCTTGATACCATGAAGGAATATTGATTGTATTGAAGTGTTAACCTAATAAGGGAATACATGGGAGATATATATAGGAGATATAGGAAGGAGTACTAATCCTAATAGGACTAGGATTAAGGAGTACTAATCCTAATAGGACTAGGATTAGTACACAGTAAATACTAATATTATTTAATACTATCTGTTATTAAATATGATAAATTGTTCCAACGATTTATTTTTGGCAAAAAGTTAAAAGTTTAGCTGCAATATACTATGTCTTCATGATGTCTGATTTAAATAAAAATAATCAATTAATAAACATGAGTTATTTTGAACATGAAAATGCACTCTTGACAATCAAGATAAAAATATTACTTAAATTACGAAATAAATACAAACAATTTGATTATTATATGAGAAACCATGAATAGAACAAAGTGATTTTTCTAAAATTTTCATATATATATATATATATATATATATGGAGAGAGAGAGAGAGAACTATAATTATTACGGGCCATTAATTAGTAGAACAATATGATGAGAAAATATACAATAAAAAATCAACGCATAATCTTTTTATAAACAAATACAAAAATAAATAACTCCACAAAATATCTAAATTCTCATATTCCTAATATATCGTTCTATAAGATATTTACAGGAAAATAAAAATTTCATTTTATGAAATTAATATGCAAAATTTTATATTTTTTTAGGTGTAATTTCACTACCTTCAATTTCATTGAAGAATAAATATTATTTAAATATCAATCTACCACAAAAAAACGTTCTTATCTCACGACATTAACAAAGTGATGAAAGCAAAAGAAAAATCTTCTTCTTTTGACACATTTGGGTGGGGGAGGGTCAGAGGTGGTGGTGGGTGGAGAAGACAATCCTGGTGAGAGAGAGGGGTTGGGGTTTGAGGTGGGGGTGGGATAATGGAGAAGACAATTTGGGGTGGAGGTGTGGGAATAACTTTTTTAAAATTAAGAGTGGTTAATTTTTTTAAAAAAAATATCATTTAATAATTTTTTTTTATAGATATGCCACCTATCGTTATTTAATTCGTCACATTGACACGTCATCAGTAAGTGTGTTACACACACCTTACAAATTTGGCAGATTATCAGTGAAGTGTTTAAATGACACAGTTGAATATGATATGAAGTGTCTAAAATGAGCAAAATCTAATTAAGGCGTCTAAGTGAAAATTGTACTTCTTCATTGAAGCTTAAAATTATTTTGGCACTGTTAATCTTGATCCTTTTTTATAACTTAATTTTTCAACTTAATTTTTTTGCTTTAATTTTTGCATTATAAAAGAAAAGCTATCAATTATAACATATTTAGAAAGTAATTGAAGTTACAATTTTAAATATTATTTTAGTACTCTTATTCTCTAATGAGTCCTAATTAGATTTGTGAATACAAATTTCATTGATAATTTATTTATGTTAATTCTCAAAAACATACACTAGTGGATCAATAAATAGAACTCCTAATTATTTCTTTTTATTTAGTAATTATTATACTAAGATAAAAGTATTTGTTTCACTAGAGAAGTTTCCCACAAAAAAATTAAATTAGTTTTCTTAATTTTATTTATTTGTAGGGTCTATTTAATATGAAACAAACAAAAATAATGATAAATTTTGTTTAATGATTTTACCAACACAAATGTATAAGTTGAGTAATTTTATTGATATAAAAATCTAAGTTGAGTGAATTTTTTGATACCCAACAAATTTTAATGACTTTGTTAGATCAAATCCTAAAGTTGAGTGATTTTATTGATATAAAAATCTAAGTTGAGTGATTTTCTTGATACAAAACAAACTTTAATGACTTTGCTAGATCAATTCCTAAAGTAGAGTGATCTTTTAAGATATTAACTCGTGATTTTGATGATACAAAATAAAATTTAGTGACTTCACAAAAAAATTTCTAATAGTTGAATAACTTTTTAATATATTAACTCTTACAATTGTTATTATTCTTCGGGCCAAACGTACCTTTAGTTAAACCTTAACAATATTCCTCAATTTCTTATTTAAGAAAATTGAACGACGTCCCTTTGATTTTAATTTTAACCAGGGCTTTATTGATTTCTTAAAAAATCTTGACTACTTTTTTTTTTTATTATGTTTTATGTATTTGCTCAAGCTCATTAGTTAAAAACTTAAAATAGCATAAGCTTCTTCCTCCAAAAGTCATCTTTGCAAATGTTATGATTTGCGCCATATTGGCATAATTATTACATTTTTTTGTTCAATTGATTTGCTTATATAAATTGAAAAGATGAATAATATTTCAAATCGAAATCTAAACTTGATTTCAAATTTGGATCCGCCTTTAGCCCCACTTAGTATGAGATAGATAGGTTATTTTTTATATAGTAAAAGAAAAAGAAGGTATCTTAATATTAATAGTAATGATAAAGATAATTTTTTGATTAAAGATTAATCTTATAATAATTTTATAAAATATACCAATTTAATTCCAGTTGAACCCGCAACAAAGCCAGCGTTGCTTTCGTGGGATCAACTGCTCGTTTTCGATATAGAACTGGATAATCAAAAACTGCGTCTCTTTCTTTTTTTTTTTGAATCGAGCGAGATGATATGCTGAAACGGGTGTTATAATACATGCATTAGCTTAATAGAGGTTGTTCGTGACAACAACAACGCTGGAAATCGCATGATCCATATAGAAATTTTCGTCCTTTGTGTCATGTCATTACATTCATAGGTTGAAAATGCGGAAAATATTAAAACTTTCATTATAACTACTTGAAGATTTACATAGACCTCTACATATATAGTCGAATCGAGTATACATAGACCCTTTATATAGGAAGGTTACATGGCCTTCTACTTTTATTGCACATACGCACACACAGACACACACACAGACACACAGACACACACACACACATAATATAAAAATAGTCTCAACGATTGTCTCATCTCATACCATCCAAACGATTATCACAATATGAGCATAGCCCTTACATCAATCCAACAAGACCACATATAGGTCATACAAAAGTATAATACTCAATTGAAAAGGGAAGAAATGAGAGAGTCTTTAAGCTCATAATAAGTCCGTAAGCTTGATAGTGGCATTGCCCTAGGAAGTTGAGGACCTACCCTACTTGGATGAAATGAAGAATTCAAGCCTTCAACAATGTCATCTTCCAAACTCTTCAACTCGGAACCTAAAATGTTCGAGAAAAGAGGAAGAAAATGGGGGTAGTACTCCACATGTACTAAGTATGATACCTTATGTACATGCACAAGGAAAATATGCTAAAAAGGGACTTTTAGTCAAAACATGTCATTTTAACCTTTTAAGAACCTAATGCAAAGCCAAGAAATTCATATCAACCAACCAAACATGCTTACTAACTTCAACAAGTAATACACATTCCAACATGCTTGAAACCATGATTTACTACAACCCTATCATCAAGGAATGACATCACGAGAATGAACAAGAGTCAATCATATCATAATAAGCAAGACAACTACTCATAAGTCCTTATAAAGTCAACAAGTGCAATGACCAAGCAAAGCCCCATAACCTCTCTCAATCAAGTATCGTCAACAAGAAAACCATGACCAATGTCCAACTTTACATAACATAACATTTAGATTTACAATTTTTCTTATATTAACATTATAACCCAAGGTAACATATAGTATCAACAATGTGCCAAGGTCATCATACATATATCATATATTATCATAACATACACATATATAAGAACCTCTTCCTAAGACTCCCCTCAAGGATAACTAATGCAATGTTTAAGTAGAGCCCCATACCCCTACCTAGACTAAGCTAGACCTCTTAGGTTATTACAGCTAGTGTGAAATTCCGTGTCATAAAATCCTACACCGAAAGAAGGTGGATTACTTGCCAAGGTAGTACCAAAACATAAAAAATAGTAACTACGTAAATCCACTAGCTAGTATTCCTATGGGGGCAACATAGTTCAAGAAATAGGATATATAGTTGGGACCCTCTTTATGCGCTATGCATTGTAGTCTCCAATCTCAAGAGTAATGTAGTGCTCCTACCCTGCCTAGGTGGGAAGGGACACCCCTTAAATTAGTTCACTCGGTGCTAATCTAGAGACCCTTTTTGAAATGTCTTTAATCCTTTAATTATCATAGCTTAGTTTAGGTCATAGGGTCTACCTCTTATATAATCATCATCATCAATAACTCAATAAAAATTGTATGAGTCCTTTCATTACAATTCATATAAGTGAGGTTAACACATTAGCATTCATAACATATCAAGACACATTGATAGTTTTCACTATCCTTATATCACATACACCTTAATCAACCTCACAACATAGTCAAGACATTTCAATTCAATATTATACCATCCTATAATCCTAGTATAATGCATAGTCCAATGTAACATCATGACTTAACCACAATGAATCACAATTAGAAGTAAAGATAGAGATTGTAAGACTTACCAAGTCTTCCACAAAGTCTATCATCAAGGTCTTACCATCAACCCATAACTAAAACCAATTTGGGGAGTGAAATCATCACACAATGATAATCAATAAGATAACAAGTCTAATTGCATCTTTATAACACAATTCAACACTAGATCATAACTTAAGACAAGATACATAGTCTAATTTCACAATACAATTCATAACCTAAATAATATCTCAAGAACTAGCATGATGGACCTATAATTCATCTTAATTTAATCATAATAACACCATAGGATAGTAATCTAATCAACAACCAAATCAATTGAATGAACATAATACAATATAGGTCAAGATCACAATCTAGGGTTAAGGATTGGGGATCATGTTCTTCAATTTAGACCAAACTATCAAAAATTACCATAATCAAGTTAATATTCATGTTAATCTACTCAATATAACCTAAAGAAATCATTAATAACTCAATCCATAACTTCAATTTTGTAATTGAATGAAACCCATAAGAAAACTCAACTTTTGAAATTCATTTTGAAGTAACTCTTTGAGGAAAGAGTCTCAAAGGTGAATTAGATCACATACCTTAACGTTTGAAAATAATGTGATGGACAATTCTTCCCTTTAAAGTCCCCAAACCCTTCTCCTTGGTAGTCTTCAATGGTGAGTTCAAGTAGAGAGAGAAAGAAGAGAGAAGGAAGAGAGTTTATTTTGTGAGTTCTCATTAGTTTAATTGGGGGTTAGGGAATTTATATGGGTTTTAAGTTAGCTAATTAGTCTTCCCTTAATCCCTAACTAACCCCTAAAATACCTAATTAATTAAATTAATTAATATAAAAACATGGAGAAAACTTCATCCTTCATAAACGAACCCCGCCGAAGGGCCGTCTGAACTTACGGACCCTCACCCCTCCGTCCTGCACTCTGTCGATGAGTTCAGAGACTGTGCAGGCAGAGACCTTCCTCAACTTTGATAAGTATCGGACGAAGGTGGTATCAACGCCCCGTCAGTCCACACACGGACCATAGGTGGTCCCGTCGATGCTCACTGTCCAGGCCATGTTTCTTGAAACGCAAGGGTCCTTCTCAAGGGCTCTTGGTTAGTTCTTGGGGAGTCGTACCCGTACGTTTCAACCATGAAACAACTCAAAAACCCATTAGCTACCCTTACACCAATTTTCGTACATTTTTTACTGCTAAAAGTTAGTCCAATAGGCTAAGTCACACTAACACCCTTTTGAACCAACTTCCCGGATGTTCTTGGATGTTTTGGTCCTTAAACTTTCTAAATGACCTAAATTCATTAAAATGGACTTAAAAACAGTACTTAGACGTTATGACACCTATGTTAGGCTTTACGATACATCTTGAATTTTCAAGGTGTTGCACCCACCCTCACCCCGACCTAACCACCCCATCCCCAAATAAAATTTAATGTTTATTTTTAAAAAATATTATTAATTTTAAAATTATATTTTCACCCCATTGCTACCCTCACCCCACATCCCCCACCCACCCCCAAAATGATAATAAATTTAAAGTTTGTTTTATAAAAAATACTTTTAATTTTTTATTGTTCACCCCTGCCCCCCCCCCCAATATATCTAATTTCAGGTTTTCATTTTGTTCACCCCCAACCCCACCCCTGCCAGCATCCTACCCACCCACCTCCCAAAATAAATTTTCAGTTTGTTTTTAAGATTTTTTTTAAAGTTTTCGTCCCTACCCTACATCCCTCCCCCTCGGCATCCCCCTACTACCCCCTACCATCCCCCACACCCATACCAAAAAAATATTTTATTTAAAAAAAATTCTAACTTCAAATTTTTTTCACCCATTCCTCCCCAAAAGAAATAATTCAAGTTTGTTTTTGAAAATAGTGTCGACTTCAAATTTTTATTTTTACCCCTACCTTGACCCTCCCCCCAACCCACCCAGCCCCCCCCCCCCCCAAAAAAAATAATTATATTTTTAAAAAATATTTTCAACTTAAGATTTTTATTTTTTCACTTCTACCCCCTGCCTTGCCCGCAAGCCACCCTACTAGCACCTTCCCCCCCCCCCCCCTTAAAAATAAATTTATTTTTACAAAATATTTTCAGTTTCAAAAATTATTTTCTTCTATAATAAAAATAAAAGATATTTGTAAAAAATACTTTTCATTTATAAATGAAACACTAAAAATCATTTCCAAAAGAGTTTATCAATGCAGTCAGAATGACTTATCATATACATGATGGAGGTGCGATATTTATCTAGATAGAAGGTTCGAGAGGCCAAAGAAACCATGACCATAATATTAATTTTGTAACGTGATAACTTTACATATATCTTAAATATGCTTAACAACGATAATCAGATATGATGAAAACACGCAAGCTTCATATAATCTTAGGTTCTAGTCTCTCTTTGAACAATTCCTGAAATTCAAATCGCTTTTACTTTACATACTTTAGTCGAAAGTGTGAACAAAAATTACAACAAATCAAAATCTCCTGAGAAGGATAACACTTCTTCTTATAATTGTAATAGTGAATTAAACAATACTTGTTTGTAATCAAGTTTGTGTAGAATCGATAAACTGAATTGTCTAACATCACTTATTGTTATTGAAAACTTACAAGATAACAAAATACAAGATTACAACTGAAAATGAAATGAAGAAATAAAATCTCTTCAGACAGAGGCGGATCTAGGATTTAGAGTCAGTGGATGTCAAGCAGAGGCGGACCATATGATTTGATAGAGGTGCGTATGCATCCGTTAACTTTTTTAAAAATCACGTATATATATATATGTATATCTATCGAGAGAAACCAACATAAAGTAGAATATAATCAACCGTGCCCCATATGAGGCGTACGGGTGCCCTTGTTTAGTTAATACAAGCGAGAGGAACCACTCGTGAGAATAAGACTCGATCTTATTTCATTATTTTTTGTTTTAAGTTTAGCTTATAAATCATATTCGAGCTATTAGTTACAAACCAAATACTACATTAATTTTAATTGTGGTAAAATTTTTGTTAACTACCTAAATTAAGATAATATTGGTGCATCAAAATCTTCAAATTTTGGATTCTTCTCTAATACTCAGTAGACTCATCGATTAAATTAATTTTAGATTCAGGTAGAATTATTCGTCTTGTGGTTGGATGGGAGAGCAGGATTGGACGACGGACGGAAGGCTGAAGCTTTAATTAATTACGATTTGTTGTTGTTCAAAAGTTTAAAGGAGGTTCCAACGGTGAAGAGAATTTTTTTATACATATTTAATCATATAAAAGAAAATTCAAAGAGTCAAAATAAATTAGTTGCAAAATAATTATTGGTTAATACTTAATTATAAGTTAATTAGTAAGGAGAATAGAAAAAGAGAATGTGTGTGGTAGTTTCACAGAGAAACGTCGCATGTAGTTAAAAAGAAAACTTAAAATAAACAAAGGCTTCCTATAGTTGGAAAAAGTTAAATAAAAACGTTGCTTGCTGGAATCGATCCCGCGATCTAGGCCTTGCAAAGTAGATGATTTGTAACTGTGTTAAAGAATAATTCAGTTCTATGGGTGACACGGTTATTATTTATACAGATGTTGTATAAAAATACTTATACACATAAAGAGCTTCTGTCGAATCTCGTGGGTGGTGTGGCACCCCCACGAGCCATAATATATCTGCCACTGTCTTCAGGCTGAGGCGCGGATATCTCGCTCTCTTTAAGGAGATTCAAGTCCACAACATCAAATATTTTCACCGGTCCAGCAGCAGTCCTCTTTGACTTATCCCCTCTAAGATACAACAACCTTCACAAAGTATAACTCAATAACTCTGGACAAGAGTTAAGTCCAAAGCTCCACAAACAGAACGCATCCCTTCAACTAATAAGGATTCTCTTTTTAACTAACCCTTTTCACTCTATATTTTTTTTCTTGTGTGTTATATATCAAACCAAATGAAAATCACCACTATTTATACTACAAGAAGTATTCCTAGCAATGAATAAGAAGATAATGGGATAGTAAATAATGGTCATCTATGACCATTACAAGTTCTGCCACAAACCACTAAGTGGTCAACAACATTCACTAATAAGAATGGCAATTAAGCTAAAAACTACTAGACAAAAAGAAGTTATGCACCTAGTCTATTATGCCTAACTTCTTATATGAGTTAACCAAAAGAAAGGAAAACATTTTTAACATAATTAAAAATATTAAAATGCTTACAAAATCTCATTGAACCAAAAGTCTCCTACTCATTTTAATATTTAGACAAGAGAGTATCAACTGAAGGAAGACTACTATGCATAATGAAGGTGTGCTCTGCATTGAACCTCCACTTAGTGAAACAATAACTTTTTCTCCAGAGTCATAGTGGTCTCAGACTTGAACTATGACTGCTTAAGGGAAATAAAATATCAGTGATCACACATAATAATCAAGGTGTTGATATGAGCTTTAAATCCAGCATGTTATGGCTATGTGCTATCATGGTTTCATGAGTGCTTCTGAAAATAAGCTCGATTCTCACAGGAAGCAACCTACTTCCACACATCACTTAGGTGAAATTTGTCGAGAGTGCTCATGTAAGCTTAACACTCCATCCATATGAGCAAAAGATATTCATTAAGAGTTTTATCAACTCAACCTTCACAAATTACATGAAAAATGCACTCACATCATATGATTAGTTTTTCCCTTTGAACCTGGCTATATGATCTCTATTCCTAGGTTGGATTTCCTCATATATGACTCAAGGATTTATAGGCTTCAACTCCATCCCCCTCGATGTGCCCCAGACCTTTTCTCTCGTTAAGGCCTTAGTAAGAGGATTTGTAAGATTATCATAAGATTTGACATAATTAGGTCTGCGTATCAGTCGGTTAAGTTTTGAAGTTTATCGAATTGTCTTATTGGTTATTATTTTTTGGAGATGCTAAACCGTTATAGAACCATTAAGATATTGACTTATCAGTTATTGGTTTATCGGTTTTTCATCGTTATCGGTTTAACCGTTAAGATTTGACACAAAAGAAAAGGCATTGAAAATCACTTAGAAACAAGGTGACAAACCAAATAAACCATGCACGTGAGTTCATATGTTACATCTTGATCAAAATCAAACACTTTTAGATTGTTGAATAACAAAGTGTTTAAGACAACCAAAAATAAAAGTAGGCAATCAAACTCTAAGTAGAGGACTTTCTATAAAAAATGGTATAAATATAATTATTTAATTTAGTATTGGATTATCGGTTAACCCGTTAAGAAAAATCTTCAAACCGTTAAAAATCGATAACCCGATAACCAAAAAAATCAAAACTGTTATCAAAACTACTAAACCAGTAACCCAATACTATAAACCAATAACTTTTTTAACGATTCGACTTATCGATTTTGGTTCAATTTTGAACAACCCTAGAGATAATCAATATTAATGGTATCATTTGTTAAATACGATCTTACATTATTGTGTTTTCTTCTTATACTGTAATAACGGTTTGAACTCTACTAATTGGAGCGGTGCTATCACAATGAATTAAAATAGGAGGAATTGTTTTTTCAATATAAGGTATTTGAAATACTAAATCTCTTAACCAATTCGCTTCCTCACTAGCTAAAGCAAAAACAATTAGTTCATCCTCCATAGTGGAGTTAGCAATTATAATTTACTTTTTCAATCTCCAACAAACAACACCATCACTTAGAGTAAATACATAACCAGTGGTAGAACACGAATCACATGATAAAGTGTTCCAATCTACATCAGAAAGTCTTCAAGTACAACATGATATTTTTTATTTAATAAACCACATTTTTCGTTCCAATTAACTATCTCATAACTCTTGTTAAAGCATGACAATATTCATTACCTAGCTTCCTTGTAAATCTGCCAAGTACTTCTACTGCAAATGCAATATCAGGTCTAGTGCATTCAGTCACATATATCAAACTTCCAATTATACTAGCATATTCTATTTGAGTTACAACATCGTTTTCACTTTCAACAGTAAATAAGTGAATACTTGAATAAAAAAGAGTAGCAACATGCTTGCAATCATGAAAGTTATATTTTTGACCTAAGTCATCTGTAGCCCCTTAAAGTTGTCAGCATAATTCATTTAGACAACTTAACTAGGACCTATACCTATTGAACACCTCTACCCTCTAGAATTTGAACCATTTAAACACTTTATGCAGATGTGGCATAAGAAGTGTGATGCACGCTTGGTAAGCGCGTGCAATCGTAATTTTAACATTTTCCTTTTTATCTTTCAATTTTTTTTCTTTTTTTTCCTTTTTATTTTTCTATATTTTCTTTTTCTCTCTCTCTTTTTTTTAAAAAAACAATCTTGTATTTTTGCAGAATACTCCCGTCATTTCTGCAGCCATTCTTGAAAACAATTTGATGTCACTTTTTTCTTATATGAATTTTCATTTTTTTGTTCTTAATTTTGTTTAATTTATTTTCTTATTATTATATTATTAATTCTGTAGATGTAGAAAGAACTTTTCTTTTTTCTGAAAAATAAAGATCAAATATCAGCGGTTCTTTACCGAAAAAATAAAGATATAAATCTACATCTTCTTCGCTTAAAAAAATGGAGATCAACAATGGTGAAGAAGGGTGCGTATTAGGAAAAGGAAGAAAGGGACATTGGGGTTGGGATGCAATGAGAGGTGGGTGAGAGGTGTATAATTTTTTTTAAAAAAAAATAAGTTAGGAAACTTTTCTTTTTAATTTTTGACTTATTTATATTAATAAATTATAATTATATTTTTTTTAAATTAAAATGTCACGTGTCTTTATTTGATTTGCTATATTGACACATTATATGCATGTGTATCACACGCACTTCCTTTTTTTACTCAGTGTCAGAAAAATGTTCAATAGGTATTTATATTTTAAGATTGAAGTGTCTAATAGGAAATGGGGTCTATTAAGGAGTCTAAATGAATTATGCGGACAACTTTAAGGGGCCACACATGACTTCGGCCTATATTTTTTCAAAGTTTTCTCAACATAATGTGACTGGTCAAGGAAAATTTCCTCACATGTTCTTGTTATTTTTATTCCTAGAATAAAATTTGTCTCACCAAGATCCTTCATGTCAAAATGGCTTCTAAGAATATTTTTAGCTTCATCAATAACATTAATGTTAGATCCAAAGATCAATAAATCATCAACACATAGGCAAATAATCACATGTGAATTATTTCGAGACTTGTGATATATGCACTTATCACACTCATTTGTTTTAAAATCATTTCAATCATGCAGAAATCAAACTTTTCGTGCCATTGCTTAGATGCCTGTTTCAAGCCATACAGGGACTTAGTAAGCTTACATACTTTTTTTTCTTGGTCTGCTTCAAGAAAACACTCGGATTGATCCATATAAATTTCTTCATTTAGGTCTCAATTTAGAAAAACAACTTTACATCCATTTGATGAATTTGCAAATCAAAATTGCAGCCACAACAATTAAAAGTCTTATAGATGTAATTCTTGTTATCGGAGAAAAAGTATCAAAAAATTCTAGGCCTTCTAGTTGTTTAAAACTTATTGCAACTGGCCTAACCTTATATTTATCAATGGATCCATCTGGTTTCAACTTTTTTTGTAACACCCATGTGCAACCAATAGTTACAACCTGGTAGTAAATCAACTAACTTCCAAGTTTTATTAGAAATTAGAGATTCTATTTCATTATTTACAACCTCTTTCCAAAAAAAAAAAAGAATCATATGAAGATCATGCTTCTTTCAAAGTTAGAGTGTCATCTTCAACATTAAACACATAAAATCAAGACCAAAATCTTTTTCTACTCTAACTCTTTTACTTCTTCAAACTAAAAATCATCAACTTATTTATTTTTCAAAGTAAAAGTAGAAGAACTAGATAGAGACAAAATATTTTCAATCCTTTAACCCCCACAATTCTTAGAATCAAAAGAAAATTTTATTTTCATGAAAAATAGCATCACCTGGTTTTATCACAATATAGTCTTTAAGATTAAAAATCTATAGATTTTACTATTTGAAGCATAACCAAGAAAAGTACAAGTAGTAACTTTCTTACCCAACCTTGTAATCTTGGGATACATTAGCCTCACACAGGCTAGAAATGTCCCCAAATTGTTAGATATACCAAACTTGATTTTTAACCTTTTCACAATTCAAAAGGTGTCAATTTAGACTTTTTATGAGGCATACGATTCAAAACATAACAAGCAATTAAAATAGCTTCAACCCAAAAATTCAAAGGTGCATGTGACTCAATAAGCATGACATTAGCCAATTCAACAAAATTTCTAATTTTCCTTTCCACTACTCCAATAGATGAAGGAGAGTAAGGAGGAGTAATTTCATGAATTATTCCCAATGATCTGACAAAAGAATCAAACTCATTTGATTTATATTCCCGACCTCTATCACTTCTAATTCTTCTTATTTTTCTTTCAAACTGATTTTCAACCTGATGGAGATAAGTTTTGAAATTTTCAACAGCATCACTTTTATTTTCCACCAAGTAAACATATGTAAACTTAAAAATATCATCAATGAAAGTGATAAACATCTATTACCTCCACGAGTTAGAATTCCACCATGTTCACAAATATCAGTATGAACTAATTGTAACAAAAAACAGTTTTTCTTTCAACTTGAAAATGAGGTGTTTTAGTGATTTTAGCTTTACTACAAGTCTCACGCTTTTCAAAATTCGTTTTAACCATTGAGATTAATCCTAAACTACTCATGATTCCAACATAACGATCATTAATATGACACAAACGAGCATGCCAAAAATTGGTAGAAGAAAGCATATAAATATTTCAACATTCAACTTGAACATCCCATCACATGAATACCCCTTCCCCACAAAAATACCCTTCTTCACTATTACATATTGATCAGATTCAATAATCTGTTTAAAACCTTCTTTATTAAGAAGAAAACTAGAAGACAAATTTTTTCTCATAGAAGGATTATAAAGTACATCTTTCAAAGTTAATACCCTTCGAGAAGTAAAACACAATTCGACATCTCCCTTTCCAAGCACTTGAGTAGTATGAGCATTACGAAGCATGATGGTTTTGAGCTCCTCAAAATGAGTATATTTTTTAAATCAGTCTTTGTCATTACAGATGTGACGCTTTGCACAAGAATCAGCCCACCATCCATCAACATTCTCAACCATATTTTTGTCGGTAATCACCGCAACAAAAGGTTCATCGATAATGTTTGCCTGAGGGTTAGGACCACGTTCCAGAATTTGTAAAATCGAGCAATATGACCACTCTTGCCACAAAATAAAGTATGGTCTCTTTTCTTGAACTTGGTGATTTTGTGTTTGGTTATTTTCACCATTATTTTTCTTGGGAGGTCTACCATTATTTTTCTTGAATTTTTTCCTTCTTAGGGTTCAAAGAAGTACTTTTGTGAGTTTCAAGAGTAGTATTACTCAAAGTAATTAAAATTAACTTCATTGTGATGTCATTCTCTTTTGTTTGTAAAAGTGCATCTTGGCTCCTTGCTTCTTCCATGCAAATTTTTATCGTCAAAGTTTCAAGAGAGGTTTCCTTTTGTTTGTGGTGCATAGTTTTTTGAAATTCTTTTAAAGAAGGTGGAAGTTTATCTACTATGCCACAAACAATAATGTTATCTCTATTTTAACCTCTTCAGACCTCCAACAATCATGATAAAGTCTTGAGCTTGGTCTACAACTGTTTTGTTGTCCACCATTTGGAAACAAAAAAAAATCTATTAGTTGTATATTTTTTCGCTCCAGTCTCTTATGTATCATACTAACTCTGCAATACTTTCCAATTTTTCTTTGCACTAGAGTAAGTTCTATCATAATAATCATAAAAATCAGACAGACAGTTAAGAATATAATACCGACACTTATAAGAATCTCCATCGTATTTTTCCATTTTTTCTAGGTGAGAAATAGTCTCATCATCATTCATAGAGGTGATGTCTTCTTTATTAAGATTCTTCTCAGTTAACACATAAGAAACTTTGAGAAGACTTAAGTAGAAAAGTACTTTACCATTTCCATCTCTTAAAATGGTTATCATTGAACCGAAATGGCTTGTTAAAATCTCTCATTTTGACTTCCGCGATTTTTTCGATTGTAGTCATGATGAATCTCGTTAAAATTGTTAGTGAAAACTTACAAGATAAAAAAATACAAGATTATAACTGAAAATGAAATAAAGAAATAAAATCTCTTCAGGTTGAGGTGCGAATATCTCGCTCTCCTTAAGGAGATTCAAGCCCACTGTAACAAATATTTTCACCGGTCCAGCAGTAGTCCTCTTTGACTTGTCCCCTTTAGGATATAACAGTCTTCACAAAGTATAACTCAACAACTATGGACAAGAGTTGAGTCCAAAACTCCACAAATAAAACACCTCCCTTCAACTAATATCACTACAACCAAAATAACTTTTTGCGGCATTAAATATTGACACTAATAAAGAGTGCTAACGTCTTTACCGGCATTAATTAAGTACCATTAGAACCAATGTCGCTAAAGGCTTTAGGGACATATACAAAGAGTGACAATTGCCGCTAAAAATACATATTTAGCGACAATTAAGAATTAAATGTCGCTAATGGTCATTTTTGTTGTAGTGTAAGAGTTCTCTTTTTAACTAACTCTTTTCACTCTATATTTTTCTCTTGTGTGTTATATATCAAACCAATTGAAAACCACTACTATTTATACTATATGAAGTCTTCCTAGCAATGAATAGGAAGATAATGAGATAGTAAATAGTGAAGATAAATAGCCTTAGGCTTTACATATGTTATAAGGTATAATAGAGAAATAAAGAATAAGATAAAACAGATCGAATATAAAAAAAGTAATGGTCACCTATGACCATTACACGTTCTTCTAGAAACCACTAAGTGGTAAACATCATTCACTAATAAGAATGGCAATTAAGCCAAAAACTAACGGACAAAAAGAAGTTATGCACCTAGGCTATTATGTCTAACTTCTTACATGAGTTAATCAAAAGAAAGGAAAAACATTTTTAACATGATTAAAAATATAAAAATGCTTACAGAATCTCATTGAACCAACACTTATTACTTGTGATCACAATACCTGCACGTGTGTTGGGAGGACAACACACACCAAGTCAAATAAAAGAGCTAACATAATCACGTCACATTTCAAAATGCTAAAAAAATATGTGAAGTCAAACAATCAAAGGCTAATGAAATTTATCATGTGAACAATTGCCATTTTTAACCAATCATCGTGTTACTTTGATTTGATTGGTTAAAACAAAAGTTTGTGTTTATTACTGCTTATCAACCATAAAATTTATAAATATGGGTGTGATATTCAAGTACAAGTTAAAATTAAACTTTTAAATTCAAGTACAAGTCAACATCAATTTTTAAATTAAATTCAAAAGGGTTTGAATTAAAATTTTGAAAAGAAGATGCAAAGGATTGTTATAACATTTTTCCTTCTTGATTGTAATTTTTTTAAACACGATTCTTTTTATTGTTTGTTTTTAGTCCTTGGTTTGGTTTCATGTTCTTGCTTTAAATCTACTTTTAATTAATCCATTAATTATTCTTGATTAGCTTTATGTATCAATTAATTTCTACAAAAATCTTGACTATTTTTTTGTCTTGTATTTTATTAACATTAGGCCATTAAGTTAAAATTTAAAATAACATAAGGTACTTCCTCCAAAAGTCTTTTTTTTAAAAGTTCCATTGTTTTCCTAGTATTGCTATAATTATTATAGTTTCTCATTTAATCAATTTATACATGTATACATGTATACATATATATATATATATACATACATATATATATATATATATATATACACACACATCTACTTCACATTGTACCAGCTAAAGAAATTGTTCCTGATAAAACTTATGTTCAAGAAAAATGTTTTCAAAGTAAAAACATTAGGACAGCCAAAGATACAACTAAAACAATATTAATAGTAAAGATAAGGAAAAGAGTAACGAAGATCATCTTTCAATCTGTCAGAAGATTTTTTCAACCATTAATCAAATACATAAATTTTATTTAATACGCAGATTTAACGCATGCATTAGCTTCATATGAGACTTTATTCGGTACAACAACAACGAGAACTTATAGCACATGATCCATATTTAAATCCTCGACCTTTGCAGTCAAACAAGCAATCTTCCTCTGTAAACGAGGAGTATATCAGCTCCAAATGACAAAGTTGAGGGGTATATCAGACCTTTTTCTCTTGAATTATTAATGTCCCACTAATTAAGGAGATATAATTTTAAGATAATTATTTACTATAATTTTTTAAGGTATTGTGTATCCGATTTAATTTTCTGAATTATATGGTATATTTACTAAAAAGTGGTAATCTATGTAATATTTTTAAAGTAGATATAAAATATGTATATAAGACAGCGTAATATGTCTATATAGGTAGTTTTTCCCTTTTGATTCCCTTTTTATTCAGCATATGTGCAGCAACTCATTCTTTTAATTGACCCGACGTATTTTCTCTTCTCTCTAACGTTAACAAAGAAACCCAAAAGTGTCTCCATCAGAAAATACACAATGTCAACAATGATTCCAGCTATGCGACAATAACAATGGTAATAGTTCTTGTTTACAAGCAAATGGAGCAGTACACGACGTTTACGCACGTAGTTCACACCCGTGTCGTCTTCTTCCTCAGTCGTACGCTCGTACAATAGAAGCAATTATGCTTTTGCGGTCTTGCCCAGCCGCGATTCTCGCAAAAGCATTATTGTAGCCGCAAAATCTTTCTTTGACTCGTGTTGATGGTTCCATTTTGAGCACAAGGACGATCGTTTCGATCAAAGCCGCTCGCGTCCGTTTCAACTTTTGCTAGTTTGCTGAAAATTGGAGATTTCTCGTACAACCCGATTGTTTTCTGATCCTTGGAGCAAAATTTGAACTAAAATTCGAAGGGAAATTCCATTTATGCTCTTGTTCTTATCCTGGTTTTCTCCTTTTCCCCAAAAATTTAAAACCCTAAATTTTCCCCCATATAAACCTCTTCTTATTCATTGTTTTCGGGTTGGAGAAATTTGTGGAGCAAAAGGTATTGATAAAGCAGCATAGCAAATAAGATATATAGAAACACATTTATGAAACAGCGAGAGGAAAATGATTCTGGTGTGAGTGTCTTTCTACTTTCTCGTTTGTCCTCATTTCTCGACGTTCATTAGAGTTTAAGGTTCTTCTCAAGTTTCCAATTTGTTGACTCGTATTTGCATCTCTCTGGGAAAAGTTTTTCATCTCTATCGGTATAATTGGATCGGAGTGTCATGTTCCGACATGATATAATTGGATTAGAGTGTCACGTTTTGACGCGTTATAATTAGATCAGAGTGTCATGTTGTGACACAGTATAATTGGATCAGAGTGTCACATTCCCAACACGGTAATATCAAAGGAAAAAGATATTGAATTAACTTAATGTACGCAATATCAAAGAACTCATTTCCCAAATGAGTGTTGGTATGGAGGCATGAGTCTTCATAAATGTGCTTGATATTGTGAGTGATTGCGTACTTACTTTAATGTTGTTGTCACTGTGTTTGTTTCTTTCCACCTTCTAAGTGTCATAGTTGATTTTATATTATTCATTGTATGTTATGATACCTACTTAGTATATATTTTCCCCGTACTTAGCCCTACTTATGTTTTTATTTGTTTTCCTTTTATGGAGTGCAACGAGTGTAACAACGACTTGACTCGCCCTCAACTCTAGCAAGACTCAACATATCAGGTTCAAGGTTGAACTATTCATTCGAGCTTGTGCTGGATTCTTTCATTCATGGCATGATGTTCTTAAATTTCAGACACGGACCATCTTATTTACTCATTTTGGTGTCTTTAATACATTTACACTTGGTTTTTTAAGAAAAAAATGTCCTTCACGTAATGACTTTCAGCAATTGGGAAACGATAGTTAATAAGATTTTAAGCTTCCGCTTTATTCTTGTAGTTTGTATGTTGGGGTTAAATTTGTTGGTTTTTCCACCTAGAAGGTAAAGTGTGGGTGCCACTCACGACTCGATTTGCATCGTGACGAAAGTTTTTCCTTAGTAACTTGGAATTTTCCAACGTAGTCAAGAATTGGACGAAATCAAAATCAGTAAAGTTTGGAGAAATCTCATAATAATTGGGTGATATAACTATGATCTTGATCATATAAATAAATATCTAAGAAGTTAAGAAACTCGTATAACTTTGTGAAATTAAATTCGGGCGAGTAGAACTTTTAAAACCGATCTTAGCGTGAACGGATAATGTCTGAGTATCATTGATTGAAGGTGTGTTGTGAAATGGGGGTTTTGAAATTCTTTATTTAGCTCTCTGTTTCCTTTAAAGCCGCTGAGGCTGGATTATTCCCACTAGGACAGGGCCGTTATGGCGGGATGAGTGCCGTCATAGCGGGCCAGTCACGAATTAAGTTGAAAATAAACCTCAAAAATGTTTTATTATGCACTTTTCGACTTTAATAACTAGGGACGACCCCATATGTTTTCTTGATAGTTTTTCATCATTATTGATGCAAAAGGTAAGATTTTCACTCCCCAAATCTATTTTTTTGATCCGTAAAATAAAATTCGTGGGTAATCATTGTTGGAGAATGATTTTGGAACTGTTTGGATGGTGAGAAAAGTCCTAATTTGAATATTAGGATCATAGATTTGATCTAGGATTGACAGTGTTAATTTTATTTCGGGTAACTCGACATCATTTATTGATTCCCGTATTATATTAATTGCTTATAGACTAAGAACAAGCGAAATGAATCCAGAAAGGGAAGACTCTAGTTTCTTAGGAAATTTAAGTGTGTATCAAGGTAGGTGATGATTGTTATTTCATGTTGTGTGATGTATATTTGTTCTTGCTTCATTATAATTCTTGATTGTATGATTTGAGAATATACTTGTGATTGTGACTTGTCGTATGGAACAAATGTTGCGTTCCAACACACTAACTAGGATCAGTTGCCATGTTTCGGTATAAACATGGGATCGGTTGCCACGTTCGACATAAATATTGGTTTGGATACCACATATCGATACACTAACAGTTTGGTGTGGGTTTCATGAGTGTAACGACCTGTTTAGTCGTTTGGAGCAGCAGAGTTAATTTCTGAAAATCATTGTCTGGGTCGACGGATCCCACGACGGACTGTCATGGGTACGACGGACCGTCGAGGGTGTCTCATTCCAAAACACTTAGAATTTAGAAAATTGGGTGCTGAGAACAACTCTCTGAACTTCACGACGGCATGGAAGGACGGACCGTCGTGGGTACGACGGACCGTCACAGGCCCTTTAGTAAAATTTAGTCTCTGAACTCTCTGAAGACTCAGCAGGACGGATCGTCTAAGGAACGACGGCCCGTCACAGGCTGCGTGACCCTGATGGGGTCGGATTTCTGTTAAACATTTAAGGGGCGTTTTAGACTATTCCTGCTTATAATTATAAAGTTAGTGGTTTAATGTTAATAATTTAATTACTTGGGGGTTAAAAGAGAGAACCTTGAAACAAGTAGTGGGGTATTTTATCATTTTTTTTTATATTTAATTATATGGTAATTAGGGTAAAAGAAAAAGAGTTTGAATAAGGAAAAATTAGAAAAAGAGAAAGAGAGGGAGAACGATCGAGAGAAGAGGGAAAAACGAAGAAGAAAGCAAAGGTTTTGGGGGATAGCGTGCTTGATCACGAATTCTTTGGTGGAGGTAGGTTATGGTTTATGCTATTCCGTAGTAAACTCTTAATAGTGAATGATATGTATTGGGTAGTATGTAAAATCTCCTATATTGTTTAATTGTGTGTATGCATGATATGATTACATATTTTTGATGAATTAGCATGATGAGGTTGTTGAATCTTAAACCATAAAACCTCGTTGTTAATGATGATGCATTGGTATAAAAGGAGGCTTGATGAACTAAAAGAATGAGGTTAGGGGATCGGGTGTCACGTTCCGGCACTAGGATAGTATTAATGGATCGGGTGTCACGTTCCGGCACCAGGATAGTATTAATGGATCGGGTGTCACGTTCCGGCACCAGGATAGTATTAATGGATCGGGTGTCACGTTCCGGCACCAAGATAGTATTAATGGATCGGGTGTCACGTTCCGGCACCAGGATAGTATTAATGGATCGGGTGTCACGTTCCGACACCAGGATAGTATTAATGGATCGGGTGTCACGTTCCGACACCAGGATAGTAGATGGATCGGAGTGTCACATTCCGACACCAAGATTAGTAAAGAGAATGAATCTTGAAATATGTTAATATACTCAATCTAAAGAACCTGTTTCCCAAAAAGAGTATGATGTGGAGGCTTGAGTCCTCATAGATGTGTTTGGTGATGTTGTAAATGATTCTTATACTTGTTGCTATCACCTGTTAAGAATATTAGTTGATTTTATGTTATTATCTGAAATATATTGCTTTCTATTTTGAGTTGGCCGATGATACCTACTTAGTACTCGTGTTCTGTACTGACCCCTACTTGTAATTGTTTTTCTCTGTTATTTGTGGAGTGCAGCAAACGTGCCATCGTCTTCAACTCAACCGCAACTCTAGCCAGTCTTCACCGCGTCAGTTTTAAGGGTGAGCTATTGTTCCTAGCTCAGACTGGATTCTCTCTCATTCATGTCTTGATGTCCTTGAAGTTCGGACATGGATTGTATTTGTTTTAGTTTCCTAGACATTCTTAGATTTAGTAATTTGAGGATAGATGTTCTTGTGATGATGACTTCCAGATTTTGGGGATGATAAGTATTGAGTTTTAGAAGTTGATTATTGATTTTGTTAATGGGTTTTAAGTCTTCCGCATTGTTTTCTATTTATTATGTTTGAAATGTTGGGATTCCGATTGGTCGGTTCGCTCACATAGTAGGATAAGTGTGGGTGCCACTCGCGACCCGTTTTGGGTCGTGACAAATTTGGTATCAGAGCATTAGGTTCGTTGGTCTCATCACACAAGAACGAGTCTAGTAGAGTCTTAAGGAACGGTAGGGGGACGCATTTACTTTTCTTTGAGAGGCTATAAACTTTAGGAAAAATTCCATTCTTTCTTTCTTACGTGCTATTACTTGGATCCTATTGGTATCTAGGTGATACAAATTGATATCTGACCATCTTCACTCTATTTCGCAGATGGTTAGAACTAGAACAACAACTACACCAACACCAGCACCGGCAGGACAGGGTGCGTCTCAGCCAGCCACTGGGGCTGTAACTCGAAGAGGAGCAGTGACAAGGGGTCGTGGTAGAGGTCGTGGGAGGACGTCCTCTAGAGGAAGAGGACAAGCACTTGTCCCATCTAGTACTAGGGAGGTGACTCCTCCACCGACTGAGGAAGTAGTAAGAGAGGGTGAGGAAGGGGAAAGTGAGCAAGTGCAGAATGAGGAATTACCACCCCAACCTACCCCAGAGATAATTAATCAGGTTCTTGCTTATCTTAGCGGGTTAACTGATCAAGGCCAGACACCTCCAGTGTTTTCTGCACCAGCACCTCAGGTTCCGGAAGTACGACAGGCCGATGTTGAGGCTCCCCGCATGGATGCCTCATTGGAAATAGGCACGTTTCCTCGTTTGACTACAGGGCCTATAATGACAAGCGATCAGCATGAACTTTTCAGTAAGTTCTTGAAATTGAAACCTCCAGTCTTCAAGGGTGCGGAATCTGAGGATGCCTACGATTTTCTGGTTGATTGTTATGAGTTACTACATAAAATGGGTATAGTGGAACGATTTGGCATTGAGTTTGTAACCTATCAGTTTCACGGAAATGCCAAAATGTGGTGGCGGTCACATGTTGAGTGTCAACCCGCACAGGCACCACCTATGACTTGGGCGTCGTTCTCTAGCTTATTTATGGAGAAGTATATCCCTTGGACCTTGAGGGACAGGAGGAGAGATGAGTTCTTGAGCCTAGAGCAAGGCAAGATATCGGTGACTGCGTATGAGTCTAAGTTCCGTGCATTATCCAAGTATGCCACCCAGATTTGCTTCAGTCCACAAGAGTGGATTAGCCGTTTTGTGAAGGGGTTGAGGTCAGATTTGCGGATTTCAGCCTTACAGGTAGCGGCTACAGTGAAATCCTTTCAGGAAGTGGTAGACTTCGTGATAGAGGTGGAGGGAGTGAAGCCAGATGACTTCACCATGGCATCAACATCTAAAAGGTTTCGTAAGAGAGGTGATTTTAATGGTTCTTACTCCAGAGGGCAGGGTTCAGGAGGTTTTCCAGCCCGACCTATTCAGTCTTCACTGCAGACTGTAGTTGGGGTTCCACCGCAGACCGGTCAACACTTTTCTGAGTTTGGAGGTTATCCCCAGACTTCGTCATTCTCACAGAGACCTATGCTTGAATCCAGAGAGTGTTATGGATGTTGGGAGACTGGACACATTAAGAGGTATTGTCTAAAACAGAGTTACAGACCTCAAATAGCCAGAGATAGAGGTGGTCATGGAAGAGACCGTCATTCTGGAGGGCGTGGTGGCTGAGGTAATGGTGGTCACCAAAACGGCTGGGGTGACGGACAAATGGGAACTACTGCAGCGCAACCTGGTAGAGGCAACGGGCAGACAGGTGATAGGGCCCATTGTTACGCTTTCCCTGGGCGGTCGGAAGTGGAGACATTAGATGTTGTTATCACAGGTAATCTTTTGGTTTGTAATCGTATGGCTTCTATATTATTTGACCCTGGCTCCACATTTTCATATGTATCTTCCGCATTTGCTACTGACCTTAATTTAAATTGTGAATTGCTTGACATGCCTATTCGTGTTTCTACTCCGGTGGGTGAGTCTGTGATAGTTGAAAAGGTATATAGGTCTTGTCTGGTGACTTTTGTGGGGAGCAATACTCATGTAGACTTGGTTATATTAGAAATGGTTGACTTCGATGTAATTCTGGGTATGACTTGGCTTTCTCCAAATTTTGCAATCTTAGATTGTAATGCTAAAACTGTAACGTTGGCCAAGCCTGGGACAGATCCGTTAGTGTGGGAGGGTGACTACACTTCCACTCCAGTTCGTATCATCTCCTTTCTTCGTGCTAAGAGAATGGTTAGGAAGGGTTGTTTAGCTTTCTTGGCACACCTCAGGGATGATACTACCCAAGTACCTTCAATTGAGACGGTTTCAATAGTCCGTGAGTTTCTGGATGTGTTTCCGGCAGACCTTCCTGGTATGCCACCGGATAGGGATATTGATTTCTGTATTGATATGGAGCCGGGCACTCGCCCTATTTCCATACCCCCTTATAGGATGGCTCCCGCTGAGTTAAGAGAGTTAAAGGCCCAACTTCAAGAGTTGTTGAGCAAAGGCTTTATTAGACCAAGTGCATCCCCTTGGGGTGCTCCAGTGTTATTTGTGAAGAAGAAGGATGGGAGTTTTCGGATGTGCATAGACTACCGGCAGTTAAACAAGGTAAATATTAAGAAAAAGTATCCCATTCCTCGCATTGATGACTTGTTCGATCAGTTACAAGGTGCTTGTGTCTTCTCTAAGATTGACTTGAGATCCGGTTATCATCAATTGAAATTACGGGCAACGGATATGCCAAAGACTGCTTTTGGAACCAGGTATGGGCATTACGAATTTGTAGTAATGTCTTTGGTCTTATGAATGCCCCTTCTTCTTTCATGAGCTTGATGAACGGAATTTTTAAGCCATATCTGGATCTCTTTGTGATCATATTTATTGATGATATACTGATATACTCCAAGAGTAAGAAGGAACATGAGGAGCATTTGAGAATTGTGTTGGAAGTGTTAAGGGAGAAAAGGCTTTATGCCAAATTCTCCAAGTGTGAGTTTTGGCTAGATTCAGTGTCCTTTTTGGGGCACGTGGTTTCTAAGGATGGAGTGATGGTGGATCCTTCTAAGATTTAAACAGTGAGAAATTGGGTAAGACCTACTAATGTGTCAGAAATAAGGAACTTTGTTGGTTTAGCCAGCTACTACCGTCGATTTGTCAAGGGATTCTCTTCTATTGCTTCCCAATTGACGAACTTGACTAAGCAGAATGTTCCATTTGTATAGTCGGATGAATGTGAAGAAAGCTTTCAGAAACTCAAGACCTTGCTGACTACTGCACCTATCCTTACCTTGCCAGTAGAGGGTAAGAACTTCATTGTTTATTGTGATGCATCCTATTCTGTTTTGGGTGCAGTGCTAATGCAAGAGAAGAATGTAATTGCTTATTCTTCGAGGCAATTAAAGGTGCATGAACGTAACTATCCAACCCACGATTTGGAATTGGCCGCAGTTGTGTTTGCATTAAAGCAATGGAGACATTATCTATATGGGGTCAAGTGTGAAGTCTATACGGATCATCGTAGCCTACAGTATGTCTTTACTCATAGGGATTTGAATTTGAGACAGAGGAGGTGGATGGAACTACTGAAGGATTATGATGTTACCATCTTGTATCACCCAGGAAAGGCTAATGTTGTGGCAGACGCCTTAAGTAGAAAAGCAGGGAGCATGGGTAGTTTAGCCCACTTACAGGTTTCTAGATGCCCATTGGCTAGAGAGGATCAGACTCTGGCTAACGACTTTATGAGGTTAGAAGTAAATGAGAAGGGAGGATTTTTGGCCAGTGTGGAGGCGAGCTCTTCTTTTCTTGACAAGATCAAGGAAAAACAGTTTGATGATGAGAAACTAAGCCGAATTCGGGATATGGTGTTGCGAGGAGAGGCTAAAGAAGCAATAATGGGTGAGGAAGGTGTTTTGAGAATTAAGGGAAGGGTATGTGTGCCCCGTGTTGATGATTTGATCCACACTATTCTTATAGAGGCTCATAGTTCCGGATATTCTATACATCCTGGTGCAACCAAGATGTACCGTGACCTAAAGCAACACTTTTGGTGGAGTAGAATAAAGCGCGACATTGTTGATTTTGTTGCCAAATGTCCAAATTGTCAACAAGTAAAGTATGAACACCAGAGGCCCGGAGGAACACTTCAGAGAATGCCCATTCCTGAATGGAAGTGGGAGAGAATTGCAATGGACTTCGTGGTTGGTCTTCCAAAGACATTGGGGAAGTTTGACTCTATTTGGGTAATTGTGGACAGATTAACTAAGTCTGCTCACTTCATCCCGGTCAAGGTGACCTACAATGCAGAGAAGTTAGCCAGACTCTACATCTCAGAAATTGTTCGATTGCATGGAGTTCCACTTTCCATCATATCAGATAGAGGTACGCAGTTTACCTCTAAGTTTTGGAGAACATTGCATGCTGAATTAGGTACTAGGTTGGACCTTAGTACTGCATTTTACCCTCAGACCGATGGTCAGTCTGAGTGAACAATTCAGGTGTAGGAAGATATACTTCGTGCATGTGTGATAGAATTTGGGGGTCATTGGGATAACTTCTTACCCTTAGCGGAGTTTTCATACAATAATAGCTATCACTCAAGTATTGATATGGCTCCTTTCGAAGCATTGTATGGGAGGAGATGTAGGTCTCCCATTGGTTGGTTTGATGCATTTGAGGTTAGACCTTAGGGTACTGATCTTTTGAGGGATTCATTAGAGAAGGTGAAATCTATTCAAGAAAAGCTTTTAGCGGCTCAAAGCAGGCAAAAGGAATATGCAGATCGAAAGGTTAGAGACTTGGAGTTCATGGAGGGTGAGCAAGTCTTGCTGAAGGTTTCGCCCATGAAAGGGGTGATGCGGTTTGGAAAAAGAGGTAAGCTAAGCCCAAGGTATATTGGACCATTTGAAGTACTTAAGCGAGTAGGGGAGGTGTCTTATGAATTAACCTTGCCCCCAGGACTGTCACGAGTGCATCCGGTATTTCATGTGTCTATGTTGAAAAGATACCATGGGGATGGAAACTACATTATTCGATGGGATTCAGTTCTGCTTGATGAGAATTTGACTTATGAGGAGGAGCCTGTTGCCATTCTAAATAGAGAAATTCGCAAGTTGAGATCAAGGGAGATTGCATCCATCAAAGTTCAATGGAAGAATCGACCAGTTGAAGAGTCCAGTTGGGAGAAGGAGGCTGATATGCGAGAAAGATACCCACACCTGTTTACAGATTCAGGTACTCCTTTTCGCCCTTGTTTTTCTTCTTGTGATAGTTCGAGGACGAACGATGGGTAAATTGGTATCTATTGTAACGACCTGTTTAGTCGTTTGGAGCAGCAGAGTTAATTTCTGAAAATCACTGTCAAGGTCGACAGATCCCACGATGGACCGTCATGGGCACGACGGACCGTCGAGGGTGTCTCGTTCCAAAACACTTAGAATTTAGAAAATTGGGTGCTGAGAACAACTCTCTGAACTTCGCGACGACATGGCAGGACGGACCTTCGTGGGTACGACGGACCGTCCTAGGTCCTTTAGTAAAATTCAGTCTCTGAACTCTGTGACGACTCAGCAGGACGGACCGTCTCAGGCACGACGGCCCGTCACAGGCTGCGTGACCCTGACGGGGTCGGATTTCTGTTAAATATTTAAGGGGCGTTTTGGACTATTCCTGTTTATAATTATAAAGTTAGTGCTTTAATGTTAATAGTTTAATTACTTGGGGGTTAAAAGAGAGAACCTTGAAACAAGTAGTGGGGTATTTTATCATTTTTTTTATACTTAATTATATGGTAATTAGGGTAAAAGAAAAAGAGTTTGAATAAGGAAAAATCAGAAAAAGAGAAAGAGAGGGAGAACGATCGAGAGAAGAGGGAGAAACGAAGAAGAAAGCAAAGGTTTTGGGGGATAGATTGCTTGATCACGAATTCTTCGGTGGAGGTAGGTTATGGTTTATGCTATTCCGTAGTAAACTCTTAATAGCGAATGATATGTATTGGGTAGTAATGTAAAGTCTCCTATATTGCTTAATTGTTTGTATGCATGATATGATTACATATTTTTGATGAATTAGCATGATAAGGCTGTTGAATCTTAAACCCTAAAACCTCGTTGTTAATGATGATGCCTTGGTATAAAAGGAGGCTTGATGAACTAAAAGAATGAGGTTAGGGGATCGGGTGTCACGTTCTGGCCCCAGGATAATATTAATGGATCGGGTGTCACGTTCTGGCACCAGGATAGTATTAATGGATCGGGTGTCACGTTCCGACACCAGGATAGTATTAATGGATCGGGTGTCACGTTTCGACACCAGAATAGTATTAATGGATCGGGTGTCACGTTCCGGCACCAGGATAGTATTAATGGATCGGGTGTCACGTTCCGACACCAGGATAGTAGTAGTAGATCGGGTGTCACGTTCTGACACCAGGATAGTAGATGGATCGGAGTGTCACGTTCCGACACCAGTATTAGTAAAGAGAATGAATCTTGAAATATGTTAATATACTCAATCTAAAGAACCTGTTTCCCAAAAAGAGTATGATGTGGATGCTTGAGTCCTCATAGATGTGTTTGGTGATGTTGTAAATGATTCTTATACTTGTTGCTATCACCTGTTAAGAATATTAGTTGATTTTATGTTATTATCTGAAATATATTGCTTTCTATTTTGAGTTGGCCGATGATACCTACTCAGTACTCATGTTTTGTACTGACCCCTACTTGTAATTGTTTTTCTCTGTTATTTGTGGAGTGCAGCAAACGCGCCATCGTCTTCAACTCAGCCGCAACTCTAGCCAGTCTTCACCGCGTCAGTTTTCAGGGTGAGCTATTGTTCCTAGCTCGGACTGAATTCTCTCTTATTCATGTCTTGATGTCCTTGAAGTTCGGACATGGACTATCTCATGTTTTTTTTAGTTTCCTAGACATTCTTAGATTTAGTAATTTGAGGATAGATGTTCTTGTGATGATGACTTCCAGATTTTGGGGATAATAAGTATTGAGTTTTAGAAGTTGATTATTGATTTTGTTAATGGGTTTTAAGTTTTCCGCATTGTTTTCTATTTATTATGTTTGAAATGTTGAGATTCCGATTGGTTGGTTCGCTCACATAGTAGGATAAGTGTGGGTGCCACTCGCGACCCGTTTTGGGTCGTGACAATGAGAAGGTCATTGACATGACATAACTGTACATCTTGAGAATTTTGAAATTATACGTTGTTCATAAATGATGTTGTGTTGTATATGTTTGGTGTATGAATGTTTTTATTATGTTGTTATGACTTATAGATGTTGAACTTAGTGGGATATCCACGTAATGCTATCAATACACTGTGGTTGTGAACTGATATTGTACTTGCTCTTTCTTTGTTGAGTTCAGGGCCTCTTCAGACGGCTATTGACAGGCCTTGTTTAGAAGATCAGTGGTCGTTTTGAATTCAAGGGTGAGTCAGTTCTTTCGGACTGCCTTGAATTCTCTTTCTTTTTATGTCCACATTTTGAACTTAGACTAGTTCTTTAGATTTCTTATGTTTAGGAGGGATTATACCCCTTCTTGTTTAGACTTATGGAATTTGTTAGAGTTTTGGTACATTGACTTTCATGTTCTAGGTGTTCTTTCCGCATTTGTTTTGTTAAACTTTCAGAGTTTATGGGAATCTATTTCTTTTCATTAGCTTTTAAAATTGTTTCCACAACTTTAAATGTCTTGGTTTGATTTAGTTATATATTTTTACGGTTAATTGAGTTTTAGTAATGGTTCTCCCAACCGAGGGCCAGTGCGGATGTCAATCACGATGATTAGGATCGTCAATGTCACTTAACTTACATTATTTTATGCTATTATCACTATCTATTAATATCATTCACAATCAATTATTAGTCATCACTGACAACGATCATTATTAATTAATTAGTACTATACTATGCCATAAAATACTATCCACAACTATCATCTTCAGTTAACTTTATCCATACTCCACATAGAATCACAATTGTTAGTCATCACCACCAACAAATGGTCATATAAAATTTTAAAATTATTTTATTGAGGTAACATCAGAATAATTTTATTATTTTATCTAAATTATATTTTAAACGGAGACAAATATTATTCATTCAGGTGTTGAGAAAAAAAGTAATCTTAACTATTTGGTATATACATCTAAATATAACATCTTAATATTTAGATGTGTTTGCAGATTCAAACCGTTAACTATTAATGCAACTTCTTCATATTAAGATATGAATTCAGATCTAGATAATGTAATGACCTGATTGGTCATTTTTTATTTTTCTGTAGAAATTACCGTTTTGCTCTCCTAATTGTGACCCTGAGTCTTTTGTGATTGAGTTTGAAAAGTTGATTATGATCTTTGAGTTAAAAATTGAGAATTTGATAAGTTTTGAGTTTGAGAGACTTAGTTGTTAAGAAAGCAGGTTTCTCATCGAGAAAGTAGGTTTCTCATCGATTCCTTTAGTCCCTAATTGTGAAATTTGATATGTGTCAGTTGTTGATTTCAGATTCCAAGTATTTTTGAGAATTTAAGGTCCTCAATTGTAAAATGGGGTTTAGTTTCATCCAAAATTATCAAATTTTGAAGTTACATCCACCCCACATTGTAACCGCTAAAGAAATTATTTTTGATAAAACTTATGTTCAAAAAAGGAGTTTTCAAAGTAAAAAAGGACAACCAAAAGATACTGCTACATCAATATGAATAGTACAGATGAGGAGAAGAGTAAATAAAGATCTTTTTTTCATTAAAGACGATCGGAAAAAATAAAATTCAACCATTAAGCCTATATAAGTTTAATAACTTTGCAGATTTAATGCATACATTATCTTCAGATAAGACGTTAATGGGTACAACAATAACGAAAACTTATAAAATGCATGATCTATATTTATACCATCGACTTTTACACTCTAATTTGCAATCCTTCATGTAAACTCATCGGTGCATTTATTAAAGCAAAATTTCCTAACTTCATCATTTATTGATGGGTGGAATGGTCTTGTGGACCCTTATAATTGTATCAGTTTGTTTTTGAACTTTTCTACTTACCCATTTGTCATTTGGACCCCTAAACTAAATAAAACATAATAGGGAAAAGGGTCTGATATACCCCTCAACTTTTTCATTTGGAGCTGATATACGCCTTGTTATGAAAGTGGCTCATATATACCCCTACTTATAAACAAATGGCTCACATATACCCTTTTCCTCTAACGGAAATGAAAAAAACAGATAATTTTAATCTAACTTTTTATAATTTATTACAACAATATATAATTCCATATAAGTAAATTTAATTCTCGTCAAACATATTTTTTTGACTTTTTTTTATTTCAATGACTTATTAGAATTATTATTTTGATAATCAAATTTATTTATGTTTCACTAATATTCTTTTAAACTTATTGTAGATGACCAATTTTTTTTCTTCGAATATAAAAATCAAATTAAATATAGACAAAAAAATAGTTTAATTTTTTTTTCTTTAAACAAAGGAGAAAGAAAAAAATAAAATAAGAATAAGAAACTCAAATAATTATAATAAAAGAAGTCAAAAAATAATTTATGTATTTAAGAAATTGAAATATACCTTGAACTTTGATAGAAAAATCATATATATTCCTAAATAATTTTTAAAAAAATTAAAAGTAATAAAATTTAAAAATATTTTTTTTAACTTCCGTTAAATGATGGGTATATGTGAGCCATTTTGTAACGGCAGAGGTATATGTGAGTCGTTTGTATAACGGTAAGGGCATCTATGAGTCACTTTCATAACGATGGGTATATCAGCTCCAAATGACAAAATTGAGGGGTATATCAGACTCTTTTCCCAACATAATATATTGAACACCTCTAACTATTGACCATGCTTATGTGATATTAAAATAGCTTACTTGACGAGAAAGTGTGACCACACACATTTAAGGCGAGTGGGCATCATTTTTTAAACTTTAAATTTTAAATTATTAAAATCATAAATATTTTAAAAAATAATCTATCTTCTTCCCCACACCACTTTTTCAAAAAATAATCAAAAACTCACTCAGCCCATTATCCCTTCTCTCTTCTTATTTTTCTTCAGCCCAATCCCACCTTTTTTCTCTTCTTTTCAGCCTCAGATCCCCCACCCATGCACCCCCTTCCCCTATCTATTTTCTTTCTTCTCTTTTGACATATACACCATTAACATAATCATAATAAAAAGCTTTTGTTAAAATACATCTCATTCACCTTTTTAAAACTTAATTTTTCAAGATCCATTGCTTGAATTTACTTATAAACATATTTTTTTTTTCAATTTAAAGTTTTCTTAATATATCTTTGTACCAAATCTAAATAAATAGAATCGAAAGTATGTGTAAGACCTAACTATTTCACATTTTGCCAATAAGAAAAATTTTGAGTATGACAAAGACGAAAAATGGTGATTTTTATTTTTTGGGGTGAAGGGTAGAGGGTGGGGAGGAAGAAGATGAAGTGGGTATATGGAAAATAAGTATAGAGAGAAAAAAATTGCACCTTATAAAAAAATATTATTTATTTTTGAATATTTAATTTCTGATGTGTCATTAAAAAATAATAATAATACAAATGTGTTAATAAAAAATAACATGGAATTTCATGTGTAAATTGAGTGTAATACACGTACACTTAAGTGATGAGAAAGGGGTTTGAAATATTGTATTTGAATGAGTTTAAGGGTTCAGTTGGCAAAATCAGAAGTACAATGGTTCAACTTACAAACGAAGACAAGTACAAAGGTCTATAAGGTCATTCCACATTTATTGTTACACCTCTATAAAATAATATTTTTTTTAAAAAAAAAAAGATAAGTCAACTTGCAAAAGTAAAAATATAAGTATGTTATGTGATATACAAAAGAGAATTTGATGAAGTTGAAAATGAACCAATTAAGAGAAGGAAAACAATTAAAAACTTTGGGAAACTACATTTGCTTTTGAGGCTTATATTCTTGATTGATCAATACATGCTTAATTAGAAGTATAAAACTTTATTACATAGAAAAAAGAAGTTGTTTATAAAAAGATGAAATATGTAGTTTTCCCCTTTTTATACTTAATTCGCCCTGCCTGTTATTACATCCACTAAAATATCAATAATTCTTAGATTAGTTAACATTATATTACATATTACTTAACTGACATTATTACTCATCATCTCCGATAGTTATCAATATTATCCATTACTAATTATAATTCATCACAAAAAATAATTATGTTATGAATCCATTGAATTGTGTGGATTGTCCTTTAGATATACTCAAGACTTAATTGTATTCATGTATACATGTTTCCAAGGTGATAAGAACAATTTGGATAACTATGTACCTACTAATTGGACATTTATCATGGTGACCTTTGGGGTGATATCTCAACTCTCTAAATAGAGATATCATTCACCTTTTGTACAATACACTTGAATAAGAAGAAAATTCTTCTTCTTCTATCTACTTCTCTTGCCTTCTTCTCTTTATGATTATAGTCTTATGAGCTTGAATTAGCACAAATATGCTCTAAAAATTGTAGCACTTCGCAAAAGTATTGTAGTAGAAACACTTGTGAGCACGAACAGGTTCTATTTATTTTTTCTTGTTGCACATTTTATATTTTCAAAAGTTCCTCTTATACTGCAATTTATTTTAGTATATATGTGATATATGAAAAGGTAAAACATATTGGTTTGTTTTACTTTAACAATTTTATACGTTGATTTATTATTATACTAACAGTTCTTCATTTCACAAAAGAATTGAAGGATAGAAAAGTAAATTTTTATGTTGATTTTCTAAGTGTTAATTATGAGGAACTTATTAACATTTATAATTTCTAGATGTGAGAAAAATCTCAATCTTATTTTGACTAAATTTGCTTCTATAATTCTTGATTTCACTTAAAGGCTCATGGTTGAGTTCTATTGGAAATAACTTATATGACATTGATTGAAGGGTAAGACGATGGATTCAAGTCCCAGCGCACTAAAAGGGTAAGACATCTGGTTTAATTTTGGATGTCATAATGAAAATATTTGAGGATAAGACGATAGATTCAAGTTCTATCGCACCAAGGGGGTAAGACATCAATTTGAGTTTTGATACACCATGATGATAAGGATTGGGTCAAGTCCCATAGAATTTGGCCTAACACGCCTTATATGGATAAGTCATTGAGTTTGAGTCAATGCACCATAGTGATGATATAATCATGACTAAGGCTTTGATGAAAAGCCTTGAAATTCGTCCTATTGAATTTGTTCTATTCCTTGAAAAGAGTGTGATAGCAACATATGATAACTTTAAAATTTGATGTTGACTTGCTCCATTCTATCGTATGAATGGTACCAATAAATAATTAGTCTGAAAGATGACAAATGATTAATGATATAAAAAAGGACGTGAAGAAATGGAATTATTAATAGTCATTTGTGGTAATTATAAAAGAAAGAACACTATGGGTTCTCCAAATAGTCCTTCAAAATGTGAAGACAATTTTTATTATCAAAAATGGTATTGACGGTCGTTGGACTTGTGAATATTGTCGACCCAATAATTTGACAAGTTTATAAATCCTTCATATAAGACAAGAAGATAAAGTGATGGTACACTTGATCTTTCAAAGTGATGTTGAGGTCTGGCATGGAAATATGATGAATTTTAAAGCCATGACAATGTACTTATAGTGCAAATTTATGAAGAAATATAAATTATTAGTCCATTCCTTGAAGAGAATGTGACTTGTGATGAGTATCGTGAATGCTCAATCATTCTATAAGAGAATGGGTCAAGATGTGATAAAATCATTATGGGTTGGATATATGCCACAACTCACCTCTATGGAAGGTTTGAGAAAAAATGATATATGCCATATCTCATCTCTACGGAAGGTTTGAGAGAAATAAATAAATTTTATTTGACATGATCAGTCAATGGTCGTGTGCGTTTATACGTCATGAATATTATGGTATGTTTGTTATAAACTACCGAAAGGGAAAAAAGAAAGAAGTAATTAATTCTTGCCTATAAAGGTTGTGGCCATGATCAAGTATACTGTGTGGCAATACAAATTTGCCATTGGTTGTGTACCTATGGTACAACAAAAGTAAATCAAGAAACATGTCTTGCTCGTAATTTTTTGACCATGACAATAATAATATAATTTCCTCCTTGAAGTAAATACTCACCATAGAGATGTTGTCATGCAATATGTGATAGTACACAAAATTAATAGCAAGCTCTAACGAGTTATGTTATTAACAGAGGAATAATAATGGGGTTGTAGTAAGTCTCAAAAAAAACTTTTTAAGTTTCGGATGAAATTAAAATAAATACTGAAACTATAAATTATGAAAAGACTTAATATCTTTAACTCACTACAATCGAAGAGGTTTATAAATATTTATGTAAAAAATTACTCCACTTTTCCTCTTGTTTGTTGCAGACAAACATGAACATGCTGATGAAATCACATATAAAACTAAATTATACATGTACTAAAATAAATATCAATTGGCATGACCAGTTGACCATCATGGTTTGGATGTGATGCAAATATAATTGAGAATTTATGTGGCTTATATGATAAAGAAATAAAAGATTCTTCAAGAATTCTCTTGTGTTGCTTGTTTTTATCGTACCAGCTAAGGTTGGGATTGTGATCCCTTGAAGTTTTTGGAACATTAAAAAGGTGAATATGGGCTCATTCACCTTCCATGTGGATCATTTGCAACTATATGATGGATGCATTAGCGATGATCACACGTGCTCTGTAGTCAACTTACATATTGGTGTTTCTAAGGTTATTTTCTCGAATTGTTAAATTAAGAGCACAGTTCCAAATTATGAAATTATATTGATAATGCTAGTTGATTTAGCTAAATTGTATGCCTCCAATTATAGTTAAATCATGGTTATGAGAACAGAACTCCCAAATAAAATTTGGTATGACATAAATTTATTTAACATGTAGCAACACATGTATGCATCAACCCAACAAGGTCTCCCCATTAAAATTGGTTCAGGGTCAGGAACCATATAATTTTCATCTAAAATGTTAAATGTGCAGTTATGATTTTAATTGCTCCACCACGCACAAAGATGAATTCCCAAATAAGGTTGAGATGAATGTTAGATTTTCTAACATTAGGGGAAGAGATGATTTTGACAGCTGAAAATTATGTGTGAGCTTAATTATGAATTATCTATATCCTCGTTAAATATATATATGACTTAAAGTTCAAGGGATAATTCATTTGCATACTATTGCAAATTAGTTGCCAGATGAATGCACTGACCCTATGATATAATTCAGCTACAAATGCTCCAATGTGAAATCCTTGAAGGACGGAGTCTATGATACGTCGGAAGCATAATAGACCAATCGGTTCCAAATATGAAATTCCTTGAAAAAGGAAAAGGGCAAATGATCAATATGGTCATGATAATAAGGCAAGTGCTATAAAAGAGCACATTGACATAATACTTCATAAAACTTCGAAAAAGGTTAAGGTACCTGAAAATAAAGAGATCTCCATAAGTTATGCCATATTGAAAAATCTATATCAAATAACTGTCGATAGTATCTTTGATATGAGGTAGCGCTTAGTGATATAAATTGTGATGAGGATCTTGAATTCAAATCTGTCATATAGTGTGGACATATAAATGGTTGTCCAAGTAAAATGCATAATTCAAGTATATTGTTTCACTTAGAAAAGTGACGTTTTGAACAGATAGTCCATAAATCAAGGTATAATTTCAGTATGGTACAATAAATTATTATGTAATAGTATAATAGTAAGATATTAAGTACAACTTGTGCCTTGGGGTATAATAGTTTGTCGCAAAAATTCTGACATTATTAGAGATGTTTTCTCCTATGGCGGATGCAATGAAATTTGTTTTAATCTGGCAACATAAAACTTGAATGCATATAATGAATAATTGTCATGAAAATCTTTGAAGTAATTGAGGTGTCTGAAGCATATAAGAGCTTAAAAGAAACTTTTTCAATAAAGCTCAAGAATCCTTATATGGATTGAAATAGTCAAGGTAGAAAATGATACAAAAGAATGACCTGTGTTTGTATTTTTAAAAGGTTTTGGTAAGACAGTTTTTTATCTTGACCTACATATTGATAATTTGACAAATGAAATATTTGTCTATCAGTACACATACACAGATATATTTTAATGTGTTTTTATATAGATAAATCACATTCATTGAATATCCCAATGACTATGAAATCGCTTGACATAAATGATGATTCAGTTTGATCTCAAAAGAAGGATGAAGGGCTTCTTGGTGATGAAACTTTGTATCTTGGTGCAATTATGTCACGACCAAAAAATGGGTGTGATGGCACTCGTCTTATACCACCAAGACAAGTCAGCCTAAACCCAAATATCTAACAAAGTGCGGAAGTAAATGACAATCCAACAACAATTCCTATTATAAAACCAAGTCATATTAATCCAATCCCCAAAATCAGGTTGTCACGTGCACAACCCTCTAATGTAAAAATTAGAATTGAAACAAAATAGAAGTCTAAATGAAGTTGTCTTTCAAGTAAAAATAAAGTCATAAACAGGAGTAGGAAAGTTCGCTGAGATGACAAGCAGCTACCTCACAATCCTCCACAAAATGCCTCGAACACGAAAAGAATGACAGGTATCACGAAGATCAAGGCTCGTATCCTACAAAAATTTGTAGAAGCAAGGGGTGAGTACCAAACCACGCGGTACCCAACAAGCAAACCTCTAAACACAATTTAAGTGAACAAAATACGGGCACTTCTTACACCATATCTAACCTCCACGCTACAGTCTAATAGTTTACAGTTTACCAAACACACAACTCAATAACCACACTCTATCAGTTTACACATTCTCAATAACAACTCAATATATTCAACAGTCACAAGCTTCACAGAGAAACACTCACAAGATCAACAAAACACGTGTTCAAGTTCATCAATAATAAAATGTGTAATGCCATGAGATGCAATGTCAAGTATAGTGATGCAAGTCTTCCCTAACAATACACACCCGCTGTCTCTCAGTCCGGGACCCATGGGGGACATATCTGTCCATGCATCTGCCGCGGCGCACGACACGACCCTCGATAATAGTAACCTTCGCGGCGCGCGATACGTCCCTCGAAATATAATATCCATCGCGGCGCGCGATACGACCCTCGAAAATAGTACATCCTCTTACCACAACCATGTCTCAGATACAATGCAAATGACATGCTCAAATGAAAATGAGGAGATAACCATTTTGATAACAAAACACAATTTACAGCAAGGAATACAACACTAACAAATAAGCAACAAGTCTCCAAATCGTTCTCAACACCACACAAGGAAATACACGAATTTCATACGCTTAACAAGAGTTTAGAAATCCACTTGCCTTAGCCAACCGAATAATTACTCTTGGACTTGAGCTTTCCCTTTCCGTTGAGCTTCCGAACCAATGGAATCTATTCAAATATTTAAATTCACAATAAGATTGTGGAACTAACAATACCCACATTTTTTTTTTCAAGTTTCAAGTCTAGGATTAAATTTTGATTATTTCTTTTCCATTATCATAATTCGAATGACATTCACGCAACACAGTACATATAATATTTAATTACACGTGTCCACCTATCAACACTAGATTCATAGTATAATCACCAATATATAAAATTTGCACTTTTAATTTAATTAAAACAGTGCTAACGAAAAATCGATCTTTTTTTTTCCAGCCAATGATAGGCTCATTATGGCCAATGATTGGCTCATTATGACCAATCATTGGCTCATTATGGCCAACCCAAATACTTCTAATTCTGTTGTTAATCTCCCAGAATGCATAATCACTGTACGACATACATTCATATGCATATTCCCTCATCTAATGCTTCTAATTCATTTATTTTATTTTATCATCTTTCACTATTTTTTTTTAAATTTCAACCATTAATTTATTTCACTTAGCCCAAAAAAATTTAATAATGAATCATATAATAAAAATATAACAACAATTATAATGTTAGCGTTTCTCATCCCACACATAATCAAAGCCGCCGGAATAATACCCACATCATAAGTCTTCCTCATCCCAATTTCTAATCTAATATAACAATATAATAATCTAATAGTATTAACATATAGGATCTGACAATCTCTTTTCTTCTTTTTTTTTTAATTTTTTCTTTTTTTTTATCCCAACAACCCTCTTTTCAATTGCATACATGTATTTATATATATAATATTTAATGAAGTCTAGGCATTCTAAAGAGCATTCAATGCAATAACATACATAGGAAGATTAAAACTTCAATAAAAATTTTACCTGAAGCAATTGGAAACTGACGAGATACTGTAACCCTTCTTCCGTTTCTTCTTTATTTTATTTTTTTATTTATTTTCAGAACTAATTAGTGCTAAAAGTGATAAATTTTACTCACTTATTTTATTATATAAGGGTCAAATAGTATAGGATCTTATTAAATATTCACTTTAGTCCATTAACTATCAATTAATTAACTTAAATTACCAAATATTCAAAAATTCTAAAGAGGATCTTTCGGATCATTACATTATCCACCACTAAAAATTTTTTTCGTCCTCGAACATAAAGTAAATTAAAGTACCTGAAGCTTCAAAAAGCTGAGGATATCTAGTACGCATGTCAGACTCAGTTTCCCAAGTTGCCTCTCCCACTGATCGGTGCTTCCATTACACCTTCACTGAAGCAATCTCCTTGGCCCTAAGCTTTCGAACCTGCCTATCCAAAATAGCTATAGGCTCCTCCTCGAATGTCAAGTCTGGACCCAACTCCACAGAATCAAGTGAAAGCACATGAGATTCATCCGGAATATACTTTCGAAGCATAGAGACATGGAAAATAGGATGAACTGCTGACAAGCTAGGTGGCAATGCCAATTTATAAGCCACCTCTCCCACTCGTCTCAAAATCTCAAAAGTTCCAATGAACCTAGGGCTAAGCTTGCCCTTCTTTCCAAACCTCATCACAACCTTCACGGGTGATACTCAGAGCCAAACATGATCACCCTCCATAAACACTAAGGCTCTAACTCTCCGGTCTGCATAGCTTTTCTGTCGACTCTGAGCTGTCAATAATCTATACTGAATCATACGGACTTGCTCCATAGCATCTCTAAGCAAGTCTGTATCAAAAGAGTCCATTTCCGCCGAATCAAACCAACCAATCGGAGACCTACACTGTCTTCCATACAACGCCTCAAATGGGGCCATCTGGATACTAGAGTGATAACTGTTATTATAGGCAAACTCCGCTAAGGGTAAATGTCGATCCCATCTATCTCCGAAATCGATCACCCACGCTCGGAGCATATCTTCCAACACCTGAATCGTCCGCTCAGACTGAACATCAGTCTGAGGGTGAAAGGCTGTACTCATATCTAATTGAGCACCCAGACCATGCTGTAATGCCTTCCAGAAGTGAGAAGTAAATAGTGAACCTCGATCTGATATGATAGAAATAGGAACTCCATGTAGTCGAACAATGTGACTGATATATAGCTCAGCTAACTTTTCTGCCGTATACTTCACCCGAACCGGAATGAAGTGGGCAGACTTGGTCAGCCTATCAACAACAACCCAAATAGAGTCATAACCACCCACTGTGGTAGGCAAACCCACAACAAAGTCCATAGTAATCCGCTCCCACTTCCAAGTAGGAATAGGCATCCTTTGAGATACACCCCCAGGCCGCTGGTGCTCACACTTGACCTGCTGGCAAGTCAAACACCTGTTGACACCCAATTTTGACCGACCTTTGACCATTTTTAGGAATACTATTCGATTAAATACGTATTTTAAATTTTAGAATTTTTAATCGACTTTGCTTGAAAATTATATATTAGTATGTTTTATTCTATAAAATTATCATAAATATTATTAAAATATTTTAAAATTATTAATGAATTTCAAATGTTAAAATTTAAATGATTTTCAATTATATAAAAATATTTTAATATATGTAGTATTTTGATTAAATAGTAATTCCTACACTTTCCTTAAATTTTAAATTCTAGCCTATTCTATTCCAATTTCTTTCAATTCTAGCCACTCCAATTAAAATTTTATTACAATCATAGCCATCTCTTCCTTTCAATTCTAGTCAATTTTAATTGCAATTTTAGCCATTCCGTATCTAACTCATCTAATTTCAAGAAATGATCTTTTGATCTCATCCGTCCATCTTAATTAATTCCTAGATCTAATCCTAACCCCTCATCTCTTCTAAAATCAATGGTCCAGATTTAATCTACATATTTTAACCTAAAAGACTCTAATCCCTAAAAATAATTCTCATTCTCTTCCTCCCCCCCCCCCTCTCCAAGCCGCCTCTCCTCTCTCTCTTCCCCTCCCGTCTCTCCCTTTCCCGTCTCCTCCTTCGTCCCTCTTCTCCCTTCCCGTCTCTTCCTCTCCCCTTCTTCTCCCCTCTCCCGTCGTCCCCCTTCTCCCCCTTTCTCTCATCTTCTTCCCCTTCCTCTTCTATTTTTCTCTTCTTCTTCTTGTTTGCAGGTACCAGCGCCTCCCATCAGCAACCAAGCAGCCTCCGGCGGGCCTCCAGCAACGCCATGCGACCAGCAGCCAGGCGGCGCCGCCCCTTCCTCCCTCTCCCGTCATTCTCCACTTCTCCCCTCTTCTCGTCTCCTCTTCTCCTTCGTCCTCTTTTTTCTTTTTTCTTCTTGCAGGTTTGACAGGGAAGCAGCCCGACAGCAGTGACAGCAGCTCCGACAACGCCGACACCAGCGCCACCAGCAGCAGCGACAATAGCTAGCCGCCGCTGACCGGTAGTAGCAGCCAGCAACTCCAGAAAGCGAGGGAGGCGGCCAGCAGCAGCGAGGACAAGAACAATCGGACAACAGCTTGGCGAGAAGCAACTCCAGCGAAGTTTCGAAGGTTTTAAGTTGTTACTACATTCGTTTAATTCGTACATGCTGTTAATAATATTTATCTACTGTCTCATTATTCTTGCTATAAATGTTCAAATGATGTCAATTTGTTAATACTAGCTTTGCTTTGGTATGTTTAATTGATTATTGTTTGATCAATTCGAATAACCTTGGCGGATATTGATTTCTTGTCATCCTTTTAATTTTTTTTTTAATTTCATATGATTGTTGAATAGCTGCTAGCATATTATTGATTACGGTCTTTGATTTATTCATCCTTCATATTTGGTGTTCTTCCCGTATATTTATTTGTTGATAATTAATTGGTAGCAAATATTCTAAAATTTTAATTTGACTTTTAAATATTTTAAAATTTTAATTTGGCTCTTCTTTAAAATAAAAAAATAATAATAATATTAATTAATATCTCCTTCCTTTAATATTTGGCTTAATTATTCTTACTTGTTTGTTTATGACAACCTTATTATTTCCTTGTCATATTTAGTTGCTCATGTTTTGGTACAATAAATTAAATCTGATTTTAACCTTTTGTTATTTAAGGAAAAATAAATATTTTGCTCTATTAATTTATTCTTACTTGTTTATATTTGGTAATAGCATATTTTCTGATTTGGATATCCCTTAAAATAAGGAAAATTGTATTATAATTGATTTCTTTAAATATTTATTTCCCTTATTTGTTTCCCCCTCCTCTACTATATAAAGAGCTCCTTTTATTCATTCATGGACATTCATTCACTCTCAATCACAAAACTCTCTCATCATTCTCCCTTCTCTCATTTGCTCTCTTGCTACTTAACAAAACATTAATGTTCCGGTAATTATTCAAGGGTTCTTCTTTGCTATCTTATTACTTTGTTGGAGTAAAGGTTGAATCAATTCGTTTTGCTTAACGGGTTAGTATTCTTAACATTCACACTATCTTTACATTCATAATTTGTGTAAGCTATTGTTTTGTATGTAGAATTCGTCATTAAACGATTGCATATTGTCTCACCTTAACTAACAAGTGTGATTACTTGTGTAGTTATTTAATTACTTTGACAGATTTCATATTTGAAGTTCAAGTTGAAGATTAACTGAAGAAGGATTTATTTATTTGTTTGAATGTATATATATATCTATATATTTTTATTTTTTTGGCTATTTTATTTATTCGAATGATGTAACAATTGTAACCCTAAAGATCATATAATAAATTTATTTGGGGGTCGTCTAGGGGAGGGGGATTTATATGCTTATTTGTTCGTTATATTTTTAGAAATCATGCCTATAGGTTTGTCTTTAACCACCTAGATTTAATGTTTATAGGTGTTATAATCTAATCAATTTTCAATTTGCTTGACACTTTTGTTAATGAAGTCTAAAAAATAATAAACTAGATTCCGTTAATGTTAAAAGCAAATCATAGTAAGTTAATAGGCCGATTAGGTGTTTTAATAATGTTATAATTTTAGCATCATCTTGTCATGTAGACACCATGTCTAAGGTTTAATTTGTTCATATCATTTACAAAATCATGCATATATATGTTACATTGTTTTTTTAAACACCTAGAAATCATGTCTATAGGTTTGTAAATAATTTTAACAAAATTTGTTTGTGCATATTTGTGCCCTCCCCTTAAAATTAGTTAATATCATTAGAAATCCTATTTGTCCTCTTGAAGATTTCAGCATTCATTATGCAACTTTTTTTATTTAAATTAGAATCATTTTATGCATCTAGCAAGTTACTTAGTTTAAAAATATTTCATATCAAAACCTTGCAACATAATTCAATCTTTCTTTAAATTTTGGATTGATTATGACTCTGCTTATTTTTGAAATAAATTATAAAGTACTATCTCCTAACCTATCGTTAGTGGGAAAGTCAAAGGAACTACGAGGTCTAGTTCCAATTTTTTAAACCCGACGCGTCCCCGGAAGTACCACTTCCCATGAACTTCAAAAAAGAATTATGTGCATTTATGTGTAAATGTTTATGGGCCTACGTGTGAACTAAATCTTTTAAATCATTTTCCAAAACATAACTATTTTTTTTATATACCGACCTCAAATCAAAATTGTTTCTATGGTGGAGGAGCGCGATCAATAATATCGTGGCATCATCCCTATAAAGAAACAAACATTTTTTTAAAATAAAAAATTTATATTCAAAACTTGCTTAATTTTCAAAACCTTACTTTCTCACATATTAATTGTTTAATATTTATAATTTTGTTTATAACTTAGTCTCATGCTTAAATAAAACTTGATTGTTTATTTATTGTCATCACCTAGCGTTGCATGCTTAAATTAATAGTATTAATTGTTTTATATTTGTTATCACTTAGTAAGATTAAATAAATTAATAAATTAAACGACCTTGATTGCTACTTGTACCCCCACATAGATTGCATGAGATACGGTCGGGACCCACACTTGTGGACCTCGAGGGATGCCTAACACCTTCCCCTCGAGGTAATTTGAACCCTTACCCAAATCTCTGGCTTGTTGACCTTAGTTAGACTTAGTTAGTTTAGATAGGTGCCCTAACGCGCCTTAACTCGTTAGGTGGCGACTCCAAAACTCAAAAATCCCAAAAGACTTGTTAGGTCGTGCACAAAACCCGTTTTCTGCGAAAATGGGGCGCGACAGAATGGCGACTCCGCTGGGGATATTAGGTTCTTACCATTACGTGTTAATTGCTTATTTATGTGGGGTTTATTTTATTCATTAGGTGCTTACCATGTTTAACTTATTTTGTTGCCCTATTTATTGTTTCCTCTTCATGTTCCTCCTTTTCCCTTTTCCTTAATTGTTTATTATCATGTTTCACCTCTTCCCTTTCCCCTTATTTGTTTACATGTTCAATCTCGTATCCTCTTGCTTTATTTGCGTAGTTTTCATATCTTTATATGTTTACTTTCCTTTATTTATGCTTATTTATTTATTGTTTATAAACTGCCTATATGTTACCGTTTTCCAATTTAAATGCTAAATGTTTACTGCTTTGATAATTGGCATCCCACTCATACTTCCCCCAATTGGGACCCTCTTCCTTTTTTATTTTGTTCTCGTGATGTTGTGCCTTTGCACCTCTCACAACTACTCCAATCTTATACAAATATCCATTATAGAGAGTCGGCATATGCGTGGACATAGTGGATAGTTTTACTACCGCGAAGCCACGAACCTTTCGCATAGAATCCCTTTCAAGTCCGTATCAAGCCAACTCTTAGAAGTCCTGGTTAAGTCATACATGCTGCATAAGCCCTAGGAGGTTTGACCCTTGGTGTCAATCCATGTAATTAGTAGTCACCCTCTCGTCTAAAGGGCCCCAACACCCTTAGACAAATTGCATATTTATGTGTCAATGTGATCATAATAATTAAATCAAGCCAACATTGCCAAAATGGAGTTTAGAAGTTGTTTGTTACTTTGTTTGCAGAGTCATGGCTCACCCTCACTTTCCAAACACGCAAATGGTGGTCAAAGTTAATCCCATTTTGAAGACTTGGTGGAAAGATATTCAAAAAAATCGAGAGTTAAAAGCAAATGGATTGTTAGGCGGCCTCACTGCTTTGATCTCCGTAGAGTCAGATCGTCACTTAATCAAGGCATTGTTGAAATTCTGGGACACTGAGAGGTTAGACTTCAAGTTCAGGGATTTTGCGCTAACTCCAACAGTAGAAGAAGTTGGAGGATTCATGGGTCTCGCATACAAAGAGTTGGAAATGATTGTTCCACACAAGCCAAGTCCAAGATCTTTTCTGAAACAAATGGGCATGTGTCATAATCCAAATCTACTTTGTCTGAAAGAAGGTTGGATTTCTTTAGAGTTCTTATATTCACGCTTTGGGGATGAGGAAGGTCATCAAAACTTTCATAGAGAATTTGCTTGCTCTTCTACAAAATGGGAAAGGTATCGTCTTAATGCATTCGCTGTTGCCCTATTTGGCTCATTGGTTTTTCCTAGAGAAGGAGGAAAGATCCACACTGGCTTATGTTATGTGGTTCGTATGTTGGCTCGAGGTGGGAAAACCTTGGTCCCCATGATACTTGCAGAAATTCTAAGAGCTTTGACTGCATGCACCAAAGGCAAAAGATACTTTGAAGGGTGCAACTTCTGCTGCAACTTTGGGTCGTCGAACATTTCTACCAAAGAGCTAATAAAGTAGACATTGTTAGAGGGACTATGGGGAACAAAATTATCAACCATCCCCTAAGGATGAAACATTTTATCTCCCCTGTGGGAACAGAGGACTGGTTCACATACCTAAAGGAGCGCTCAGCCGTTGAAATCCAATGGAAGTATTATTGGTTGAAGCCACGACGTGCCATCATAAGAGGAAATGAACTTTACTTCATTGAGCTTATCGATTTGAACGGTGTGCAACTATATGCACCACTTCGAGTCCTTCGACAATTCGGACAGATCCAAATGATACCTCTACGATCCCACATGAGCCACTATGGATATGACTTTGGGTCAGCATTACCGCAAGTGAACACCATACTACGAAGATAGAAGAATGTGATAACTATCGATGTTCAAGAGCACCGACCCTTCTGCACACCTGAATATTATGTATGGCTTTTAGAAGATGCAGAGCATAGAGATTTGAGCGAAGGAGGTCTTCCTGGTTTTGGCGATGAAAAAGAGAGAAGATGGGCTCGCAACCTCCTCAACACTGATTATGACATTACCCCAGAAATGAAGAAGCAGATTGTGCCTAACATTGGAGAGCAACATGATTAAAGTTTTTTATTATTATTTATTTATCTTTACTCCCCATATGTTATCCCTATCCCTTTAGTTATCTTTAGATTGATGTAATAAACAGAAATTATTTCAATAATCGAAAGTTGTTCTATTATCTAACTCTAAACTCCAAATTGGCAAATAAGGCTTGAATTAATTATTATGCATCACTTATGTGTTGCTTAGGCCTACCTCTGGCTCAACGAGGTTCCTTGCATTTAGGGCGCTTATTTCAAAACAACGTGTTGATATTGTGATATTATCTTAATCCCCTAACTCTTTTCTTTTGATTCTATTGTTTTCCTATTTCCTAAGATTGATCTGTCCTTCATCCTGGCACATAGACGATCAAAAGGGACCCCCCTTCTCCTTCTTCTCAAAGAGCAAGCTCAAAAGACAAAGGAAAAATGGTTGACGACAACAGCACCACTGAAAGGGTAGAAGCTTCTGAGGGAGGACAACTTCATAGTAATCTTATCCTAAGACTCGAGCGCAAGATTTCGCAATTGGAAGAAGAGGTAGCCAGCATGCGTGATTTGGCCAAGTTGTCTATCTCTCTTGGAACCCAATTTGGAGAAAACATAGACAATCCTCCTAATCAAACAACCACGCCAGACAATCCTCCAATCCATATATCCCCACCTGAACCCACTCGTCCAAATGCCTTTCCACCACCCCACGCCCAAAATACCCAATTTCCATTTCACCACTATTACCAACATACCAAACCAACTGTCCCAGAAACAACCCCAAACACAAATATCCCATATACTTTTAGGAACAACAATCCCAATCCCATATACGTTGAAACTGCCCCTCTGACTCATGACCTCCATGAATCAGAGTCCCATCAGAAAGACATCCTAATAAAAACCCTGACTGAGAGATTAGACAACTTGACCAACAAGGTACAACACGTGGAAGGAAACAAAAAGTTGGGAGGATTGGGCTATGAGGATCTGTGCATGCATCCTGATGTGGAACTGCCCGAAGGATACAAGCTTCCGAAGTTTGAGACGTTCAATGGCATTGGGGATCCCAAAGCCCACCTACGAATGTATTGCGACAAACTTGTAGGGGTGGGGAGAAACGAGAGGATACTCATGAAGTTGTTCATGAGGAGTCTTACTGGGGAGGCCCTATCATGGTACATTGAGCAAGACTCGCGGAAATGGATAAAATGGGTTGATATGGCAACTGACTTCATGAATAGGTTTGGTTTCAATATTGAAAATGCGTCTGATTGGTTTTACATTCAGAACCTAAAGAAGAAACCGAGTGAATCCTTCAGAGAATATGCCATAAGATGGAGGTCTGAGGCGGCTAGGGCCAGACCCCCTATGGAAGAATCTCAAATGAAAGACTATTTCATCTGTGCCCAAGAACCACAATACTATGACCGAATGATGCTGGTGGTTGAAAAGAGTTTCGCTGAAATCATCAAACTAGGCGAAAGAATTGAAGAAGGCATAAAGAATGGGACTATCATCAACTTGGACGCTTTACAAGCAATCAACAAGGCTCTGCAATCTGGTGGAATGACAGAGAGTCGAAAGAAAACAGGTTCTGTAATGATGGCTCATGGAACTAGGACCCCTTTGAGGCACAAGACAACAAACCCACCACCATCCCCATACCCTCACACCCCATACCTTCACACCCCATACCCTCAACATCCCTCAGCTCCACCCCCTATATCTCCCCAACCCATGCCAATATATTACCAAAATGCTCCTCCTCAATATTTGCATGCCTCATATCCTGTCTATAATGTTCAACCAACACACTTCCAAACTCCACCACCCACTCAAACACCAAATTACCGAAACAGACCTTCCTATGAAAGAAGACCTACAAAAACCTATACCCCTTTGGCTGAACCCATAGCACAACTTTATGAGAGACTGAAACAGGCTGGGTACGTCTCTCCAATTCCTGCATTACCTGTGGATGTTCGCGCGAAATGGTACGACCCTAACAAGGTCTGCGCCTACAATTTTGGGATGAAGGGCCACACCACCGAAGTTTGCAGAGCCCTTAAGGATAAGGTTCAAATGTTGATTGATACAAAAACCATCCAACTGAAGGATCCTACACCGAATGTTGCGAATAATCCTCTCCCTAACCATCAAGTCAACATGGTGGAAGCTGGTGATGTCTGGGATTGGGAAGAATCTATCTGGGCCGTCGAAACAGAGGAAGTCATGCCTACCACTGCCCACTAATAGTGCAAGGACTCGCCCCATTTGAAGTAGAAGTTGCTGCACCCAGACCACCATTCGCTGTCTATAAGGCATCCTCCCCAATACAATGTGACACACATGCTGTACCTTGGGATTACAACAAAAGAGAAACAAATGTGGAAGAGACAGATGTTGCAACAGGGGTCACCAGATCTGGAAGAATTTACACTTCTGAAAATTTGGTTCAGGGAAGCTCTAGCAAATCCAAAGCGCCAGTCATAGAGCTCGAGGATCAAAGTATTTGGAAAAAGGTTAAAGCTAAAGAATACTCTGTCATTGAGCAGCTGAGTAAAACCCCTTCCCAAATATCAATTCTGGAGTTACTACAATCTTCCGAAACTCATCGAGATGCCCTTCTGAAGATCCTTGGTGAAGCTTATGCCCCGTCTAACATCACTCATGGAGAGGTATCCCAAATGGTGGGGCAGGTCTTTGAGGCTTACAAAATATCTTTTCACAAAGATGAACTGCCAATCGAAGGAACAACTCACAATAAAGCTTTGTACATTTCGGTTCAGTATCACGATAAGGTGATAAACAAAGCATTAATTGATGCAGGTTCAGGTTTAAACATTTGTCCTCTGAGCACACTGACGAGGCTGGGTGTGGATAGTGCAAAAATTCAGACATGGAAGATGAATGTGAGGGCATTTGACGGCTCTTAGAGAGGCACTATTGGGGAGATAACCTTGGACATGCTCATTGGTCCTGTCACTTTCCCCATAGCTTTCCAAATTTTGGACATCTCTTCATCGTACAACTTATTGTTGGGTCGTCCATGGATTCATATGGCTGGAGCGGTTCCATCTACTCTTCACCAATGCCTGAAGTTTGAATGGGATTACGAAGAGGTTGTAGTCTATGGGGAAAAAGGGCATCCTGTATACACGATTGAAGGAAGAGAGAATATGGATGGCGAAATGTACCATACAGTGGAGCTTGTTGGTAATATTGAGTTGCAGCCTTGGTTCAGCCAAAAAATCATAGATATGATGGCCTGGTTCGGTTTCGAGCTTGGGAAAGGTTTGGGGGCTGAATTACAAGGGATAGTCGAACCTATACAGCCTGTTCGACATTCCACCACTTTTGGTTTGGGTTATAAATACACCACCGAAGAATGGCTCGATTGGCGACCACCTAGAGATGGGTACTACTATCCATTGAAGAAACCCATACCGCCATTGTATCAATCATTTCGATCAGCAGGTTTCATGGGAGACAATATTGATGAGATCTCAGACGACTTGAAGGGGTTATCGCTAACCAAAGAAGAGGGGAAAGTTTGCAACGTCGTGATCAACGAGGAGGAGAAAGGGGGCCCTAGTGGAAGCAAGGAGGCAAAGATCAGCGTCAGCAACTGAACCTCGACTCCATCCAGACCTCGTCGAGCATCTGGGTAGCCTTGGAAGATGTTTTTCTATCAAGTTTTAATTCAAATAAAAGAGTTTTTAATAAACGTTTTAATTCCCGTCCCCTGTATTGCTTTCGAATGAGGACTTATGAAATTTTCAAATCTTTATCAATAAAGTTCTTTTTCCCATTTTTTTTGTCTTGTATTTAATTTTTTGCTATTTTTTTTCTCTCACCAGCAAAATTCATTATAAAAATGTCGAATCTGAGACTGTGGCATACAATGAGACTGCTCAACTTAACATTAATGACTTAGAAGAAGTTGAAGACAATGAGGTTCCCGAGGAGTTAATCAAAAGGGTTGAGGAATTCGAGGAAAAACCCAATCCAAATTTGGTAGAGACAGAAGTAGTGAATTTGGGAAATGCAGAGGTGATACAAGAAACCCGAGTAAGCATCCATATGACAAAAGAAGACAAGAAAGAGTATACCGAGTTTCTCATAGAGAATAAGGATATTTTCGCGTGGTCCTACGCAGACATGATAGGGCTAAGTACTTCAATCGTAGCCCATCGACTACCCACTGATCCAGCATGTCCTCCGGTAAAACAAAAGCTGAGAAAATACAAGCCCGAGATGAGTTTGAAAATCAAAGAAGAAGTATCAAAGCAATTAGATGCTGGGATACTCCAAGTGACAGAATACCTAACTTGGCTTGCAAATGTCGTTCCAGTGCCCAAGAAAGACGGCAAGGTCAGAGTTTGCGTGGATTACCGAGATCTCAATAAAGCTAGCCCTAAAGATAACTTTCCATTACCAAACATACACATACTGATTGACAATTGTGCTAAGCACGAAACTCAGTCATTTGTGGATTTCTTTGCCGGCTATCATCAAATTGAGATGCACAAAGACGACGCTGAGAAAACCGCTTTCATCATGCCGTGAGGCGTCTATAACTACAAGGTGATGCCTTTTGGATTAAAGAACGCTAGGGCTACGTACATGAGAGCGATGACTACTTTGTTTCACGACATGATCCATAAGGAAATTGAAGTTTATGTGGATGATGTCATCATCAAATCAAAGGAAAGTTTAAATCATTTGGAGGATTTACGGAAATTCTTTACCAGGCTACGCAAGTACAATCTGAAACTGAATCAGGCAAAATGTGTCTTTGGTGTGCCTGCTGGAAAGCTTTTAGGTTTCATTGTCAGTCGTCGAGGTATAGAATTGGACCCTTCAAAGATCAAAGCCATTCGTGATCTTCCCCCACCAAAAAGCAAGAAGGAAGTAATGAGTTTCTTAGGGCGACTTAACTACATCAGTCGTTTCATTGCTCAGTCTACTGTCATCTGTGAACCTATCTTCAAGCTATTTAAAAAGGATGCTGCAGTGAAATGGACAAGTGAATGTCAACAGGAATTTGACAAGATCAAAGATTATCTATCCAATCCTCCTGTATTGGTGCCACCAGAGTCAGGTAGACCATTACTTTTGTATATTTTAGTATTGGATAATGCTTTCAGTTGCATCTTGGGACAACACGATGAAACAGGGAGGAAGGAGCAAGCAATATATTATATGAGCAAGAAGTTCACATCGTGCGAAGCCCGATACTCTCTATTAGAGCGTACCTGTTGTGCTCTAACATGGGTTGCCCAAAAGTTACGACATTACCTCTCATCACATACTACTTATCTGATTTCAAGGATGGATCCTTTGAAATATATCTTTCAAAAGCCTATGACCACAGGTAAACTGGCAAAATGGCAGATATTGTTGAGCGAGTTTGACATAGTGTATGTCACGCAAAAAGCAGTGAAAGCACAGGCATTAGCAGACCATATGGCAGAGAATCCCGTGGACGATGATTACAGACCGCTGAAGACCTACTTCCCAGATGAAGAGGTGGCTTTTGTGGGAGAGGACATTTCTGAAGAATATGATGGATGGAGAATGTTCTTTGATGGAGCTAAAAATCTGAATGGATGCGGCATTGGGGCTGTTTTGATCTCACCCACCGGGCAACATTATCCAGTATCAGCAAAACTCAGATTCCTTTGCTCAAATAATATGGCTGAATACAAAGCCTGCATACTAGGTCTCCGACGGGCGATCGACTTGGATGTCCAGGAAATAATAATAATAGGGGATTCAGACCTATTGATCCATCAGGTTCGAGGTGATTGGGCAACAAAAAATTGAAAGTTGTTACCATATTTGGAGTGCGTGCACAGGCTATGTAAAAGGTTTGTCAAAACAGAATTTAGACATGTACCAAGGGTCCAAAATTAATTTGCAGACGCCTTAGCCACTCTGTCTTCTATGATTCGACACCCTGATCACAATTACATCGATCCTATTCACATTCATATACATGAACAACCAGCTTTTTGTTTCCATGTTGAGGAAGAGCCTGATGGAAAGCCCTGGTACGATGACATTAGAAGATATTTGAAGAGTGGTGAATACACAGAAGATGCAACAAGTGTACAAAAGCGTACAATTCGAAGGTTAGCAACCCAATTCTTCTTAAGTGGGGAAATCCTCTATAGGAGAACTCCCGATTTGGGACTGCTAAGATGCGTCGAAGCAAGAGAGGCTCGCAGGCTGGTCGAAGAGATACATGCAGGCACCTGTGGCCCTCACATGAACGGTTTTACATTAGCAAAGAAGATTCTGAGATCAGGATATTATTGGCTAACTATGGAGACAGACTGCATTCGCTACGTCCAGAAATGCCATCAATGTCAGACTCACGCAGATATGATTCGAGTACCTCCCAACGAACTCCATGTCACTAGTTCACCTTGGCCGTTCGCAGCATGGGGCATGGATGTCATTGGTCCAATCGAGCCAACAACATCCAACGGGCACAGATTCATTCTTGTTGCAATTGACTATTTCACCAAGTGGGTTGAGGTCACCTCCCATAAATCAGTGACAAAGAAAGTTGTGGATGACTTTGTCAAAAACAACATTATTTGTAGGTTTGGAATTCCTGAGTCAATCATCACCGATAACGGCACCAACCTAAACAGTGACCTGATGAGATCAATGTGTGAGAAGTTCAAGATCAGTCATCGAAACTCTACAGCACACATGCCACAGATGAATGGGGTTGTTGAGGCGGGAAACAAAAACATCAAAAGGATATTGCGCAAGATGATCGATAATCACAAACATTGGAAGGAAAAGCTACCTTTCGCATTGCTGGGGTATCGTACCACAATCAGAACTTCCACAGGGGCCACACCTTACTTCTTAGTATACGGCACTGAAGCTGTGATACCCTCCGAAGTTGAGATACCTTCCCTAAGGATCATCCAAGAAGCAAAGTTGAGTGATGCTGATTGGATACAAGGTCGGGCAGAGAATTTGGCATTAATAGATGGAAGAAGAATTAACGCCATTTTTCATTGTCAGCTCTATCAGAATAGAATGGCCAGAGCTTTCAACAAGAAGGTTAAACCCAGACATTTCTCACCTGGGCAACTGGTTTTAAAGCGGATTTTTCCAAATCAAGACGAGGCAAAGGGTAAATTTTCACCAAATTGGCAAGGTTCGTACATAGTCTCTCGAGTACTGACAGGCGGAGCCCTCATACTTGCAGAAATGGATGGAGAAATTTGGCCAAAACCTATCAATTCAGATTCTATGAAAAAGTATTACATCTAGAGATTGATTCATGCTCTTTTGTAATTTGGAACTACGTCAGACCTGATTCCCATTTAAGAGGGGATACGTAGGCGCTCCTATGGGGTTCGGTCTTATTATAAATAAAACTTTCATTTCCCCCTTTTCTATTGATAACTGGGGCAGAATTTTTGAGAGGATCTCAAAAATTCCATTAAGATTTCTTCTGGCACATCTTCATACTGGGGCAGAAATTTTGAGTAAACTCAAAATTTCACCGAAAGTTTCTTCTCAACAAGCAGTCAGCTTACAACGAAGATTAAATGATAGCTCCACTCTTGAGTCAGACGTTATAAAGTTTCAACCTATGCCATGGTCAAAGATTTGACATTAGCTTTTATTAAATGATAATCTTTCAAAAAAATTTATTTTTTATTTTATTATTATTATTTTTTTTTCTTTTTTCTCTTTCCTTTCCCCCTTTTTATGAAAAAAAAACAGACGCTCGAAGAGGTGTGGATGGCAAGCCAAAGGAGCACGCTGCGCCAAATCATGGATACAGATCAACCTTCCCCCTTAAAACTAACTATTTTTCTTTGAATGTAGAAAATACAGGTACGTATACAAAGGCAACTGCAACAATCAACATCACCACATTTGAGCCCGACATATGACACTCGACCCTTCCAATAAGGCGAACGCCCAAGCTACTGTATGCCCTCAATGCAACTGCTGTGCTGACAAATTACATTATGCCCGATATTGCATCATTTTGCACCTACGCCTGATATCACACTATGCTCAAAGAACTACATCATTATATTATGCCCGAGAATGCCGAAATGCATCATTTCATTGCGCTCGATATTGCATGTGCCCGAAGAAATGCATTATTGCATGTGCTCGATATTGCATGTGCCCGAAGAAATACATCATCGCATATGCCCAATATTGACTTATGCTCGAAGAATTGCATTATTGCATGCGCTCGATATTTTATGTGCCCGAAGAAATGCATCATCGCATGTGCTCGATATTTCATGTGCCCGAAGAAATACATCATCGCATATGCCCAATATTGACTTATGCTCGAAGAATTGCATTATTGCATGCGCTCGATATTTTATATGCCCGAAGAAATGCACCATTACATATGCTAGATACTGCATGTGCCCGATATTACATTATGCCCGAAGAAGTGCATCATTGCATTGTGCTCGATATTGCATGTGCCCGAAGAAATGCATCATTGCATGTGCTCGATATTGCATGTGCCCAAAGAAATGCATCATCGCATTGTGCCCGAGACTACATTGTGCCCGAAGTTTGCATAAGCTCAAGATTGCATCGTGCTCGAAGTTTACATGCGCCCGAATCAAATCAAGTCACAAGAGTATCAACAGATTTCAAAAACAGATACGCTCTCTTTACTCATTATTTATATTCCAAAGGCGTCGTCCTCCATAGGCGTCATCTTTCATGGCCTGCGGACTTCATGTCATGGCCTGAGGACTTATTTTATGCTTAGCATGTCCCTAAGGTATCATAGTCTAAAGGCATCATCCTCATGGCCTGCGGACATCATATCATGGCCTAAGGGTTTAATTCCTGTCTATCATAATCCGAAGGTGTCATAGTCTAAAGGCGTCATTTTCATGGCCTACAGACAACATTTCATGACCTGAGGATACACCCTGCATATCATGGCCCTAGACATCATAGCCTAAGACGTCATTTTGCATGGTCTTAAGGAAAACATTCATGGTCAATATGGGAAATTGCATCATGTTTACATTTACCGCTTTTTCTGCTCTAATCACTCTATTACAAGTTACAGCTATGCAGATTATAGACAAAGTCGCCGTTTGAATGATTGTTCACTTGTTTACAAAACAAAGGCTCCGACAACTTCTTGGCTACTCGCACTATCGTTTCACTACTCATCTATCATTCAGGCTACCATGAAGATATCTTCGGATTCAACTCGCCACTGTGACTTTCTATCTCTTCAGCTAGGCTCATCCGCCTTACAATACGACATCTAGGCTCATCCGCCTTACAATGTGACATCTAGGCTCGTCCGCCTTACAATGTGACATCTAGGCTCATCCGCCTTACAATACGACATCTAGGCTCGTCCACCTTACAATAGGACATTTAGGCTCGTCCGCCTTAAAATGACATTTAGGTTTGTCCATCTTATAGTTTATTTAGGTCGTCCACTTTAAAGGGACATTTCGGCTTGTCCGCCTCATAGGACATTTATGTTCGTCCGCTTTATAAGATATTTTGTTCGCTTTATAAGATATTTAGGTTGTCCGCCTTAAACGACACTTAGGCTCGTCCACCTTAAAATGACGTTTAGACTCTCCTTATAACTAGATATTTTCGTCTATATTATTATATCTTATAGTATCAAATCTATTGGAGTTTGACGTCATTCTTCAGAGATGGGTTCAATCCTTCGAGAAGTTGAAGACTATCAAGGCTTGCACTACGTCTCAAACAGATATGTTTTTATTACCTCTTTTCTATTTAGAACTCATATTTTATTATTATTGGTCATACTTTATCTATTTATAAGCTAACATATTATCTAGAATTTGCAGATATGATCGATCGCCCTTGATTACAATTATCACGCTATCCTCTATCACAACAATGACTATATCAATTCTTCACTTTTCATACTCCGAACCCTCGCTCAAAGGCTGATAGCCTTACTCTATCATGCTCTTTTCGCTTCTCTGTCACGCTCTTTCAGCCTCTCAATCTATCTTTTCTCGCTACTCTAATCTTATCCATTCAAGCCGATATCGTGCCTTCCGAATACCTTACAGCTCTTTCAACTTTTAAGAGTTTCTTTTGCTCTTGAATCTAGAACTACACACGACCTGATTCTCGTATAACCAGAAATATGTAGGCGGCTTAATACCAAAGTCTTGGTCGTACCCTTTTCAACTCTATATCGTTTCAACTGATCCAACTGACATCTTTCGCCGATCAGACAAAATCGGCTACTAAGTCAACGTTGGTTGCCTGACAATCCATTCTTCATTCTCAATCAACCAAGGGCAGCTGTTGACACCCAATTTTGACCGACCTTTGACCATTTTTAGGAATACTATTCGATTAAATACGTATTTTAAATTTTAGAATTTTTAATCGACTTTGCTTGAAAATTATATATTAGTATGTTTTATTCTATAAAATTATCGTAAATATTATTAAAATATTTTAAAATTATTAATGAATTTCAAATGTTAAAATTTAAATGATTTTCAATTATATAAAAATATTTTAATATATGTAGTATTTTGATTAAATAGTAATTCCTACACTTTCCTTAAATTTTAAATTCTAGCCTATTCTTTTCCAATTTCTTTCAATTCTAGCCACTCCAATTAAAATTTTATTACAATCATAGCCATCTCTTCCTTTCAATTCTAGTCAATTTTAATTGCAATTTTAGCCATTCCGTATCTAACTCATCTAATTTCAAGAAATGATCTTTTGATCTCATCCGTCCATCTTAATTAATTCCTAGATCTAATCCTAACCCCTCATCTCTTCTAAAATCAATGGTCCAGATTTAATGTACATATTTTAACCTAAAAAACTCTAATCCCTAAAATAATTCTCATTCTCTTCCTCCCCCCTCTCTCCAAGCCGCCTCTCCTCTCTCTCTTCCCCTCCCGTCTCTCCCTTTCCCGTCTCCTCCTTCGTCCCTCTTCTCCCTTCCCGTCTCTTCCTCTCCCCTTCTTCTCCCCTCTCCCGTCGTCCCCCTTCTCCCCCTTTCTCTCATCTTCTTCCCCTTCCTCTTCTATTTTTCTCTTCTTCTTCTTGTTTGCAGGTACCAGCGCCTCCCATCAGCAACCAAGAAGCCTCCGGCGGGCCTCCAGCAACGCCATGCGACCAGCAGCCAGGCGGCGCCGCCCCTTCCTCCCTCTCCCGTCATTCTCCACTTCTCCCCTCTTCTCGTCTCCTCTTCTCCTTCGTCCTCTTTTTCCTTTTTTCTTCTTGCAGGTTTGATAGGGAAGCAGTCCGACAGCAGTGACAGCAGCTCCGACAACGCCGACACCAGCGCCACCAGTAGCAGCGACAACAGCTAGCCGCCGCCGATCTGTAGCAGCAGCCAGCAACTCCAGAAAGCGAGGGAGGCGGCCAGCAGCAGCGAGGACAAGAACAATCGGACAACAGCTTGGCGAGAAGCAATTCCGGCGAAGTTTCGAAGGTTTTAAGTTGTTACTACATTCGTTTAATTCGTACATGCTTGTTAATAATATTTATCTACTGTCTCATTATTCTTGCTATAAATCTTCAAATGATGTCAATTTGTTAATACTAGCTTATGCTTTGGTATGTTTAATTGATTATTGTCTGATCAATTCGAATAACCTTGGCAGATATTGATTTCTTGTCATCCTTTTAATTTTTTTTTTTAATTTCATATGATTGTTGAATAGCTGCTAGCATATTATTGATTACGGTCTTTGATTTATTCATCCTTCATGTTTGGTGTTCTTCCCGTATATTTATTTGTTGATAATTAATTGGTAGCAAATATTCTAAAATTTTAATTTGGCTTTTAAATATTTTAAAATTTTAATTTGGCTCTTCTTTAAAATAAAAAAATAATAATAATATTAATTAATATCTCCTTCCTTTAATATTTGGCTTAATTATTCTTACTTGTTTGTTTATGACAACCTTATTATTTCCTTGTCATATTTAGTTGCTCATGTTTTGGTACAATAAATTAAATCTGATTTTAACCTTTTGTTATTTAAGGAAAAATAAATATTTTGCTGTATTAATTTATTCTTACTTGTTTATATTTGGTAATAGCATATTTTCTAATTTGGATATCCTTTAAAATAAGGAAAATTGTATTATAATTGATTTCTTTAAATATTTATTTCCCTTATTTGTTTCCCCCTCCTCTACTATATAAAGAGCTCCTTTTATTCATTCATGGACATTCATTCACTCTCAATCACAAAACTCTCTCATCATTCTTCCCTTCTCTCATTTGCTCTCTTGCTACTTAACAAAACATTAATATTCCGGTAATTATTCAAGGGTTCTTCTTTGCTATCTTATTACTTTGTTCGAGTAAAGGTTGAATCAATTCGTTTTGCTTAACGGGTTAGTATTCTTAACATTCACACTATCTTTACATTCACAAATTGTGTAAGCTATTGTTTTGTATGTAGAATTCGTCATTAAACGATTGCATATTGTCTCACCTTAACTAACAAGTGTGATTACTTGTGTAGTTATTTAATTACTTTGACAGGTTTCATATTTGAAGTTCAAGTTGAAGATTAACTGAAGAAGGATTTATTTATTTGTTTGAATGTATATATATATCTATATATTTTTATTTTTTTCGCTATTTTATTTATTCGAATGATGTAACAATTGTAACCCTAAAGATCATATAATAAATTTATTTGGGGGTCATCTAGGGGAGGGGGATTTATATGCTTATTTGTTCGTTATATTTTTAGAAATCATGCCTATAGGTTTGTCTTTAACCACCTAGATTTAATGTTTATAGGTGTTATAATCTAATCAATTTTCAATTTGCTTGACACTTTTGTTAATGAAGTCTAAAAAATAATAAACTAGATTCCGTTAATGTTAAAAGCAAATCATAGTAAGTTAATAGGCCGATTAGGTGTTTTAATAATGTTATAATTTTAGTATCATCTTGTCATGTAGAAACCAAGTCTAAGGTTTAATTTGTTCATATCATTTACAAAATCATGCATATATATGTTACATTGTTTTTTTAAACACCTAAAATCATGTCTATAGGTTTGTAAATAATTTTAACAAAATTTGTTTGTGCATATTTGTGCCCTCCCCTTAAAATTAGTTAATATCATTAGAAATCCTATTTGTCCTCTTGAAGATTTCCGCATTCATTATGCAACTTTTTTTATTTAAATTAGAATCATTTTATGCATCTAGCAAGATACTTAGTTTAAAAATATTTCATATCAAAACCTTGCAACATAATTCAAATCTTTCTTTAAATTTTGGATTGATTATGACTCTGCTTATTTTTGAAATAAATTATAAAGTACTATCTCCTAACCTATCGTTAGTGGGAAAGTCAAAGGAACTACGAGGTCTAGTTCCAATTTTTTAAACCCGACGCGTCCCCGGAAGTACCACTTCCCATGAATTTCAAAAAAGAATTATGTGCATTTATGTGTAAATGTTTATGTGCCTACGTGTGAACTAAATCTTTTAAATCATTTTTCAAAACATAACTTTTTTTTTATATATACCGACCTCAAATCAAAATTGTTTCTATGGTGGAGGAGCGCGATCAATAATATCGTGGCATCATCCCTATAAAGAAACAAACATTTTTTAAAATAAAAAATTCATATTCAAAACTTGCTTAATTTTAAAACCTTACTTTCTCACATATTAATTGTTTAATATTTATAAATTTTGTTTATAACTTAGTCTCATGCTTAAATAAAACTTGATTGTTTATTTATTGTCATTACCTAGCATTGCATGCTTAAATTAATAGTATTAATTGTTTTATATTTGTTATCACTTAGTAAGATTAAATAAATTAATAAATTAAACGACCTTGATTGCTACTTGTACCCCCACATAGATTGCATGAGATACGGCCGGGACCCACACTTGTGGACCTCGAGGGATGCCTAACACCTTCCCCTCGAGGTAATTTGAACCCTTACCCAAATCTCTGGCTCGTTGACCTTAGTTAGACTTAGTTAGTTTAGATAGGTGCCCTAACGCGCCTTAACTCGTTACGTGGCGACTCCAAAACTCAAAAATCCCAAAAGAGTTGTTAGGTCATGCACAAAACCCGTTTTCTGCGAAAATGGGGCGCGACAACACCTCAAAACAAAGTCTGTAATATCTCTCTTCATCCCACACCACCAGTAATGCTGACTCAGATCATGATACATCTTCGCTGCTCCCGGATGGATAGAGTACCGAGTACAATGGGCCTCCTCAAGAATCAATCTAATCAAATCTCCTGTCCTGGGCACACAAATTCTGCCTCCGATCCGCAAGACACCATCAGAATCAAGGACAGCCTCCTTAGCTTCCCCTCTCAATACTTTGTCTCGAATGAGACATAATTTTTCATCATCAAATTGGTGTGCACGGATTTGCTCGACTAAAGAAGATCGAGCCTCAATAAAAGCAATCATTCCATCACTCTCCTCTGAGATCTGTAATCGGACAAGACTGTTAGCTAACAATTGAACATCTCTAGCCAATGGTCTCTCCTCAACACTAAGAGATGCAAGACTCCCCATGCTATGAGTCTTCCTACACAAAGCATCGGCCACAACATTGGCCTTCCCCAAATGATACAGAATGGTCACATCATAGTCCTTCAGCAACTCAAGCCATCTCCGCTGCCTCAAGTTCAAATCTCTCTGACTGAAGATATACTGGAGACTCCGATGATCAGTGAAGATCTCACAATGCACTCCATACAAATAATGACGCTATAACTTAAGTACAAATACCACAGCCGCCAACTCTAAATCATGAGTAAGGTAGTTCTTCTCATGGGATTTCAATTGCCTAGAACCATAAGCAATCACTTTCCTCTTCTGCATCAACACACCACCCAAACCAACTCCTGAAGCATCACAATACACAGTAAAGTCTACACCCTCCTCAGGTAGAGTCAACACAGGAGCAGAAGTCAACAAAGTCTTGAGCTTTTGAAAGCTCTCCTCACACTCATCATACCACTGAAAACTCACATCATGTCGAGTCAATCTAGTCAATGGAGCTGCAATAGTAGAGAAACTCTGAACAAATCGTCGATAATAGCCTGCCGATCCCATAAAACTCCTAATCTCAGTAGGTGAAGTAGGCCGCGTCCAGCCTCTAACTGCCTCAATCTTGGCCGGATCTACTCTAATACCCTCCTTAGACACCACATGTCCTAATAATGCCACAGAAGTAAGCCAGAACTCACACTTTGAGAACTTGGCATACAACTTTTCTTCTCTCAACCTCAGAAGTACAATCCTCAAGTGTCGGACATGGTCATCCTTAGTCTTGGAGTAAACCAAGATGTCATCAATGAAAACAATCACAAAAGAATCAAGGTATGGTCGAAACACCCCATTCATCAACTCCATGAATGCTGCAGGGGCATTAGTCAGTCCGAAGGACATCACTAGGAACTCATAATGCCCATACCGAGTCCGAAAAGTTGTCTTAGGGATATCTGATGCCCTAATCTTCAACTGATGATACCCAGACCTCAAATCAATCTTAGAGAACAATGATGCTCTCTGTAACTGATCAAATAAGTCATCAATACGCGGAAGAGGATACTTATTCTTCACTGTTACCTTGTTCAACTGTCTGTAATCAATACACATTCTCATAGTCCCATCCTTCTTCTTCACAAATAATACAAGGGCACCCCAAGGTGATACACTAGGGAGAATAAAACTCTTACTCAATAAATCCTGCAACTGATCCTTCAATTCTTTCAACTCTGCTGGAGCCATACGGTATGGAGGGATAGAAATAGGTTTAGTGCCGAGTTCCAAATCAATAGCAAAATCGATGTCCCTATCGGGACGAACACCTGGAAGATCAGAAGGAAATACATCGAGAAACTTCTGGACCACGGTAACAGAGTCCATTGGAGGTGGTTCAACACTAGTATCCCGAATAAAAGCTAAGTAAGACAAACACCCCCTCTCCACCAGTCTCTGAGCACGGATAAAAGAGATGACCTTGCTAGGATAAGAACCACTAACACTCTTCCACTCAACCCTCTGAACACCAAGCATTGCTAAAGTCACAGTCTTAGCATTACAATCAAGGACAGCATGATAAGGAGAAAGCCAATCCATACCCAAGATAACATCAAAGTCCACCATCCCCAGAATGATTAAGTCTACCCAAGTGTCATACCCAGCCAAAGAAACAAGACAGCATCGATACACTCGATCCACCACTAAGGGCTTGCCCACGGGTGTAGAAACACGAATAGGTACAGTCATGCTATCACATATCATATCATATTTAGCAGCAAAATACGTAGACACATAAGAGAATGTAGAACCTGGATCAAACAACACAGATGCAGGTCGATGGCATACTGGGATGATACCTGTAATAACCGCATCTGAGGTCTCCGCCTCAGGTCTCCCGGGGAAAGCATAGCAGTGGCCTCCTCGTCCACCTCCATCCTGGGTGGTACCTCTACCCCCACTCTGCTGAGCTGCAACACCACTACTAGAAACTCTATCACCTCTACCTGACTGAACTCTGCCACGACCTCTACCCTGTGGTGCTGGTGGTCTAGTCTGGAATGAAGAATTTGGTCGAGGCCCACCATGACCCCTTTGAGAAGTACACTGCCGCATTAGATGATCGGGATCTCCACAAGTAAAACAAAATCTCTAACCTGGGAACTGTTGTGTGGACCCTGAAAACCCACTATAATTTCCTCGCCCTGTAGGTCGCTGTTGTGAACCGTACGAGCTCTGACCCGAGCTATAAGAACCCCTAGATGTCTGGCCACCCTCAAATGTCGGCATAGATGCATGAATAGGTCCCCGCTGCTGAAAAGAACCACTCACTCTCTGTGATCCCCTACCTCCAGATGAGGCACCATGAAACTGTCCTGATATACAGGCTCTTTTAGGGTCCCCAAACTCCTCTCTCTCCATCAATTCTGCCTCTTTGGCGGCGCTCACAATGGACTGAAAAGAAGCCCCCTCCCTAGATGCCCGAAACACAGCTGACCTAATAGAGAAAGTCAATCCCCTCACAAATCTGCGGATCCTCTCTGTCTCATTTGGAATAATGGCCAACGCATGCCTAGACAACTAGCAAAAACACGCCTCATACTCTGTAACCGATAAACCATCCTGTCTCAGACTTTCAAACCTCAAGCGACTCTCCTCTCTCACACTCCATGGGACAAAACGATCTTGGAATGCACCAACAAACTGCTCCCAAGTCACTGGAGGAGATCCAACTGGCAAACATCCCGAATAAGTCCTCCACCAGTCTCTCGCTGGTCCACGAAGCTGGAGTGTAGCATATCGAACCCCATGTGACTCAGCTAACCCAACCACCTCTAGTAACTCTCGGCAGGTAGTTAGAAACTTATGTGCGTCCTCGCTATTCCCACCCTGAAACTGAGGTGGGTCCATCTTTCGAAATCTCTCATACCTACGCTGCTCATCCTCTATCAGAACAACCATCGATGCAACTTGACGCCCAACTGTTGGTGCAATATCATTCTGAACCGCGGGATCTACTGGTAGTTGCCCCACCGCATCCTGAACAACCGGAGCTTGTTGCTGCTCTTGGGTCAGAGCCACCTTTCTAGTACGAGAGTCATGTGGTGTGGTAGTTACACCACCACCCTGAGAAAAGCCCTATAGCACACTTAACACCCTCAATAGCGTATCCTGAAGCAAAGGTGTGACTACGGAATCTGGAGGAACCTGGTCCTCTATGTCATCAATCTGAGGTTCGGTAGAGACCTCTCTAGCACGACTTCTCACTGGTGCTGCTCCACATCCACGACCTCTGGCTACTGTCGCACTACTAGCACGACCTCGAGCTCGAGATCTACCCCTACCTCTAGCTGGGGCCTCAACAACTGCCTCGAGAAGTGCCTCCCCTCTACCACTAGTAACATTAGTTCTAGTTCTCGTCATCTGTCAAAAGAGTATACAACAACTCAGTACTAAAGAAGGTGACTACGCACGATGAAAAAGAATGAACAAAAAGATGTTTTCCTAGTAATCCTTGTAGCCTCTCAAAGATAAGTACAGACGTCTCCGTACTGATCCTTGAGACTCTACGTAGACTCGGCTTATATACACGTGAGACCTATGAACCTGGGGCTCTGATACCATTTTGTCACGACCCAAAAATGGGTGTGATGGCACTCGTCTTATCCCACCAAGACAAGTCAGCCTAAACCCAAATATCTAACAAAGTGCGGAAGTAAATGACAATCCAACAATTCCTATTATGAAACCAAGTCATATTAATCCAATCCCCAAAATCAGGTTGTCATGTGCACATGGGGGACATATCTGTCCATGCATCTGTCGCGGCGCACGACACGACCCTCGATAATAGTAACCTTCGCGGCGCGCGATACGTCCCTCAAAATATAATATCCATCGCGACGCGCGATACGACCCTCAAAAATAGTACATCCTCTTACCACAACCATGTCTCAGATACAATGCAAATGACATGCTCAAATGAAAATGAGGAGATAACCGTTTTGATAACAAAACACAATTTACAGCAAGGAATACAACACTAACAAATAAGCAACAAGTCTCCAAATCGTTCTCAACACCACACCAAGGAAATACACGAATTTCATACGCTTAATAAGAGTTTAGAAATCCACTTGCCTTAGCCAACCGAATAATTACTCTTGGACTTGAGCCTTCCCTTTCCGTTGAGCTTCCGAACCAATGGAATCTATTCAAGTATTTAAATTCACAATAAGATTGTGGAACTAACAATACCCACATTTTTTTTTCAAGTTTCAAGTCTAGGATTAAATTTTGATTATTTCTTTTCCATTATCATAATTCGAATGACATTCACGCAACACAGTACATATAATATTTAATTACACGTGTCCACCTATCAACACTAGATTCATAGTATAATCACCAATATATAAAATTTGCACTTTTAATTTAATTAAAACAGTGCTAACGAAAAATTGATCTTTTCTTTTCCAGCCAATGATTGGCTCATTATGGCCAATGATTGGCTCATTATGACCAATCATTGGCTCATTATGGCCAACCCAAATACTTCCAATTCTGTTGTTAATTTCCCAGAATGCATAATCACTGTACGACATACATTCATATGCATATTCCCTCATCTAATGCTTCTAATTCATTTATTTTATTTTATCATCTTTCACTATTTTTTTTTTAAATTTCAACCATTAATTTATTTCACTTAGCCCAAAAAAAATTAATAATGAATCATATAATAAAAATATAACAACAATTATAATGTTAGCGTTTCTCATCCCACACATAATCAAAGCCGCCGGAATAATACCCACATCATAAGTCTTCCTCATCCCAATTTCTAATCTAATATAACAATATAATAATCTAATAGTATTAACATATAGGATCTGACAATCTCTTTTCTTCTTTTTTTTTAATTTTTTCTTCTTTTTTTTTTATCCCAACAACCCTCTTTTCAATTGCATACATGTATATATATATAATATTTAATGAAGTCTAGGCATTCTAAAGAGCATTCAATGCAATAACATACATAGGAAGATTAAAACTTCAATAAAAATTTTACCAGAAGCAATTGGAAACCGACGAGATACTGTAACCCTTCTTCCGTTTCTTCTTTATTTTATTTTTTTATTTATTTTTAGAACTAATTATTGCTAAAAGTGATAAATTTTACTCACTTATTTTATTATATAAGGGTCAAATAGTATAGGATCTTATTAAATATTCACTTTAGTCCATTAACTATCAATTAATTAACTTAAGTTAACAAATATTCAAAAATTCTAAAGAGGATCTTTCGGATCATTACAAATTAGGGCACTAGTGGATCTTGCTAACAATATTTAGCATATATTTGTTTTGCAGTAAATTTACTGGCAAGATTTAGTTCTTCCCCGATAAAAAGACATTGAAATGGTGTTGAGCACATGATCGAATATCCTCGAAGGATCATAGCTATGGTTTTATTATATTCCGAGGATTCCAAGACAAAATTGATTGGTTATGCAGATGAAGAATATTTATCTAATCCGCATAAAGTTCTATATCAAGTACACTATTTGTTTGCATGTGGTGGCACAATAATATTTTGTCTATCAATAAAGCCAATTAGGTGATCACTTCTTCAAACCATGCAGAAATAAAAGTCTTCCATGAAGCAAGTCAAGAGTGAGTCTGCTTGAGATAAATGACACACCATATTTAGGAAATATGTGATGTTTCTTCGAAAAAGAATATATCAACCACAATGTATGAAGATTGGAGACATCATCGCAAGAAATAAAGTGATGTTTTAATCAGGGGGAGTATAATACGTGTTGCACTCTTTTTCCCTTGACCGAGGTTTGGTCCCACTTGATTTTCCTGTCAAGGTTTTTTAACGAGGCAACAAATAATGCGTATCAAAAGATATGTGCACTCTTTTTTCTTCACTAAAATTTTTTTCCACTGTGTTTTTTCTAGTAAAGGTTTTAACGAGTCACATTATCTATGGACATCCAAGGGGGAGTGTTATAAATCCATTGAATTGTGTGGATTGTCCTTTAGATATACTCAAGACTTAATTGTATTTATGTATACATGTTTTTAAGGTGATAAGAACCATTTGGATAACTATGTACCTACTAATTGGGCACATATCATGGTGGCCTGTAGGATGATATCTCAACTCTATAAATAGAGATATCATTCACCTTTTGTGTAATACACTTGAATAAGAAGAAAAGTCATCCTCTTCTATTTACTTCTCTTGTCTTCTTCTCTTTACTATTATAGTCTTATGAGCTTGATTTCATAACAAATTAAAATTTATCATTATTGTACTATATAATATGACACTATCCGCAACTATCATAGTCAATCTATTGAGAAAACGCGGATAAACACAAAAATATATATGGTAATAGTAATGGAAGTAAAATGAGAAAATAATAACACCAAAAATTTTACGTGAAAACCCTTCTAACTAAGGAAAAAATCACGGGCCAAGAGGAGCAACTGATATCACTATAGTAAGAAATTTTACGCTGTGTAATCATGAAAACAATATTCAAAGTGACTACTATGCACTCAAAAGGAACAACACTCTTTTTGGTTTCCACCTTACTAAAATATACACTCTATTTTTCTTCACAGACTATTTTTCTTGTATAGTCTATGGAATATCTAACTTGTTCTCAAAATGTTTTTTTCTCTCTAACTTGGTATATTCTACAAATGAGTAAGAATGCATATTTATAGAAGGAGAAAATTATACCTATGTCACTAATGACAGAGGTAAATGTAGCAAAGTCAAAAGAAAGGTTTGCAAATCTTACCAATTTGCCAACTACCAAATCTTTATATTCAACTCTTCTCACTATTCCTTTTTAACAATTACTTGTAGCAATTCAGTAGCAAAAGTTGACCAAAATATGAGATGGACTCCAGAAATCTCCCCCTCCAGTCTCATTCACTGGAAGGAGGTATCTTCCTCTCTTTAGAGAGAGCTCATACCCACAAGTTCTTTGCATAACTCAAAATTTCCTTTCAGTATCGTCTTGGTCAGCATATCTGCTAGATTTTCACTTGTATGAATCTTTTTGATGTGAAATGATTCACTCTCCACTTCCTCATGAGTCCAATGATATCTGACGTCGATACGTTTTGTCCTTGCATGGTATACAAAGTTCTTGCTCAAGCCTATTGCACTTTAGTTGTCACAATAGACAATGTACTCCAGCTAATGCAAACCAAGTTCTTGAAGAAATCGCTTTAGCCAACTTCATATGCAAAGAGGTGTACTAACAGGCTTAGCATTCTTCATATTGAAGTGCTCTAGTACACATTCAATGTACTTCTTCTGTGACAAATAAATATTCCTTTCATCTCTGAGACAAGTAATTCTCATGCCCAAAATTTATTTGGCATGACCGAAGTCTTTCATAGAAAAAGACTTACACAACTCTTTCTTCAACTCGTCGATTTTGAAAGTATTCTTGCCTACAATCAACATGTCATTCACATACAACAAAAGGATGATAAAATCATGGTCAGAACTTTTTTGCACAAATAAGCAATGATCTGATAAAGTCTTCTTATAGACATGCTCCCCCATAACAGATTCAAACTTCTTGTACCACTGTCTAGGAACTTGTTTTAGGTCATATAGATTCTTTTTGATTTTGCACACGAAATTTTTTTTCCTTCTACTTTGAAGCCCTCAGGTTTTTCCATATAAATCTCTTCTTCTAGTTCACCGTGAAGGAAAATCGTCTTCATATCCATCTACTCAATCTTTAAATTAAGACTAGCAACCAAGCCTAGAACTGTGCGAATTGAGGACATTTTAATAACAGGAAAAAATATTTCGTCAAAGTCAATACCCTTCCTTTGACCAAATCCCTTAACAATCAATCTAGATTTATACCTGGGCTTCAAGTTGTGTTCTTCAACTTTAACTTTGAACACCCACTTGTTCTTCAAAGCTCTCATGTCCTTGGGCAATTTTACCAACTCATAAGTGTGAAAACTTTATCTAGTTTTGCATGGCTTCAATCCATTGATCTTTGTTCTCATCTTCCATGACCTCCTCATAACATTCACGCTCTCCCCCGTCAGTGAGTAATACATATTCATTTGGTGAATAACGAGAGGAATGAAACAGTGTCTTGTGGACCTCCTAAGCGGAATATTTGATTCGTCCACAACTTCATGAGCAGGAGGATCATAAATAACAATATCATTGTTATTATCAACATCATCATATTGATTCGATACATGATTATGGGTGTCATCATGATAATCAAGCCCAATAACATCATGCATACCTGTGAGGGACTTCACCATGATGAACTATACCATTAAATTTTTACATTCTCCGCTTTGTCAATATCTTCAATTGTTTGATTCTCCATGAAAATAATATTACGGTTTCTCAAAAGTTTCTTTTCAATTGAATCATATAGCTTGTAACCAAATTCATCAAGGCAATATCCAATAAAAATGTATTGGCTTGGCTTGGCATATAATTTTGACCTCTCATCTTTCGACACATGTACAAAAGCTTTGCAACCAAATACTCTCAAATGGTACAAGAAACAACCTTTCTGTACTTAACATTATTTGGTACATCACTTTACAAATCAACAACATGAGATAAATTAATAACATGTGCAGCGGTCAATAAAGCCTCACCCCAAAAATAAGTTAGGCAACTTTGCTTCAGAAAGCAAACATCTAACTATTTCCATCATGGTCCTGTTCATCCTCTCAGTCAAATCATTAAGCTGAGGAATCATGGGAGGAGTCTTCTAGTGTCTAATACCTCGATGCTTGCAATATTCATCAAATGGTCCACAATATTCACCATCATTATCAGTACGAATACATTTAAGTTTAATTTAGCACTTTTGAAATTTGACAATAATTTCTTCTTGGCTAGAAAATTAAGTCCTTTCTCACTGATGTGGCTAAGTCTCTTGTGTCAAATGTTGAAGAGTTATCGCTCTCAATCGCATTCACCATATCAACACAAGCAGATGCCGTAATCCAGTATAGACCACGCCATTTTCTCCACAAGCCACAACCAAGGAACTCTTAATGAGCTTTCATTTTCCATCACCGTTGGTACTAACATATCCTTCATCATCCAAAACAACAATTGAAATCAGGTGCAGACGAACATTAGGAACATGTTTCACATTTTTTAAAACTAATATAGTTCCAACACTAGTTTTCAAAAAATTTGTACCAATACCAACCACCCTAGAAACAATCTCATTACTCATACTCAAAGTTCCAAAATCACCAGTAGTATATGTAGAGAAAAATCCTTCCTTGATGTCACATGAGATGTGTCACCAATGTCCATAACCGAACTTGACTCATCAAAAGCAATATTTATCATATCCGCATCTAGGACAGTAACGATATCTTCGGTGGTAACGGTGGCTAGGAAATTTTTATCGCCGTCTTCTTTAGTTTCTTTGTTAGTGTTATCCCTCTTCAACTTCCTGTAGAACTTCTTTGTGTGCTCTTTCATACCACAATGATAGCACTCAACATTCTTAAGTCTGACTCTAGATTTGCTCCTATTTTGTTCTCTATTATGTGAATCACTGTTTTATTTCTCCCTTTGAGGCCAGTTATCAGGATATTCGATGAAGAAAAACTTTGAGTTTTGACATTACTGTTGGCGGAATCCATAGAGATCACACCATCTGGAGCAGAATTTGACAATGAAGTTCTAAATGTTACCCAAGAGTTTGGAAGGGAACCAAGTAAAAGAAAGCCTTGAATTTCTTCATCAAATTTGATGCCCATAGAAGATAACTGATTTATGATCCCCTGAAAATTATTCAGATGGGAGAACCATCATGATCTTTAAACTCCACATCTGCATTATTAAGAACATTTTGTTATTATCAGTCTTTCAAGCATACAGACTTTCAAGATGCTCCCATAGGGTTCGAGCATGTGTCTCCCCAGAAATATGATTCAACACATTATCGTCGACACATTGCCTAATGAATCCACAAATCTGTCTGTGCAAATTTCACTCTTCATCTATTTTATTATCAAGCTTTACTGTGGTAAACACTGGTTTGTAAAAATTCTTAACATAAAGAAGATCTTCCATTTTCCCCTTCCAAATGGCATAACTAACATCATTCAAAGTAACAATTCTACTCTTGTTCGAATCTATTGGTTTTCCCAAAAATATAGTTATCGCTAATTAAAGTAAATCTTTTCTGATGTGAAAGTTCAGACTATGTTGCAACCACAGAGCATACCCAGATAAAACCTTGGCTCTGATACCTGTTTGTTGGAAAAACACGTATAAACACAAAAATATATATGGTAAAAATAATGAAAATAAAATAGGAAAATAATGACACCAAAATTTTTACGTGAAAACCCTTCTAAATAAGGAAAAAACCACAGACCAAGAGGAGCAACTGATATCACTATAATATGGATTTTACACTGTATAGTCACGAATACAATATTCAAAGTAACTACTACACACTCAAAAGGAACAACACTCTTTTTGTTTTCACCTTACTAAAATATCGTTCACACTTTATTTTTTCTTCATAGACTATTTTTCTTGTATAGTCTATAGAATACCTCACTTTGCTCTCAAAATGATTTTTTCTCTCTAACTTCGTGTATTCTACAAATGAGCAAGAATGCTTAATTATAAATGGAGAAAATCATACCTATGTCACTAATGACATAGGTAAATGTAGCAAAGTCAAAAGAAAGTTAGCAAATCTTACCAATTTGCCAACTATCAAATCTTTATTTTCAACTCTTCTCACTATTCCTTTTAAACAATTACTTTTAGCAATTTAATAGCAAAAGTTGACCAAAAATATGAGATGGACTCCACACAATCAACGTCATCTCCAACCGACACACAATTACAATTGTTAGTCATCATTTCCCTCCAATCACAATATAAAATATTGATATAATGTTAGATCAATTTACTATTTTATTTAAATTTTATATCAAGAACATGTTTTTTTACATTTTAATGTTGAGAAACAAACAATCTTTAACTATTTGATATTCTGATGTTGATGCAACTTCATAATATCAAAATGTGTATTTAGATTCAAAATCTGAAATCTTAATACAAATTAAATTAACAATATTCAGATGTCTATATGAATCACACATCTAAATTTTAATGCACATTCTAATATATAAATGTCATTCAGATATATACACTTTAATCCTAATGAAAATAAATGAAGTTTTACCAACCTTTTTTATTTACTCTAGGAAAGGTAATAAAGGTTGATACTGGATATGGTCATTGAATTATTATTTTTATTTGATTTGATTTTGTATTACAAATAATAATAGTTATAATTTTTTCTATTTTAGTAAATGAAAAGAAATATATTATTATTTTTAAAACTATTTTTCTCAATAAATATCTATTTTCTTATTTTCGTTTTACTGACCCATGTAATAAATATAAATTTCTCTTTTTTTTATTTATTCATTTTAATAAATTAAGTGAAATCTATCCTTATTATTAAATAACTATATAAATGTAGTAGTAATTGAATTAAATTTTCAAAACATAAATAATAATATCAATTCGGTAATAAAAAACTCTAAATATTTTTCAAGGGAAGTGCTAATATAATTCGTTTATTCAACAGGGGTGAATGTCCATATAATGATGAGAAATTGTCTGAAATATACCATCAAACTTTGAATTAATTTTAGATATCTTCCTCTAGATTTTGTTCTATAACACTGTGATTTATGATATTACGTCTACTTCCTTATTTCCATTTACATGTAACCATTCTTTAAACTTATTTAAAATAAATATAAATTAATTTAAATTTGTTAATTTTACCTTTTTTATATTAATTTCTTCATATTAATAAATATTATTTAAAAAATAACTTTTAAGAAATATTTTAAAAATAAATCAACACAAATACGTGTGTTTTTTTTGTCAAACAAAGAACGAAGTCCTCATTCAAGCTGACCCACCATTTTCATCAACTATTAACTCTTCATCTCCATTTCACCTTCACCAATTCATGTAGACTTTTCCCCCCACAATAACACATCATTTTTCAGCAAAAATTTCTTCAAATAAAAGATAAAAATGAATTCCACAAGAGAGAAATTCAATAAGAATGATCAGATTTTGTTCTAGTTAAACATTTTTACAAGGGAAGAAGAAACATCACTACAACAAAGATGATCATTTGTGGCAATAAATTTTTAATTGACGCTAAATATTTACTTTTAGCGGCAATTAACACTCTTTGTATATTTCCCTAAAGCCTTTAGCGACATTACATCTAATGACACTTAATTAATGCCAGTAAAAAATTTAACAATCTTTATTCATATGTTTATTTATTGCCGCTAAAAGTTATTTTTATTATAGTGCATGTCGCAATGAATAGAAATAAATTGTTGAAATTAGATCTAAACTTGCATATCTAAGGATAAAATTGTCAAATCTAAGTTAATTTATATTTATTTTAAATAGGTTTAGAAATTGTTATAAGAAAATGACAATAAGGGAGATAGACGTAATCGTATATCACAAGGAAGATGAGTATTATAGAGAAAAACCTGAAGGAAAGTCTATGAAATTATCACTTTTTTATTTATATCATTTATTAAAAATTTAACTTACTTATATCATTTAAGTAAACAAATAATTGCATAAATCAATATTTTCTGAAACCGAATGAATGCATTGGATTCATAACATTAGTCTTTTCCCTACGATGATATTATCTTATATATGTACTAATTATTGATAATTCATATACCAATCAAATAAAGTATTTAATTATTGTTTTGAAAATACACTTTATAAATTATAAATAAGTAATCATTCTCATTTAAAGAAGAGTCGAAAATAATTACAATTTTTAAAGATATGTAAATATATATTCTCTACATTCTAATCGCTGATATATATATATATATATATATATATATATATATATATATATATATATATATATATATATATATATTACTTATATTTTACAACAACTAATTGAATATTAACTTACATAAGTGAAGGCCTTTTATTTAATAATTATCACTTTTAAGTAATAATTTTAATTTAGGGCAACTTTTACATATAGCAAATAAAAAATTTATATTTGTATGCTATAGCAAAGTTTGTATAATTATGCTACATAGCAAACATAGAAACTGTATAATTCGCTATACATATACAGTTGAAGCAAATTGTATAAACAAAGTGTATAAAACGAGAAAGAGAAAGACATTTGGGCAGAGAATTGTATAAACGAAGTGTATAAAATGATTTTTATGATTATAAGTGTATAGAACGATTATATACAATTTGAATTTGTATAAAATGAGAAAGAGAAAGATAAAAGAGACTTGGACAGGGAATATACAATTGAATCGAATTGTATAAAACGAGAAAGAGAGAAATTAGATACAATTTGAATTTGTATAAAACGAGAAAGAGAGAAAGACAAAAGAAACGGGTAGGGGGTATTTTCATTGTATAATTATAAGTGTACATGAAGAAAATATATGTACTTGCATGTGTATATTCAATTTTCTCACGCTTTATACAAACAGAAACACAATTTATACATTTCGTTTCTATTTGTATAAGTGAGAAATGTGAGGGTTGCAAGCGAGATCTGGAAAGGGAGAAGAAATGGGAACAAAAATATGTATTTATACAATTTTCTCTGCTTTATACAAATAGAAACATTTTTTATACACTTGTGTTTGTATAAAAAGTGAGAAAGCAAGTGAGAGATTGGAGCGAGAATGAGAGAGTGGCGACCGAGATTTTTGAGAGAGAGACGACTGACAAATTTTGGCAAACGTTTGCTATGGAGCACAATGAAATCAAACCCTAGCTACTTCATTTATTTTAGGTTATTAGTTTGCTATTATATACAATTATCCCTTTATTATCATCTTTGTCAACTTTTTGCAATACTTACTTAAAACAATTTTAAAACAACTTTAATACATGATTAATACAACATTAATTCATAATGCAAGCTTTAGTTTAAATTTTTTTTAAAAACTTACATATATCATACAAATGAATTATAACTATTTTTAATACACATTTTAATATTTTTTTATCACCGCTTATAATTTTTATATCACTCAAATAAATTATATTAGCATTTTAACATACATTTTGTAATGATATACATATAGAAAATTTCATAACATTCTTATATAATACTAGACATGTGTTTATAATACTTAATTAGAAGACAAACATTTTGTAATGATATACATATAGAAAATTTCATAACATTCTTATATAATACTAGACATGTGTTTATAATACTTAATTAGAAGACAAAAAAATGATTCAAATTTTTATACTAAGCTAATCAACTTTTAAAATAAAATGCTAAAAAATATTTTATTCCTTATTATTTATTCTTTATCATATTGCCTAGCATTTTTGCAAGTCTTCATGTTGTGATCTTATTGACCACAATTTATGTTGGGTGAATCTCTTTTAAAAATAATTATTTATTTTAAATATATTATTTAATTCGCAAATTACATAAAACATGTATCAATAATTAATTAGACAAGCAATTGAATCGTAAGAAATAAAGAGACATAATAAACGGTCAAATGAATTAAATTTGAACTAAAAATGTATTACACTCATATTAAAGTTGAATTAAAAGCGAATTAAACATGAATACAAATTGCAGAAAACAAACGAGTAATATGCGATTCGTAAACTGAATAACTTATACCAATAATGAATTAAACAAGTAATTCAATCATAACAAATCAATCAATAAACTGCAAAATGAATTGACGGATACTAAAAGTGCATTACACAAATATTAAAGTTGAATTAAAAGAGAGTATTATGCATGGATTAAAAAAATATAACTAATGAAACACCACACAATGCTCTATAGAGTGAATGAAGTTTATATCAATAATGTACTAAACAAGAATCTAATAGTAACAAATAGTAAAGTACAAAAATGAATTAAATTTATGTTAAAAGTGTATTACACAATACTAAAGTTGAATTAGAAGAGAAAATTAACAATGAAAGATGTAACTAACGAAAGATAAGACAATAATTTATAGACTGAATTAAACTTGTATTATTCATGAATAAATTATGTATTATGACTGTTTTATAAATTATTCTTGTTTGTATCTCTAAGAACGAGTGATGTTTGCAATATGTATTGTGCCTATGTTATAAATTTATTACAAGTGTTTTCTTAAATTATTTTTGTTGATATCACTATAATAAAAAAGGAGTGAAGTTTGTAACACGTATTATAAATGTATTGTTCATGATTTTAATACAATTTTAATACAATTATGAAACATATCTACCACAACTTTAATACAAATGCGATATAATTTCACAAACTTCACTTTTTTTTCGAGTTTCAATCTAATTGTTCTCCTAAAATCAATTATAAACTTAATCAAACCCTCTTAAAATTGACATATAAACTCCAAACGATATTTTCAATTATTTGTATGAACTATCTATCCAAATTAATCACAAATTCATAAAATTCAAATAATGAATTTAAAATTTGAAGCTTTATAATGACCACCAATGGTGAACTCTTGCTTCTGCAATTTTAAAGATCTAAAATTTGTATTTAAAAATTTAAGTTTGTACAAATTTCTGGTCTTTTTGTTCCTCTTTTCATCTTGTTTTTGGATGAAAATAGTGACATGTGGGCAAAAACTGATTGAGGATGGTTATTTAGATGAAAAGTTCAAAGAAGAAAAAGAAAAACAATAACAGGGAATAAGATAAATAATGTAAAAGAAAGAGACGAAGAAGTAGAAGAGTAAAAAAAAAGAAAGAGCGAAGAAGCATATACACTATAACAAAAACAACTTTTAGTGGCATCAATATTGATACTAATAAAGAGTGTTAATGTCTTTATCGGCATTAATTAAGGAGTCCAAAACTTAAAGGGTACAAAATATTAACAAAACTTCCAAAACGGTATATAAAATTTTATATTAACCAAAACAGTAAAATCGCTGCAGATGCGGCGACTTACTTCACCTGAAAAAGTAAAATCGCTGCCTCAGCAGCGATTTTGCAAAAGTTATTTTTTTAATAAAAAAAATGAAATCGCTGCCTAAGCAGCGATTTCAAAATTTTGTTTCTTACAAATCGCTGTCTTGGCAGCGATTTTTTTTTTTTAAAAAAAAAATAAGGTATATCGCTGCCAGTGCACCGATTTATAAAAGAAAAAAAAATTAAAATCGCTGCCTAGGCAACGATTTACAAAAAAAATATATTTTTTTTATAAAATAAATCGCTGCCAGTGCAGCGATTTACAAAAAAGAAAAAAAAATTATAAATCGCTGCCTTGGCAGCGATTTATTTTATTAAAAGAATTTTTTTTTTATTAAATCGCTGCAGGAAGCTATTTTCAAATTAAAAAAAAATAAAAAAAAATGTTAAAGCAGCGATTTTATATAAAAAAAAATTTATAATATTTTTTTAAAATTTAATATATAACTTATAAGAAAATATACATTATTTTAAAAAAATTAAAAATAAGTAAAATAATAAATATATTTTCTTTCTAAAAAAAGATATTATATTGAATTTAAATTTAAATAATATTTGAATTCATATAATTAATTTTTTTAAATAAAAAATTAAAGGCAGCAAAATTATTGAATTTTTTTTTAAAAAAATAATATATATATATATATATAAATTGGACTCTTATTCTTCATATTCATATTACATTTACTTTCAATCTTCCAATCTACTTTCAATCTTCCAACAATCTTAAAATTCTTGTTATCCTTCAAATTTTCTAATGTTTTTAAAAGCATTTTCTTTATAAGGTGAGTTAAAATTTATTTTATTTTAATTAATTTTATACTTTTATATGATATTGTTGATATATTCAATCGTTTGATACTTATATTAATGTTAATATTTCTTTTTATTTTTTGTGTATAGATATGCATCCGTCAAATGTATACGCACATCCTGGTCCAGTAGAGCATGATATATTAAAAATTCAAGTTCATCATCGTTCCGAAGGAATTTGGAATGGTAGCATAAAAGAAGAGAGGTCTTGCTTATATACGCGTCGTGGTGATATTGAATTTTGGCAACACTTAAAATATCATCCATTACATTCTCGCATTCTTCAATATTTTGAAAATTGTAGATTTAAAGAAATTCTTGATGTAGGATGTGTGTTATATGACTCCGGATTAATTTCTGCTTTAATTGAAAGGTGGCGTCCAGAAACTTATACTTTTCACATGTGAACTGGCGAGGCTATCATAACTTTACAAGATATTGAAATTTTATTCGGAATGGTAGTAGATGGTAGTCCTATAATTTTAAATGGAGCTGATTCTTTAGGGATTATAGGTAGACAAGAAATGATTTTTCAATTAACAGGATGGTTACTCGATACAAGTTGTTTTTCTAGTGTTAGTAGATTATTAACATATAAATTGATTGAGTTTATCGAAGGTTTGGATGGTATTAATGATAACTCAACTGAGCATGAAGTTCAACAAAGATTTACATTATATTTATTATGATTATGTGGTGGATCAATATTTCCGGATAAATCTAATAATAAGATTAATTTGGACATTTTAATTGACATGAGAAATTTAGATTTAATGTCAACTCAAGCATGGGGATCAGCCGCATTATCATATTTGTATAATTGTTTACGTCGTGCATCAATGAAAAAATCAAATGAAGTTTGTGGATTTCTCTCTTTAGTGCAGGTATACATATTTTTTAATTAAATATTTTTTATATACTAGTAATATGGACTTTTAAATTTAAGTGCATTATAAGTAATGGTGAATTTATTTATTGTAGATTTGGCATGGGAAAGAATTATTCCCCTGCAACCATTGCCAAAGCTTTTAAGAACCAATCAACTTGAGGCTTCAACTGTGCTTGCACGTAAATGGATGCGACGTAGAAATCATCAAAATGAGGCACGAACTGTAATCGGTGTGATTAGGGATGTACTACATAATCTAACTGATGAACAGGTATTTAATATTATTAGTATCTTAAACTATTCATATTTTATTTTATTTTAAATAAGAATATATTTGGTAGATCTTTAAATGATACAATGGTACAAAAAAATTATTTTGTATGATTGTTCATTTTTACGAAAATATTTTTTTTTCTGCCAATGTTGTTTTTATAATTATCTTACTTAATTATTTTTTTATAGTTTATTTGGCAGCCTTATTTGGAAGATGTTATTAATGGATTGCCTGAGTGGTGTCGGTCAGGACAACGTGTCTGGATGGCACAGGTGCCACTGATTTATGGAATTTATCGTGAGTGGCACATGGTTGATCGTGTTGTGAGACAGTTCGATTATTTACAACACATTCCTGGACCGTGTACCCAATTTTCCGAATATCATTTTAAGCGTGATAAACGATCCAAAATAAAACAAGAAGATATAGATGCATTTAACTATACACAATATTTATGGGAACAACGTCAAAATCGTATATTTCGACCTCCATTTGTAAGTGATCAAACAGATTACTTACGTTGGTACATGAGGCATACCTGCATGGTCATTGGAAATCCACAACATGTCACGACCCAAACCGGGTTGCGACTGGCACCCACACTTACCCTCCTATGTGAGCGAACCAACCAATCTAACCTTAACATTTCAATATAATATCAACAGAAAGTAATGCGGAAGACTTAAACTCATTAAATAAAGACCAATTCATTAACTTCTAAAATTCACCATCTATTATTCCCCAAAATCTGGAAGTCATCATCACAAGAACGTCTACGATCAAATGACTAAACTAAGAGTATTCTAAAAGCTAAAAATACATAAGAAGCTAGTCCATGTCGGAAGTTCAAGGCATCAACACTTGAAGAAGAAGATCCAGTCCAAGCTAGAAGCATTAGCTCACCCTAAATTTCCGATGTAGTAAGACTGACTTGAATTACTGTTGAGTTGAAGACGATGGCACGTTTGCTGCACTCCACAAATATACAAGAAGAGAACATAAAAGTAGGGGTCAGTACAAAACACGGGTACTGAGTAGATATCATCGGCCAACTCAAAATAGAAATCAATATATATACCAAGTAATATCATAAAATCAACTATGATACTCAACATGTAGCAACAACAAATACTATATCATTAACAATTACCGTCAAGTTCACACATGAGGACTCAAGCCTCGATACCATACTCATTTGGGAATCATGTTCATTAGATTGAGTATATTAACATCTTTCAAGATTCATTATCTTTATTTCTCTTGTGTCGGTATGTGACACTCCGCTCCCTCAATATTCATTAACCCTCTTGTGTCGGTACGTGACACTCCGATCCCCTAAATCTATGTGTCGGTTCGTGACACCCGATCCCCTAAATCTATGTGTCGGTTCGTGACACCCGATCCCCTAAATCTACGTGTCGGTTCGTGACACCCGATCCCCTAATACTACGTGTCGGTTCGTGACACCCGATCCCCTAATACTACGTGTCGGTTCGTGACACCCGATCCCTTAATACTACTTGTCGGTTCGTGACACCCGATCCCCTAATTCTACGTGTCGGTTCGTGACACTCGATCCCCTAATACTACGTGTCGGTTCGTGACACCCGATCCCCTAATTCTACGTGTCAGTTCGTGACACCCGATCCCCTAAATCTACGTATCGGTTCGTGACACCCGATCCCCTAATACTACGTGTCGGTTCGTGACACCCGATCCCCTAATCTCCTTCCATCAATTCATCAAGCCTTCTTCATTACCAAGGCATCATCAATCTCATTACTTTAGTTCATCAAGCCTCCTCCCTTACCAAGGCATCATCATTAAAAAGAGATTAGGTTTTCATCAAGATTTGGGATTCAATAACTTCATCATGCTTAATATAATCACAATTATATAATCACGTTCATGCATGCATACAATTAAGCACAGGGTTTACAATACTACCAATACATATCATTCTCTATTAAGAGTTTACTATGAAAGCATGAAAACCATAACCTACCTCCACCAAAGATTAGTGATCAAGCAAGCAAATTTTTCTCCAAGCTTTGTTTCTCTTCGTTTCTCCTCTTTCTCGTTCGACTCTCTCTCTCTCTTTCTCTTGTTCTTTCTATTTTCTTTATTCAAAACCCTTTTCCTTTTACCCTAATTAACATATAATTAAGAATAAAAGATGGCAATAATGCCCCACTAATTAACTTAAGGTTACCTCTTTTAACCCCCAAGTAATTAGACTTATTAACATTAACCCACTAACTTTATAATTAAGGCAAGAATAGTCAAAAACGTCCCTTAAAACGTATCAAGAAATCCGACCCGGACTAGGATTGCGCAACCTGTGACGGGCCGTCGTGCTTGCGATGGTCTGTCCTGCAGGTCGTCGCAAAGTTCAGAGACCCAATATTTCCACCAAGGGTCTATGACGGTCCGTCACACCTGTGACGGTTCGTCCTGCCATTTCGTTACGAAGTTCAGAGAGTCGATTTTCAGTACCCAATTTTCAGTTTTTCTAAGTGTTTTGAAACGAGACCCTGCGACGGTCCGTCGTGCCCATGACGGATCGTCGTTGGGTCCGTCGCCTCAGCCTGTTTTTCCAGAAATAAAATCTGCTGCTCAAAACGACTAAACAGGTCGTTACACAACATGTTGTAAAAAAAGGGTATCAACACATGGCAGGAAGACATGAGGCATTAGTATGTATATTATGTAAATTTTTAATTATTATGTCAATCTTATAATTTTTTTGTTATTAATATTTGTTTATTCATTATAGGCTCGGGGTCATGAAATGCACTATCATCGAGCTCGGATGATTGAAAATGATGAAAATCAATCTAATGAAATGAGACAATATGCAGAGGAAGTCGGCTCGTATTTCAATGGAGTCAATGAATGCGGCCTTTCAGGGAACACGATTGAGCTTTGATCCTGATTACAATCCTCTCACTCAATACGATGAACCACCACCAGTACAAGTATCTCGCCGATCACGACAAACAACACCGAGAGAGGGTGCTCGTCGAGGTAGAAGGACCGCTAATGAAACAGTTGTTTTTCTGCAGGGCCATCTAACACTAATGTGGCGACTCCCGAGCCTTATTATCCCACGTTTGATTTTTCTGCAGGCCCTCTAACACTAATGTGGCGACTCCCGAGCCTTATTATCCCACGTTTGATTTTCCTACAGGGCCCTCTAACACTAATGTTAATTTTTCTAGTCAGCAAACAGTTGGTTTTGTAACTCCACAGGTTCCAATATCTGGTTTTGCGCAATTTAGTGGATCTCAATATGGTATTCAACATGGTATGCGTGAATTTCCTATACATAATTCTCCATTTGGTGGAAGATTGAATTTTTCGAATGTAAGTATAATAATTTTCATACAATTTTTTTAACTTTTTATAATTTTTATTATTATTTTTATTGCATGTTTATTTGATTATATTATGTTATATTGTATTATAGGTAACTGTGTTCGATGATTCAAGATTTAATGATGGGGCTTCACAAAATTTAATTCTTAATAGACAAAATCCACATCAGAGAACATCTAGGCTACACAAATCAACTAGATGGAACAGACAGTCAATATCAAAATGAGGAAGATTTTGAAAATGAAGATGTAGAGGATTCGGATTCAGAAGAATAATTTTTTTATGCACCTTTACTCTAAAAGGCGAAGATTCGAATTTTGAAATATGTAAATTTTGTTGTTTCGTGCAAGTTTGAACAAAGTAATGAGATTCTTCCTCTTTTTTTTATGTTTGAACAAGTTTGGAGGATTTAATGTTCTTTATGTCATAGGTCAAATCAATACTTTTTATGTTGGATCAAATCAATACTTTTTATATTAGGTCAAATCATTATTTTTTAATAGAGTTCAAATCAATAATATAATAATAATGTAAAGATATTATACGTACAATATTTAAAATGCACAAGACAAATTAAATTCATGTCAACAAATAAATATAAAGAAATTGATCACAAAGAAATTCTTTTTTAATAGTAAGACTATATGCTCTTACTGCAGATTTCATTTGCATCTTATTCATAAATAACATACCTAGTTGCATATACAAATTAAATTAATCAACATGAAATAAATAAACAACTATAAAATATTTAGTTTTCAACAATCGAACCTGACTGGATATGTTAAGTATTGTTTGAATTCCAAAGTGTCGTTCGAATGGAACCGTCATCTCTCGTGTAGATAAAATCTTCTGCATATTCTTCAGTGTGATCTAAGTATGGAATCGCTGTAGAATGATAATTAATACTTTGATCTTCAACGGATGCATTAGGTGCATTATCCATATTATCATCGTCGTCGTCATACATATCATCACTGTCTGTTAATTCATGCTCGGAAGGTTCATCATTGTGCAACTCACCAACTCGTTCATCACCCATAACATTATTATTTACAATTTGTGTACAATAATTCACTGCATTTTGAATTTGATCATACCTATAAAAATAATAATATAAATATATTACATATAAGAAAAATAGTTTTTAAGAAATAAGAAATATTACTTTATTTACCTATTAGTTGAATCCGATGAGAAAAAATTCAAATGACTAAAATTTTGGCTAGACTCTTCCATAATATTCAAATGACTTTATTTACCTAAGATTGTTGGAAGATTGAAAGTAGAATGAAATATGAATATGAAGGATAAGAGTCCAATTTATAGCATTGAAAGCATAATAGTATTATTTACATATGACCACTTTATTCAACTATTTACAACAAAAACAATTTTTTTACTATTCAATGTGATATGATCATCTTTAACTTATATATATATATATATATATATATATATATATATATATATATATATATATCATTTTGTTTTAAAATAAAATTCAATAATTTTGTTGCCTTTAATTTTTTATTTAAAAAAATTAATTATTTGAATTCAAATATTATTTAAATTTAAATTCAATATAATATTTTTTTAAGAAAGAAAATATATTTATTACTTTACTTATTTTTAATTTTTTTTAAAAAAAATGTATATTTTCTTATAAGTTATATATTTAAATTTTAAAAAATATTATAAATTTTTTTTATATAAAATCGCTGCTTTAACATTTTTTTTTTTGAAAACAGCTTCCTGCAGCGATTTAATTAAAAAATAATTTATAAAATAAATCGCTGCTAAATTTTTTTTTTTTATAAATCACTGCACTGGCAGCGATATACCTTATTTTTTTTAAAAAAAAATATAATTAAAAAATAAAATAAAATCGCTGCCAAGGCAGCGATTTGAAAGAAACAAAAATTTGAAATCGCTGCTTAGGCAGCGATTTCATTTTTTTATTAAAAAAAAACTTTTGCAAAATCACTGTTGAGGCAGCGATTTTACTTTTTAAGGTGAGGTAAGTCGCTGTATCTGCAGCGATTTTACCGTTTTGGCTAATATAAAATTTTATATACCGTTTTGAAATTTTTGTTAATATTTTGTACCCTTTAAATTTCGGACTCATTAATTAAGTGTCATCAAAATCAATGTCGCTGAAGGCTTTAGGAACATACACAAAAAGTGACAATTACCGCTAAAAAATATATATTTAACGGCAATTAAAAATTAATTCTTAATTGCATTAATAATCATTTTTGTTATAGTAATAAAAGTAAAAAGACATAAAGAGACGAAGAAGCTGAATAGTGAAAAGAAGAAAAGGAAAAAATATTGAGAAAGAGGCGACGATTATATAATTTTGTTAATTCTTAAAAAATATATATTTAATTAAAAAATTATATTCGATATATATAATAAATATTTTCATAATATAGCACGTGATTTATCATTTATGGGCCAGGTGACTGTTTAAATGTCGACTTATATATGCAAATCTTTGATGATTTATTTTAGACAGATTTCTGTCTCAAATATATGGCATCCCCCCACCCCCAACCCTCCAAAGTCTTTTGTCATGTTGCTGGAATTCTTGTGCTACAATATCAAAGGTTAGCCCCACATGCCTAAAAAAAACAGTAGCTCAACTTTTGTTTTTCAATAATAAATTATAGGTATTTTTCTCAAAAGATATATTAATTATTATTTATAGAAAATATTATAAATAGATTGTTAGAAATTTAATAAATTTAAAATATTATGGCCCAAAAAAATTAAATATAATAAATTTCACTAAAATTAAAATAATATTTGGATTTCTTTTATCGAAAATTAACTATTATAGTGCATGCCTGTAGTACTATTATAGTGCATGCCAGTCAGACAGCCTTATGAGTAATAAGTGATTAACTCATAAATATCTAAATTTCATTGAAAACGCCCTATCATTCATATGCCTATGACTATTATCTCGTGTGGGAATAAAAGAAAGTGAAGTTTTAATAGGGTTGTGTATTATTGTATATAGGTATTAATTACTCATAAATTATAAATTGTTTAGGTACTACTGATTCTATATCCAATCATGCATAGAATAATTTATAAATATTTTCATACTTCATACATATATTATTTATATGAGTTTTTAAATTATCAATAAAGTATGGTATTAATTTTATACAAGATTATAGCAAAACCAATGCACCAGGTAACTTTTGTGAAGTAACGTCATTTTATTAAATGTATATCGATCTTTATGCATAGTATGAATGTATATGAATAAAGAATCGAGAAATTAAAGGGATGTGGTTCGACATCCTTTTTGCTCAATAGGCTTGTTTATGCCTCCCTTCATGTTATATATGATTCTTTCTTTTTTATTTTACGTGATATTAATTGACTTTAGTACGATATTTTACAAATGTGGATATTAGCTTATTTCACTTGTATAATTTATAGGTAACTGTTAAGTCGGCTAAATATATGTCAAATCTTTGATGATTTATTTTAGATAGATTTAATCTCAAATATGATAACTGCATTTCATGGAAAAATGAAATTTCTCACATGCTTATGTTTGTGAAGAAATGGTTGAAATGGAAAGGTTTTTATCATATATAGCATAATATATGCTTATCTATCTATATATGGACACAGGAAATTGGATATATCTTGTGTGTTCGAAAAAAAGAAGAGATAATATCCCATTTGCACGTGAATTTATATATTATTTTATATAAAAATATCAATCATGCACGGATTATTATATATGTATAAATTATATTAAACTATATAAGTAGATATCTATGTAATTTAGATATGTATTAGTTGTTGTGTGATTTTTTTAATCGTCAATTACGCATTATATAATTAACTCTATATATAATTAATTTATTTTTTTTATTAAATAGTATATAAATTATAAAAAATTAATATATAAATAACATATTTCATATTCAGCTATGAATCAACGTTTACTAAGTAACCCGCATTCACAAATTTAACAAGTGAAATTTATCATCTTTCACATCAATATTAAAGATAACACTTTGAGTGCACAAATATTATCGTACTACTTTTTAGGCCAAGACAAAAGCTTTATTGTTCACCCCAATCATGTCCATCTTATATACTTCTTTCTCATTTTTTTTAAATAGAATTTTTTTTTTTAAATTTATCATAAAAATTATTTATTAATTATATAGTTGTAGATTACTTTATTAAGGATAAAGGAATTAAAATTAAATTATTTCTAATTGTACTTAAGTATGATATTATCTTTTTTAAGGTATTTGATTAATTACATAATATTTTATTTATCTTACTCTTTAAAGGTATTTGACTTGGTAAAAATTTAAAAATAATAGAAAGAGTTTTAAAATGAAAAAAATTGTTCATTATAACAAATTACTAATTTAAAAAATATGTTATAGCTATAGTCATTTAATTTTAATTAATTTCATTCGAAGCAAACTTGTTGTCATTAGCTTTCTTCTCCTCTCTTTGAAATGTCCCTTGCCGTTCTCCTCTTTTTCAACTCTCTCTCGCCTCTCTCCCTCCGTACAAATAAAATTATACAATTTTATTTGTACAAGGGGAAAGATACTATATATAAATAATGTCTCATTAATTTTCTCAGCTCCAATAAGGGTAAAGTAGTTCATCTTCAATATAGTTAAAATATTCGTAGCTAATAATACTACTAAAAACTGCTAAAATCTCATAAATTCCGTCGGTTTGTCAATCATTTCCTTTAAAAGAAAACTGTCAGATTTTAAAAAATCAACATGCTTTCATCAGTTATTTTTTGCACAAAACTACCAAAAGTAAAAAAAAGAATAAGAAAAATTAAAGGACGTCCATCATTTTTTTCTGTACAAAATCAGAAGGATATCTGTCGATTTTTAAAATGTAAAACTACAATTGAAGAATACAAACAAAAATAATAAAAGCATCAAAACTTGGATTTGTATCCGTAATTTTTATACGGAAATTGATAGATACCTATCCATTTTTTAAGCGCAAAACTACTGTTTAAGAAAACAAATAAAAATACTAAAAGTATTTTGTATTTATACTATTTAGATGGTACATAAAAACAGATTTAAGAGAATTAAATGGAATACTATTTGAAATAAAGTACCAAATTAAAAATGTGGCCTTAAGAGGAAGTGGTTATGTATTTTGTAAAGATATGACACTGAGTCTAACTCAACCTCAAACGCTAACACATGAAGTGAGGTCATGAGTAGAGGTGTGTCCAAGTCCATAAAAGGAGACCAAATTCTCATCCTTCTATCGATGTGGAATATCTTAACATTCCCCAGTACGCTCAGACCTCAACTGGAGCGTGAACATTTTTAAATGGAAGCTAGCTCATGAGGGGAGGATTGTCCAAGTAAGGAGACTGCCAGTCCATTCCCCAATCAATGTGGGACTTTTACCACTCTAACACCCCCCTTCACGTCCATACCCGACTGGAGCGTGGACCAGGAGCCCAAACAGGATGGACCTGACTTTATACCATATAAAGATATAACACATGATCCTAACTCAACCTCAAAAGTTATATCATGAGAGGAGATTTGTCAAAGTCCATATAACGAGATCAAATTCTCATCCCTCTACCCATATTTGACATTTTTAAGACTAGCATGGTCCTTGAGCCTCCCTTATTATTTGGTACCAAAACTTTATTAGTACTACCATCATTTTTCCTTTTTTCATTAATATTTCCTCCACCATGACTTCAATTTGGCTAGTAGCTCTTGCATCAGTTGCTATAATATTCCTTGTGAAAGAATTCATTAAGAGAAGAAAACTTCCTCCTGGTCCAATAAGGCTTCCACTTATTGGAAATCTTCATATGTTTGGTGAAAATCTTCACCAAGATCTTTATAAAATAGCCAAAAAACATGGTCCAATAATGACCATATATTTTGGTCTTATTCCTACTATTGTTGCTTCTTCTCCTTATGCAGCACAACAATTCTTAAAAGACCATGACCAAATTTTTGCTAGTAGACCATACCATGCAGCATGTTATTACATTTTTTATAAACAAAGAAATTTGATCATGGGAAAGTACGGACCATATTGGAGACATATGCGTAAATTATGCACTCTACAATTGTTAAACAATGTCAAGATCAATTCATTTCAATCTATGAGGAAACAAGAGGTTCAAATTCTTGTGAATTTCCTCATAAAAGCAGCTTCAAATCGCGATGTGGTTGATCTTAGCGCTAAACTTGCATCTCTTAGCGCTAACATGGCTTGTCTTATGGTAATTGGAAAGAAATATAACAACGTAGATGGGGATTTCAAAGATATGATCCAACAGACATCGCATATGGCAGCAACGCCAAATCTTGCTGAATTATTTCCCTTTCTTCGTTTTATTGATTTTCAAGGATCGGTTCTTCGTATGAAACAAATAGCTGAGAGTTGTGATGAATTTTTGGAGAATGTTATTGATGAACATACTCGACAATATTCGAGTGACCAGTCGAAAACTAGTATAGATATGGTTGATACATTGATGGAAATTATGCAATCTGGAGAAGCTGAATTCGAGTTTGATCGTAGACATGTCAAAGCTATTTTGTTGGTAATGTCATTTCATGGAGTTTGGAGTCTGGAGTCTAAAGGGTAAAAAATATTGACAAAAATTCTAAAGGGTATATCAAAAACCTTTTTAACCAAACGGTAAAATCGCTACCGATCTAGCGATTTATTTGGCCGGTGTTAAGACAAATCGCTGCTCTAGCAGCGATTGCACAATTTTTTTTTAAATTTGAAATCACTACCTCGTCAGCGTTTTTTGTTATTTTTTTAAAAAAGTTTTTTTTAACAAAGCGCTGTCAAGGAAGTGTTTTTTAATGATTTTTTTTAATTGTAAATTGTTGCATATGCAGCGATTTTACTTTAATTTTTTTATATATTTTTTGAAGTAAATCGCTTAATTATTTTTAAATTTTTGTGTAAAATCGCTACCTTGGCAGCTAATTTACTTATTTTTTTTATCATTAATTTTTTTTAATTGTGCAATCAAATCGCTGCAAAAAGTATCTTTCGACAAAGCGATAAAAAAATTAAAGATAAAAAATAAGTAAATTCACTATCAAGGCAGCGATTTACACAAAATTTAAGAAAAAAATTAAAGTTAAATAATGAAATAAGTAAATTTGCTGGCAAGGAAGCGATTTACACACAAAAAATAAAGTAAAACCGCTTCAAGGCAGCGATTTACTTCAATAAATAATATTTTTTTAAAGTAAAATCGCTGCACAGGAAACGACTTACAATTTTTTTTTAAAAAAAATCATTAAGAACATGCTGCCTTGGCAGCGATTTGTTAGATTTCAAATTAAAAAAATAAATTGTACCAATCGCTGCAAGAGCAAATATTTTTCTTTAACGCCAGTCAAATAAATCACTACATCAGTAACGATTTTACCATTTTGATTAAAAAAGTTTTTTTACATACCCTTTTGAATATTTTGTCAATATTTTTTATTCTTTAGGCTCCGGACTCTCACATTATGTTTGTTCTTGATGTAAATGTTCATCAACATCACTTTGATGTTGATTGTATTTTATTTAATTTTTTTTCTATATTTCACAAATTAGGTTAAAGAAATTACAATATAATAGTTGTGTCTACTTGATATAGATCTAAATATATTGATCTTTGGTGACAGTTTTCACAATCACTAAAAATATTTTTTTTCAATATACAGGACTTGTTGGTAGCTTCAATGGATACTTCATCAACATCAATTGAATGGATATTATCTGAACTTTTAAAACATCCTAATGTAATGAAGAAACTTCAAAGTGAGTTGGATAATGTATTTGATCAAAAAGGGATTGTAGAAGAAAAAGACCTGAAAAATCTGGATTACTTAAACATGGTCATAAAAGAAGGATTTAGGCTACATCCAGTTGCACCCTTGTTACTTCCACATGAGTCAATTGAAGATTGCACACTTGATGGATTTCAAATGCCTAAAGGATCTCGAGTTTTGGTTAATGTTTGGGCAATTGGAAGAGATCCAGATGTTTGGCGTGAGCCTGAAAAGTTCATACCAGAGAGGTTTGTTGAAAGTACTATTGATGTTCGAGGACAAAATTTTCAACTATTACCATTTGGTTCTGGCAGAAGAAGTTGTCCTGGTTTGCAATTAGGGCTTACCATTGTTCATTTGGTGGTAGCTCAATTAGTTCACTCCTTTGATTGGGAGTTACCAAATGGTATGATGCCAAATGATATTAACATGACTGAGAAATTTGGTTTGGTAACAGCTAGAGCTTTACCCCTAATGGCTATTCCTATTTATCGATTGCATAATAAGTAAATACAAATGTGAAAATAAGTCAAACAGTCACATTACGTGTGGTTAAGTATATAAATAAAGTATTTTTCGTATTTTTAGTATAAGTGTATGTGTGGAAACATTATTGTACAACTTGTTAGTAAAAAGGTGAATGTTCTTTTCATTTTAGTTATGAAATTCAATAATCTCTTGCTAAGACAATATTTTTCTTCTTCTAAGGGATATGAATATGACTGTCGTTTAACAATGATTAACTTAAATATATTAAAACACATCTATTTAAAAAAATTGTTATTAATAATCTCTTTTTATACTAAACATCAGACGTAAAATATGATTAATGTTTCTCTAATAGGTGATGTTTTAGAAAGACAAATTGAAACTCGTTCTGATAAGGTCTTATATTATGTGTTGAGTCGTTCATAATTAGATTTGGATTGATTTATGACTAAAAGTATAGTCAACTTAATTCATTTGGCTGTTTTATTATGAAGCAAATCAAAATCAAATATAATTCATGTCAATCGATTTGGTCGTATTCGATTTGGTTTGATTTTTTCATAAACATAAACATAATAGTATATATATATATATATATATATCAAGAGATGTTGTTATGAAAGCAAAAAAGAAAAAGAAAAGTGCATTAGAAGATCTCCCATCGGCTTTGTTTTAGTAGAGGAACCATTTTCCATCGGTTTATATCATTAGGCGGAACCACTTCCTGTCTACTTCATATCATTTCATTAGTCGAAATCATTTTTCATCGATTTTATATCACTTTATAGCCGGAATCATTTATCATTAACTTTATATTATTTTACTTAACGGAACCAGTTTCATTGACTTTATATCATTTCACTAGCCGAAATCATTTTCATCGATTTTGTATCATTTCACTAGCCGGAACTATTTCCCATTGGCTTTATACCATTTCACTAGCCAGAACCATCCACCGACTTTGTATCATTTCACTAGTCGAAACCATTTCCATCGGCTTTATATCATTTCACTAGCCAGAATCATTTTTCATCGATTTTGTATCATTTCACTAGCCGGGGCCATTTTATCTATTTTATATTATTTCAGTTATCAAAACCATTTTCCATCAGCTTATATCATTTCACTTACGAAATCATTTCCCATCAACTTTATATCATTACACTAGCCAGAACCATTTCCTATCAACTTTGTATCATTTCACTAGCAAGAACTATTTTGTATTGGTTCATCTCATTTCACTATCCATAACTATTTCCCAATCAACTTTATATCATTTCACTAGCTAGGACTATTTATTATTGGTTTTATATGACAAGTATAGTGTATAACAATCAATGCACATAAGTAATTTCATACCATAAGGAAGAGACAACAATTCAAGTCCACAATCATGCTATCAAGCATTTCCAATCATCAAATAGGGGTCATCACAAGGCAATTCACAAGCATTATGATCAATACATAACCTTATCATTTCAACTGGCCCTTTTTATTCATTAAGATTTAGCAAGTGGATAATTAACCATTCACCTCATTATCATTACTCTCAACATGCACACAATGAAGGGAATACACGAATTCTAGTATATTACAAGGTTTTGGAGATCACTTACTTCAAAGAGATCAACTAGGCACTCCAAGAATTGAGCTTTTCCCTTCCAGTCAATGTCTAAAGTCACACAATCTATATCAATCAAGTATTCATGATAAATTTTCAAAAATAACAAACACAATTTATATACTTTTTAAAATCGGTCAATCAAAAAACCCAATTCCTAAAAATGAAGTTTGAATCCGAAAATTAATGATTAAAAATATTACTCAAGGCCTTAATTAGGAACTCATTGCTGAATATTATTTCAAAAAGTGACTCAAAATAAGTTCACAATTCTCATTTTAGTTTAGAACTTGAGTTCTTGGATAATCTTTTCATTTTCCAATAAACTCCCCAATTTTGAAGTTAAATTCCATAAATAATTTAAGGGAAATGAAGTTTAAGTATACAAAAGTTTACCCAGAATGATTAGCTCAAGAAATCCTTTCGAAAATTGCCTCCTAAGGATATACCAAGCTCAAAAATGAAAAATAAGGCTCAAAACCTAAAATTTCCAGCTCAAAACCACTCCTTGATATCGCAAAAGCACCTTGAGTTCGCTAAATGTGAACCCCTTGAAAGTCGGGACTTTGCTTTAGAGAATGAGGGTTTGCTTTCCCAAATATCGCGATCGCAGCGCGTAGTTATCTTAAGGAAACCATGCCTAATCAATGTAACACCCCAGATTCGAAGAAGACTTTTTTTTCTTCAGATTTTCAAAATTTGTAAGGGCCACCGATGGAGGCCATCTACTGGTCCGTCAGTCAGCTCCATCGATAGGCCAGTCAACTTTTTGTTTAGACCCAACATTTCAGCCCTCTCACAACCAAACGACTACTGACAAAACATACTATCATTCAGCTTTTTCAATGGGACAATCAACTTTTAGTTTCAAAAACCAGATTTCAGCCCTTTGACAACCAAATTATGACTGATAGAATGAAACGGCAGTCGAATTACGGCCCGTAGTCAGCTCCATCAGTGATTCAATCAACTTTTTGAGCCAGGAGTCTTTTGGTCTTAGCACAACATTTCATTTACAGACGGATATTCAGTCAGAGCGCACACACACCATTCATACCTTAGAGGACATGTTGAGGGCTTGCATGATTGATTTCAAGAGTAGTTGGAATGATCACTTTATGTTTATAGAGTTTGCCTACAATAATAGTTACTGTTGCACCATTCAGATGGTTCCTTATAAGGCATTGTATGGGTGTACATATGGATCTCCACTTGGTTGGTTTGAAGTAGGTGAGACAGCTTTTATAGGGTCAGATTCAATTCATGATGATATGGATAAAGTGCAGTTCATTAGAGATAAACTTAAACAGCCCAAAGTTGTCAGAAGTTCTATGCAAATGTAAGGAGAATAGAGTTAGAGTTCCAAGTTGATGATCGGGTTTTCATAGAAGTGTCGCCTATGAGAAGATATTCGAAAAGAAAGGATAGCTCAGTACTATATATGTAGGCTCTTACAAGATCTTGAAAAGGGTTGGTAAGGTGGCTTATAAGTTAGAGTTGCCGACAAAACTAGAGGTAGTGCAATAAGTTACAAGATGTGGGTGATCCAATATCTATTGTACATTTATAAAGCGTTGATGTGAATGATAGTCTCACGTATGAAGATGTACCAATTTTAATCCTTCATCATCAGGTCCGAAGGTTGAGAAACAAATAAGTCGCTTCAGTCAAGATTTTGTGAAGGATTCAGTCCATAAAGGGAGCTACTTGGGAAGCAGAAGCATTCATGAAGGTCAAGTATCATCACCTCTTTCCTTTCGAATCCGTTCCAGCTTGAGTTAATAGTTCATCTTAAAGATTTTTTGTAATTCATGTGTAGTTTCCGTCTTAACATCACGTTCCTTGAGTTTGTACTTGTATTTTCACCATATTTGCATGTTCTCGAAACTTAGTTCAGTCAAAAATCAGTTTAAGTGTTTAGTGGTACGTGTTGCAACTTTCCCCCTCTATTTCAGCTAGTTTAATCTTCATTTGAGGACGAATGTATCAAGGGGGAGATATTGTAACACCCATATTCGAAGAAGAAAAAAAATCCAAATTTTCAGAAGTTGTAGGCATTAACGACGGAGGCCATCTACGGTTCCTCAATTAGCTAACGGACAATCAGTCAACTCCATCGATGGGCCAGTCAACTTTCAATTTCAAACCCCAGATTATACCCCTGTGACGCCAAATGATGACTAACATGATAAACTGTTAGTGGACTCCCGACCGATTAGTTAGGTCCGTTGATCGGTCAGTCAAATGTTAGTTTCAATACCTAGATTTCAGCACTCTTAACAAACAAATGATAACTAACAGGATGGACCATCAATCGACTTACGACCCATCAGTCAGCTTCATCGATGAGTCAGTCGATTTATTAAGTCAGGGATCTTTTGGTCTTTTTCCTATGTGATGGACCCCTAAACTACGTATTTTTGTCAGTTTTAGCTTAGTAACTTAATTAAAACCTACCTTAATAAATTCTTTCTCAAAATAATTGATCAAACTTAGAACCAGAGTGGATAAAGAGTCTATCAAAGCTTTCCAAAACACAGCGAGGTTTTCATGAGTTTCAACTCTGAAATCAAAAGATGTATCTGTGGAATTCGTCACTAGGTATGTAAATTTCACTTGTGGGATCCTTTCTCTCTTCAGGTCCCTACATTTCAGTCAGATTCTTGATTCTCTTTCAATTATCTAAACCTACGATTTTTAGAAATTCAGTAGATCATTATGGATTTGTTAGTTTAATGTTCATAATTAGATTATCATATTTTAGTATCATTTTTGCTCAGATTAATGCATAAAGTTAGATCCCTAGCTATGTAGTTATTTTAGTTCATTATTTTACACATGTTAGGTCAGATATTTCAGTTATACATGCCTCAGATTTAAATGTTCCATTATCAGCACATTAATGTTGCATTTTCAATTAGCATGTCAGTATTTTGAGTTATCCAGTATTACAAAACTTCAGTCATAAATTGTTAATTACTTAATCAATTGGGAGAAGCTTAATACCGAGTGGACTAGGAGCAGTCACCCTCAAAGCCTATAACTACGTCCCCTATGTGGGTATATTTTAGTGATTACACCAACATGCCTTTATACCTCTGGTCGAGTATATTGGATCCTCTCGATGAGCGTATATATCGGATTACACATTTATCTCATGTTGTTTTATGTCGGTTATTAATAGGGTTGTTCATGATTATGGTTAAACAACCAAACTGAACCGTAATCCGAACCAAACCAATTTAAAAACCCCATATTTGGTTTGTTTTGGTTAGGTTTGGTTTTTAAATTTTGAAAAAATAATACTATTTGGTTTGATTTTGGTTTTACTAAAAAACAACTGCAAAAATAACCAAACCAAACCAATAAATTAGAAATTTAAATTTATAATTATTTATAAATAAATATAAATAATTTATTAAATTTTAAGTAACTTAAGTCTTTAACTTTACAATTTTCTGAAGCCTAACACTTAAATTTTAGCTTAATTACAATCCTTAGTCTAATTCCATCAAAATTTATTACTTACCATACCTTTCATAAAGATAGTCACACACTTTTTCTTAATTTAATAACTTTGTTCGTGTAATGATAACTCTAGTATTACTTAATTGCTTAATTGAACCAACAATAGCTTCTGTGGATTATTCATGTACTAGATGCTTTTTTTAATCAAGATATGTATGTCCTAAAAAATTTATTACTTTCAAACCGAGAAAAAAACAAAAAAAATTAAACCAAACCGAACCAAAACGCCAATGACCAAACCGATGGTTATTTTTTTGTTTGGTTTGGTTTGGTTTTAGAAATTTAAAAAATTGACTAAATTGGTTTGATTTTGGTTTTAACCAGTAACCGATCCAAATCGAACCACGAACACCCCTAGTTATTAGTGGCTCTCTTACAGTCAGATTTTAATAGATTGACCATGTTATTAGTTGGAGTTCAGATCTCAATTTCAGCATGTTATAAATTTGGTCATTGCATTCAGTTATTTCATGTTCAATTAATATTCTCGGTTAGTATCATGTTTGTGTCATGTCATTGCTCAGATTTTACGCTTTGGTTCAGTTATGTTGTTGATTCACTTTTCTCTATCATGCATGCTCGCTGCCTTTCAAGACGCATACTATACTCTAGATCTTCTCGTGATCTAGGTTCAGTGTTCTTAGCTTTTGGATCACGCACAAATTAATTTTTAATCTTTAGTTCAGCAGCATTAGTGGTGAGCCCTCATTCTTCGAGGATGAGTGACATGATTATTTTTCTTTGTTTTTAGTTTAAGTTTCAGTTTTGCTAGATCTAGTTATGGCATGTCCCAACATTTCTAGTCAGTAGAGGATTTATTTCAAGCATAGTTAATCAACTTTAGCGTTTGAGTTTGACTTTTCAGTTTTATTCAAACTCTCAGTATAGGTATTCCCCATCATTTCAGATTATTCATATAATATAACTTCCACACAGTATTTATTGATTCAGTTTTCTTTAGTATGTTAATGATATGTCAGCAGGGTTAGGTAGGGTCACTCGTGATCCTAGGCCCTACCCGCATCCTGGGGTAGCTTCGGGACATGAAAATTGAGGCCCTTAGTTTTCGCGACCAAGGTCTCTTTTTCGTGAACGTTATGATCGCAAGGAATCATTCTTTAAAGAGAAGCACACCTACATTAGAAAAACCAGGGCCAACTCTCAAAACATCGAAAGGACCCTCAAAATTCATTCAGAACCTCGTACACACGAATCACATATGCAAATCAATTTTACTCGATGTTATGAACTCAATGGAATTCGCGAATAACAAATATAAGGACTCTTTGACCGGACATCCTGAAAACTATAGAAAACTAACACGACGTCTGAAAAGGCTAAAACAGGTTTCGAACGTCTTATAAAGCAATCATCCTGCAAATCTAACAAAGCTCTCGAAATTCTAATCCGAGCAATTGAACCCCAAATGTTAATCAAAGTCAACCCAAATGCTAAATTTCAACAATTTCTAACTTAGGATCTCAAATCCTCAGAAAGGCTTCGAATTTGAAACCGACAACACTCACTACTTAGAATCCACAATTTGGCACTGATGGAATCGATGGAGTTTCATTCCAAAACTCAAAACTTCAAAAGACACTGAAAATCTATTTTTTACAATATTAACCTTTCAAACTCAAACATTACCAAATTCTCAACTTTAAACTCAAAGTGTGAAATCAATTGTCAATCTCAACAAAAACAACTCGTGGTCATTATTCACACAACTTTCCCAAAAATGACTGACCGAATCATTACATTTGTGTTTCAAGATAATGCAAGATTTAAGTGATCAAGAACAATATATTCGAAATTTATTTGAAAAGTAAAAGCGAAAAATATTCAAGGTGATCATCGAGCTTTCTTGAATGCTTATGAGTTCTAAGAATGGTTTTCGTGAGTATATACAAACAAGGATGATATATTTATTAAGAGATATTTTTATCTTGTTCATATCAAATATACATCTGCAAATTCATTGAAAGAAATCCATTCCTTGCTTTTAGATCATTTTTTTAGTCAATCTCCAATACGGGGATAAAATTATGATGGAGCTAAAAACATGTGAGGAGGAGGACTTAATAGTGTCATAAAATTTCAATTCAGAAACATTATTATTTGATATATTGCATATATTGTTTTGCTCATCAAATAAATTGTATTGCATTAAAGCTTTTGACATTTTCTCAATGCTTAATATATCGTTGGGTTTTTTTAAAAAAAAAAAAGAGGAGGAAGATATTGTGAAACGAAGAGCTGAAAATTAGAGGAATTACTAGGGGAAACAATTACACTAGAAACTTGAACTTCAAAGGTACATAATTTTATTTTCTTATTCTCATCTAGTTCTTGTAATGAGGGTGCAAATTTAGCATGAGCAATCAATGACAAAAACTATAGTGAAAGATTTTACTCCCTCTGTCCCTTTTATATTTCATCCCTTTCTATAAATAGTTGGACCATAATGCTTGTCAGTTTATAAAATTTATGTATAAATTATTATATTTTGTCTATTACTCTTGATAGATGAGTTGATTAATCTTGAAAATATATTCATCATTTATTACAAAGTTCGACTTAAGAAAACATTAAATAAGGGTAGAAGGCTAAAGTTGTTGAATGCAAGTGCAAAATAAAAAGTATAGAAATTTCACATCTAGGATTAGAGAAATCATCGATTGTATTGCTTGCATTGATAAAAATAATGTTGAGTTACAAGCTCCTTATATAGGAGAAAATTGTAGAGTCCTAAGTTAACTATACTTAGAGTCCTACTAAATAATTTAAATCCCAATTGTACTATAATACTAATAGTAATCCTTGTCGTGATAATTTTATCGATTTCAACTAGTACAACAAGTACCAGCCTAGTCGATATAATAGTCTAATCCTAGTGTGACTCTAATTCTAGAGTAGTGTTGTAAACTCGTAAGTCAACTTTGTTGGACCCGTTCCTTTGACATATCATAATCGTCAACTTCCTTTCTTCATCAACACTCGTTGCAGACACGTCAGTCAGTTGTGTTGGACATGCTTCTTTGACATGTTTCAGTCGTCAACTTCCTTCTTCTTCAACAAAAAGGTGACATATAAAAAGGAACAGATCGAGTAAATCTCAAGTGTTTAATATGTTGCATTTGATATTGAAAATTTTTATAATTACATATGATTTGAGTATGGCTCTGCACGAAAAAATAAGATATTGTTAGTGCTACGAAATTGTTGATTTCACAAAAAAAAATTAATCATAGTTAATCAGGGGATCAAAATAAAATCTTTGATAGAAGCCATCTCTATTATTTTTATGAAAAAAAAAAAGTAATATCTATAAGATTAATGAGAAATATAATCTTGAAAAGTCGAATCGTAAAAACTTAATGTCGGAAATAGGTGAACATATAAAGTAGTTTTGATGATTGATAAAGTGAAGGCATGGTTCGTGTCGTATGTGTACTCAATCTGCAGATGACCTGTACAATTATGAGAGATTGCGGCAAAGGAAAAAAACATATTGCGGCAACAAGGAATATGATGATAGACTTAAAGAAAATGCATATACATACAGATGAGAAAAAGGAAATCAAGCAAAACGTGTGAAATCAATCAAAACGTGTTTAAAGCCAAAGTTGAACAAACCGTGTTGAAAGTTCAAGTTGAAACGAATAAGGAAATTTTTAATTGTATATGACAAGTTTAATTAAAAGAGGAAGCTGTGTATAAAAAGGTTTGTACAGTAAAAGGCAAAATAATGTATTCCTTTTTATACTACAATTGTAACTCTTCTCCTTATACGATAGGACACAAATTCTCAGAAGCTTAAAAAAGATCAAGAAGTTGAAGGGAAAAAGTGTCTTTGCATAAACACAAATTGAGAGAATTTTTCTAGCAAAGCCAGATCCATTGCTATTGCTGTTGACACCCAATTTTGACCCGCGTCGGTATGAGTTAATTGGTTTTATAAATCTTGCGAAAATAAGATAGATGTATATATATACATATATGTATATACATATATGTATATGTATATGTGTGTATCTTAAGGCTTCCCTTCCTCCAGCCCATTTCCCTTTTGTTTATTTTCAGCCCACCCCATTTCTCTTCCCCTTTTCCAGCCCAACGCCCAGGCCCAATCTCCCTTTCTTCAGCAGCCCACCCTTTCAAACACCCCCAACAACAAATTCTCAGGCCCAAACATCCCAACCCATTAACTTTAAATATCCCAGCCCACTTCAACTCAAATCCCCTTTTTCAACTATGCCAGCCCAACACATTTAACCCAACCCAATTCCTACCCGACCCGACCCATTTCCCTTTCCCTTCTTCTTCCCCCAGCACCCCCACACGACCCCAGAAACCCAGAAAAACCGGAAAATCCCCAGAAATTGCGCCAACAACCCACGTTCTTCTCCCTTCCACCTCTCTCTTCGCGTGAACAAGACGCAACGACAGAGACCCATACCCTGTCAAGCAGGTCTGCGAAACGTCGCAGTCATCCTCGCCGGCACGCGATGACCATGTGAGGTTTGACTCAAAGTGAATTTGAAATTTTTTGAATTCAAGAAGGGGCTAATTCTTCTCCTCTATAAATACCCCTTTTCTTCATCAGAAAGGGGTTTAGAAATTTTCATCGAAAAATTCGAAAAAGCAGAACTTGGGAGACATTTTTTTTTTCGAAAATTTGGTCGAAAGTTAAGGTTGAATCTTTGGTTGAAACTTTTGTTAGCATTCTAGGTGGGAAATTTTGTTGGAGATTTTCAGGAAGATAGGAACCTTAGACATTTACGTGTGAACTTATCGAGAAAAAGACTTCAAAAGGGTCGAAGGTCTCGATTCTGCTCTCGTCATTCGTTGTCTCGTCTGAGGGTGGAAGCTCGTTCGTGTTTTGCTCTCTTGTCTCGGTGTCGCTGCTCGCCAACAGGTAAACACCCTTCCATATAATCTCTTTCTCTTCTTGGGTTCAAATGTGATGGCTTGGGGTAGAGAGTTTCTGTCGTACGTCTTTGGGATTTGTTTGCCATAGTTGGGAATGATCGTAACGTGTATGTTTGCCGGAGTTTGATCGTCTGTTTTGTTTGTTCATACAACTCTTCTTCTTTTGACTTCTACATCTTAATGAAAGCATGACTTCCCTTTGTTTCAAAGCATACTTTAGTTACAATAGTTTATGTGTTGTTGTCTATTGCTATCTTCGAATTTGCCGAAGGTTTCATACTTATGTATGTCTGAAAGTCTAAAGAACTCGTTCTTGCCTAATGCTTGCTTTGTTGAGGATCTTGTTTTAATGATAATATTTAAGGCTGTTGTTAATCCTTTTCTTTTGTTTTTTTTTCATTACATGTGACATCGATTCGAGTCCGTTTCGGACTCCACTCCCGCATTCCTCCGAGTTAAAAGATCTTTGAGTCGGCCTATCTCAAGTCTAGGAGGTCTTAAGACCCATTTACAGGTCGAAATCCGACATTGGAGAGCTGCTGGAAGTAGCAGTTTACAGAATTCGACTGTAGGTTTTTTTTGAAGCTGTAAACCAGCTATATACATCTGATAAACACTGGTATACATGTCGAAAATGCACAGGAAATCCGAACTTGAAATCTGGGTTTGTGGCAGTGAGGATACGCTTCGGAAAAGGAGTTTCAACTTTCGAAAGTTGAAAATCAGGCTGATATACAGCCTGTATACACTGATATACAGACACGATATAATATAAATATGTGTAAAAAATGTGAATTGCAGGTTAACGTAGAGGGACGCCTATTCTAATTAAAATTCGGAATTAGGCAAACAATGCGGACGTAGGGTGCAGCCCGTATACATTAGTATACATTATCGGGCGACGATATACACTTGTTAAGTAAGTTTTAAAAATTGTACAGGTACAAATACGCAGGGCAATACAGGGAAAGGTAACGGAAAATATATATTCAAATAGGTGCAGGGCTTGAGAGGTCCAAATGGGTCAAATATATGCTGTATACAGTATGTATACACTTGTGTATACTTTGTGATTCTTTTTTCAGGATTGGGCCAGGGCCCTTCAGCCCCCCCTTTATTAACAGGCCCAAAGGCCATTTTTTTCTGCAGGTTTTAAAGAAGGCCCAAGTATAAGGATTAGTTTATGACAAGTGGGCCAAAGCCCAAATGAAAGAATTTGGGCAATCAAGCCCAAGTTCAAATATTTCTTTCTCTATTATTTATTTGTTTGAATTATTTAATATCTTGGTAGAATTTTAAAAAATCTCCTAAAGGGGTAGCCATTTTTCATTATTTAAATTTTATTATTTTTGTTTTTACTTACTTTTATCACAATTTAGTTTTCCTTAAATTAATTCCCTCAAAATATCTCCCTTTAGAAATAAATAATAATAATAAAAAATAAAATAATAAATTTTCTTTTTACTTAAAAAGTCATTTAGTCAAATCGCCGGTCAACCGCAAGTTAGCGGACATCCCGAGGGCCTAATACCTTCTCGGGATGTACATTGAACTTCGAACCTTTGTTTTTCAATTGATTTTAATCTGTTTTAAATCTTTTGAAATTTTTCTTGATTTTATCAAAATCAAGTGGCGACTTCGTAATTCGAAAAGTCGATTTTTCTTAAATAATAAGATTAATTGATTTTTTGAAACCTAGTCAATATTTTTTCATTTTTAAACCAAAAAATAGTTAATAGTAATTTTTCGATAAAACAGAAATGGCGACTCCGCTGGAGATTAATTAAGTTCTAACCATAAGATTTGACTGTTTGACTAACTGTTTTTCATTGTTAAAATATTGTTTATACTGAATATGTTTAAATTTTTCATAAATTGTCATTGCATTCATGGCATATTTCCAATATATCTGTATAGTATATTAAAGGACGGTTTGCGGAACCGCAGCCGAACTTTTTTATACTCACCCTTTTTCGAAATTAGCGGCAATTTATTGGTTCGTTAGGCGTCCAATGGTTGTCGCGAATTTCAGCCCAAATTGTCCGTTTGGGTTCTCGGTCCTTTCAAAAGCCACTCTTAGTCAACTAGCGTAGAGCCGAGCCAAAATCCTGAACGTAAGAGCATTTGAACTAAGACGACCCAACGCCCAAGGCGTGTTGGGCCCATTAGAAGCCCACCTTGCGTCTATTTGGCCTAAATTGCCAAAAACGGACAATCATGTTTATGTGTTTATTGAAGGATGTATATGCATTTTAAAAACGCTTTATTGTCCACGGGGTGGGGGGTTGACTAAATTTTGTTCGCTATTTTTGTAGGATGAACCCGGCACACAAACCTCTGAAAACAAGAATGGTTACTGTCCCTGACCCTTTCCTCAAAGTATGGTGGAAGTTCATGAACAACGAAGATAAAGGAATTGTTCAGAAACACATAGGTCATCTTCCGTCGTTGTTAGAGATGAATGTGTGGCCTGGCTTAATTGGAACGATGGTGAAATTCTAGGATAGCGAGAATATGGTTTTTCGATTCGGGGAAGTAGAGTTGACGCCGACTATAGAAGAAATTCTCATCAGTTATGAAAGTATCGCCATGTGCAACAAAAGGAAACGACATCCAGATACAGATCTCCTAAATCCAATAACATGGGATTTCGCCAAAATTAAAGAGAAGTTGTCATTGGTTAAAGCCGAGTGGATGGACAAACTCCCTGGTCCGAATATACCTTTCAGAAAGTTATATTATCGATTTGGGCGTGCAAGGGCTTATGAGAAACACGAAGACGAGTTCGTCTCAAAAGAAAATATGGAAAGAGGCGCGTCCCCTTGCATTTGCAATATGTTTGCTCGGCACGATGGTTTTTCCCCAAGGGCCAAAATACACTATTCATCCTAGTGTATTTATGGTCACTCATGCCATTTTTTATGGAGTGGATTACAAAACATCGACGAAGTATTACACTTTAGCGCCTATGATTCTGGCCGACATCTACAGGGCTTTAGACAAGTGTCAGAACGGAGAACGCTTCTTTCAAGGGTGTAATTTGATACTACAGTGGTGGATGATGCGTCATTTAATCAAGACTCATAACCCCAAAGAACCAGATCCCTTAAGACGATCCGACGAGCTACATAGTCATGACTGGTGGTTGTATCACAATCGTTGCAACAAGACTGGAGGAGAGAGTTTTTGGTATCCGAGGCTTCAGGGGCTGAGAGAAGAAGACGTGCAATGGTCAATAGATAGTTTGGTGGTGACTAAGAATATGGTGGTTCGAACTGAAAAGGTCCCTTATCTAGTATTTGCTGGACTAAGAGGAACTAGACCATATGCTCCCGGTCGAGTTCTGAGGCAACTAGGAGGGAAACAAGAGTTGCCCCAGATTGCTGATATGAGGAAATTCGTAACTGACCACGAGAATGGGCGAGTGGCATTTTTCGAAGACATGCGTAGGATGTGGAGATCTCGAAGAGTGTTGGGTGAGCCTGTACCAGATAGGTTTCGTCCAGAATGTTCGAGGGAGTACAAAGAATGGTTGAAAAAGAGTCTCGCTGGAACAATTAAGCCTGGTCCAAACGTTCCTCACATTATTGCCGATGTTGGAGCCAAACATCAAGTCCGACTTCACCGCCTTCAAGAGAAGTTTGACGAGAGTGAATTAGAGCATCAACGTCGTCATTCCGAAGATGCCAAAGTCATAGCTCGAATGAAACAAGAACTGCGAAGGGCCAGACAATGCATGAAAGAGTTAGATGATAGCATGGAGCGACAGATTCAATCGGTAGAGGGGTTCAGTTATCAAGAAGGAGCTCGATTGGCAAGAGATCATCTCTGGGCAAATAGATATGCCATGTGGGAAGAGGTCAACATCGCCAAGAGGACCAGACTGGGCGAAGGATCAGAGGAGGCATGATTGTTACCATCCCCTGCGTGGGACAGTTTTATTTGTACTTTGTTTTGTAATTTATTTTTCAGGACTATTTTCTGTTTTATGTTTATCAGACATTTTGGATGCTATTAATGAAATATTGTGGGGGATAATAATCGGGTTTAAAGAAGCATATACATCCTTCAATTCGTTAGGCCTACCCTTGGCACAAAAGGGTCACATGCATGTTTAGGACACGATATATTTGTTTGAATGCTTATGTGTTATGTCGCTATGATTGAGGATATCGTAAACCCACTCCTAGCCAAAATCCTAAAGAGTATACAGAAGCCAACATTACAATTGTCCGACCAAAATTCCCGAGTCTCAAGTTTCTCACACAAAATTCATACCATAAATCCTAAATACCGCTCTATCATCTCAGGAAAGTTGAATCACCGCTATGGACAAAGGCAAGAACGTCCAGACGGAGCTCACTGAGGAGGAATTGCGAAGAAAGATCGAGCGAGTCACTCGAGAGATTCAGAAGGTTAAGGAGGAAGGACTCAAAGTAGACGTGACCACGGCGATCTACAAGGCTGTGGTCACAACCTTGGATGAAGATCTGGCGTCACAGATAAAGAGAAAGAAGGAGGTTGAGAGGGAAACCGAAAGCCTAAGGAAAAGGTTGAACTTGCTTCGTTTGGAGATACACGAAGGAAAGGCGAGAGAGGCGAAGATAGATATCGAGACTGCTGTGTTGTTGGACAGAAACGCGGCGCTCGACGAGGAATTGGCGACCCATAGCGACCCAAAGGGCGGAAAATACCTCGCCCGTGATCAGGGAGCAGATAACAGTGGCCCCGGCCGTGAAGTGACTGAGGAGGATGATGAAGAAGAAATCGTCTACAAGCCTCCATTTCCGACTGTCTGAAAGGAAAGGAATGACGCAGCCATAAGACAAGAAATCTCCAAATGTGGTCTTCTAGAAATCTCAATGTTGTTTTTCAATTCCCTTGTAATCACAACGAAAGAATGAATGGAAAATTTTCATCCTAAAATTCGAACTACGTTGGGCCTGAATTCTCCTCGCGAGATACGTAGGCAGCCTTCCCCGGCCCGGCCCCTATCACAGAAAATTTTCATTCTCCTCCATGTTTCGGAGATACGAAGATAAGATCAACGGACGTCGCAAAGCAGCTGCAAGAAGACCATAGCTCAACGTGATTCAGATTTCCCAAGATAGCGCCAAACAAACAAATTCCTGTTTGTTCAAAATATATATCCGTCCTTATTCGTGGGTTAAGATATCCTCACAAAACGACTTGTGTGTTTATCTGTTTTATGTGCGATATTATGCATTTTGTACTCTGGATATGCACTAACAAATTTGCCTTTGAGTTGTTTTTACCTCTTAGGTACCTTTTACTGATCTGTGTCGATAAAGCTGGCAGATCATCCTTACTTCACCAGGTCAAAAGGTCCTACAGATTCCTTCCCTCGATCAAATTCAGATAAAGGAAAAACAGTTATGGGAGACAACAATGACGAAGTGCGTCTTACTGACGTTGTGGTGGCTCAGCCCACTGTAGTGGAACAGAATGAATTTATCATGCAACTGATGCAACAGATTGCTGAAATGAAAGTTGAAATGCAACGGAGACAGGATGCGCCTCCACCTGGATTTGGTACTAATATTGCCGATGCAAGACCTCCGGTCTACTTCCCTTCATCAAACATAGATCCAACTCAGAACCAGCCTTCTACACCTGTGCATAATCCGTCTGTGATTGACCTCACAACCCAAAACCCTCAATACGCTTTTGCATCTTACCAAACTCCTTCACCTCTTCCAAATAACCACCCTCAAATACCACCCCATCCTCGAAATACTCAAACTGCCCCACCGCCACAAAATCAAAACCAAACTCAAACTGCCTTCAATACCCAAGCATTTCATCCGCATTTGAGCCAGAACACCAATCCTCAGGCCTACCCACAAAACTACCAGACCGCCCAAAACGTTCCAAGTCCCTCTATAGCTCCACTCCTCCCCAAAAGAGCCACTTTCCAAGTTCCCGTTCCTGCCGAGCACGAGGTGCACGGTTCTGAGTTGGATCACTATGAAGAACAGGAAAGAGAATGGAAGGCGAAAGAAGAAGTGAAGATCGATATAAAGGAAGAAATCAAAAGGGCTATGAAAGAGCTGCAGTGCATCCCAGACGTCGTCGGACTTAGCTACGCAGAATTGTGCATCCATCCAGATTTGAACCTTCCCGAAGGTTTTAAAATTCTGAAGTTTGACACCTTCGGAAGAGTGGGCAATCCTATGGCGCATTTGAGAGCGTATTGTGACCAGCTCGTGGGAGTTGGCAGGGATGAGGCCTTGTTGATGCGGCTTTTCAGCCGAAGTCTGTGTGGGGAGGCCCTCGAGTGGTTTACTTCACATGAAACCAGGCAGTGGCCCAGTTGGAATGCATTGGCTAAGGACTTCATTGACCGATTCGCCTATAATGTTGAAATAGTGCCCGATCGGTATTCTCTAGAGAAGATGAAGCAGAAACCAACTGAAAGCTATAGGGAATTTGCCTATAGGTGGAGGAAAGAAGCGGCGAGGGTAAGGCCACCCATGACTGAGAAAGAGATTGTGGAAGTGTTCGTGCAGGTACAGGAGCCTGAGTACTATGATCGAATCATGTTGCTGGTCGGAGCTAAATTCGCTGAGATAGTCAAAGTTGGTGAGACTATCGAAGATGGTCTAAAATCGGGGAAGATAGCCCGTGTATCTGCGTCGCCTGGGTCTTCAGGATTGATAAGAAAGCGAAGAGAGGAAGTTGCCGCTGTCTCGTATGGGGGAAGAAAAAACCCTAGAAACCCGTCACATTCCCAAGATCGTTCCAGGCCTTCCTCAAAGTCTCACCGATCCTACTACCCACAATCCAATCATCCCAATAACCATAATACTGTCCCCACCTATCAGAATGCTCAAATTTCGTCGTACCAAAGTCCACCCTCTAATCTCCAAAATTTTTCTCCCATATACCCAAATTACCCTCAACCATACCAGATCCCATCCCCTTATCAGAATATTGTTCCCAACTGTGCCAACGTACAGTCGAGCTACCGACCACCTCCGCCCACTTATCAAGTCCAAGCTCCATTATACCAGGACCCCCTCCCGAATTACCAAGCTCCAATGCCAAATTTCCAGGCAAACCCTTATCCCCGGAGCCAAGCTCCTCGTACAAATACCCAAAATTATCAGCGGGTGCCTCCCCCTCGGCAAAGCGGTTATGATACTTCCCGACCGAGATTTGAAAAAAAAGCCTTCAAGGAAATTTACCACACTTGCTGAAAGCCGGACCAAACTATTTGAGAGGCTAGTCGCAGATGGATACATCCACCCTGTGGGGCCCAGACCCGTGGATGTCAACTCAAAGTTCTACAGGCCGGATCAAAGGTGTGCTTATCATTCCAACAGTGTTGGACATGACACGGAAGATTGCATCAACCTTAAGCACAAAATCCAAGACCTGATCGATCAGGAGGTAGTTTCTCTTCAACCGGCGGTGCCAAACGTCAACACAAATCCGTTGCCGAATCATGGAGGTGACAACCTTAATATGATTGAAACGGATGAAGACGGGTGTGGAACAAAGATGATTACCCCTATTGTACATGAGGACTTGGAAAGGGCTGTCGCTTCTTTAAGCGTCAAGGAAAGGAGGGAGTTTGTTATTCTGACACCTGCAAAGGCTGTTGCCTTGGTGCCTTCGAAAACTCTCGTTAAGCCCAAATTTGTCATTGAAACCGCCGTGGCCCAAGGTATGACCAGGTCCGGAAGGTGCTACACTCCTGATGAGCTTGCTCTCGGAGGACAGAAGAAGGACCATGCTAAGAGGCCGATAAGCGAGGGGAAGCAGAAGAATTTTGGAGAAGGATGCAACCGAAGGACTATTCCATCGTCAAACATTTAGAGAAGACTCCGGCTCAGATCTCCGTGTGGGCCCTGCTGATGAGCTCTCAGTCCCACAGGCAGGCCTTAATGAAAGCTCTTGATGATACATACGTACCCTCAGGTACAAGTAGTGATAACGTGGCCGCTATGATTCATCAAGTCATTCGGGGGCACCGGATCAGCTTTTGTGACGATGAGTTGCCAGTCGAAGGAAGATCCCACAACAAAGCGCTACACATTACCGTGATATGTCGTGGAAAGGTTGTCAACTGTGTTTTGGTAGATGATGGGTCCGGTTTGAATATTTGCCCATTGACGATGTTGAGGCAACTAAATTTTGACCTTGGGAAACTGGAGCAGAATCAGGTCAATGTAAGGGCATTCGATGGTGTGCAAAGAGACACCTTAGGGGCTGTGACTTTGACCCTTCAAATGGGCCCCGCAGAGTTCAGTGCGCAATTCCAAGTATTGGACATAGACACTAGCTACAACCTTCTTTTGGGAAGGCCGTTTATCCACATGGCTGGAGCCGTCCCCTCTACTTTCCATCAGATGATGAAGCTTGTATGGAAAAATGAAGAGTTAGTGATTCACGGCGAGGGAAGTCGCTCGGGCAAGCAGGTGTCGGTCATTGATGAGATGCCGCAAGGCGCAGACTTTTACACGGTGGAGCTGGTGAATGCCACCAACGAAGATTTGGCCCTCAACTCCATGCCAACCGTGTACAAAATGATAGCCACGGTGATGCTGCAAAATGGGTTCGAGCCAGGTTTCGGATTGGGAAGAGATTCCCAAGGAATTTATTAGCCTGTTCCGGTCCTTGCTCAGGGATCAAAGTATGGTTTGGGGTACATACCCACAGATGATGATATGAAGATGAAGAGGAGAAGGGATCAAGAGTTGACTAAGCCGATCCCGCATCTCTATCACTCCTTTCCAGTTCGGGAGCATGCCGAGCCTGAAGACGACGGGGAAGGAATCTGTGACCTGTTCAAGGAGATCAATGCCGTCATAGAGGAGGAGGCTGAGCCACCTGGCTTTCGTGATGCTGAACCGGGGGAGATGATGAAGAATTGGACGTCCACACCAATCCTGATGTCCCGGACTTTTGGGTAGAAAGGAATTATTTTGTGCATGCCAAAATCGGTGGTCGTTCGGAAGAGGCCCGAGACCCACCATTTCTGCATTTTCTTGATTTTGAATTTTGTTATGATTGTTTAAAGGGCGACATGGCCTTGTGCCATGACCCAACTTTGCATCTTGATTCAATTTAAATGAAAGCCTCCTTATTTTGACTTTGTTTATTCGATTGCTTGTTATATTTTACTTTTCTAATTTTGTCTGTTTATGATTTCAGTAACGTAAGTTACAAACCTGCCAACGTCATGTCATGTCATGAGCTAAACGAACAAAATGAGGCAAATAACGACGAGGCTGACGACTACGACGAAGAAAGTGGGGAACCAAACTATGTAGTAGAAGAGTTTCGACAATTCGAGAATCAACATAAACCAAATCTGGAGGAAACAGAGACGGTAAATTTGGGAGATTCAGAATGTGTCAAAGAGGTTAAGATCAGCACTCACCTGAATGAAACTCAGAAGGAGAGCCTGATTCATTTGCTTGCCGAATACAGCGATGTGTTTGTTTGGGAGGTCGGTGACATGCAGGGCCTGAGTACCGATGTCGTATCTCACAAGCTGCCTATCAACCCAGGGTTCGAGCCGGTGAAGCAAAAGACTCGGAAATTCAAGCCTGAATTGAGTTTGAAGATTAAGGAGGAAATCACCAAGCAGATAGAGTCCCGGTTGGTAGAAGTAACGCAATATCCCACCTGGTTGGCGAATGTCGTTCCGGTCGCCAAGAAAGATGGAAAAATCAGGATTTGCGTTGATTACAGAGATCTCAACAAGGCTAGTCCAAAGGATAATTTCCCGTTGCCAAATATCTATATTCTGATTGATAACTGTGCCAAACATGAGATGCAGCCATTTGTGGATTGTTACGCGGGTTATCACCAGATTCTGATGGATGAAGAAGACGCGGAGAAAACGGCCTTCATCACACCTTGGGGGGTATATCACTACAGGGTGATGCCGTTTGGGCTCAAAAACGCCGGTGCCACTTACATGAGAGCCATGACGACTATCTTCCACGACATGATTCACAAGGAAATTGAAGTGTACGTGGACGACGTCATAATTAAATCCCGCGAGAGTTCGGATCATTTGACACACCTGCGAAAATTCTTTGAACGTTTGCGTAGGTACAACTTGAAGCTAAATCCCGCCAAGTGTGCTTTTGGAGTCCCAACTGGGAAATTGTTAGGGTTTATAGTCAGCAGAAGAGGTATTGGGCTCGACCCTTCCAAGATCAAAGCAATTCAGGAGTTACCTCCGCCGAAGACGAGAATAGAGGTGATGAGCTTCTTAGGGAGGTTAAACTATATCAGCCGGTTTATAGCACAATCGATGGTGGTATGTGAGCCTATCTTCAAGTTGCTGAAGAAAGATGCCCCAACTAAGTGGACTGAGGAGTGCCAGACCGCTTTCGACGCTATAAAGAGCTACTTGTCTAACCCACCAGTATTGGTTCCTCCGCGAGAAGGGAGTCCTTTGTTGCTATATTTGTCTGTCTCGGATAACGCCTTTGGATGTGTACTTGGTCAACACGACGAGACAGGGAAGAAGGAAAAGGCTATCTACTACATCAGCAAGAAGTTTACTCCGTACGAGTCTCGTTACACTTTGCTGGAAAGAACATGCTGTGCTCTGACATGGCTTGCCCAGAAGCGGAGGCACTACCTGTCGTCGTATACTACATATCTTATCTCCAGGATGGATCCGTTGAAGTATATTTTCCAGAAAGCGATGCCGACCGGGAAGCTGGCTAAATGGCAAATGCTGTTGAGTGAGTTTGACATCGTGTACGTGACTCAGAAAGCAATAAAAGCACAAGCTTTGGCTGATCATCTTGCGGAAAATCCCGTTGATGAAGAGTATGAACCTCTCAAGACATATTTTCACGATGAAGAAGTGTCATTTGTGGGTGAAGATATCTCTGAAGTTTATTCAGGTTGGAGATTATTCTTCGATGGAGCGGTGAATCACCAGGGTAAAAGTGTTGGAGCAGTCCTGGTATCAGAATCTGGTCAGCACTATCCTATGGCGGCTAAACTACGATTCAACTGCACAAACAACATGGCTGAGTATGAAGCTTGCATTCTCGATTTGAAAATGGCCGTTGACATGAATGTTTACGAGTTACTGGTTATCGGAGATTCAGACCTCTTGATCCATCAGGTTCAAGGAGAATGGGCTGTGAAGAACCCGAAGATTGTACCTTATGTACAATATGTGCAAAACCTGTGTAAAAGGTTTCGCAAGATCGAGTTCAGACATACTCCTCGAATACAGAATGAGTTAGCTGATGCTCTTGCCACCATCGCTTCAATGATCAAACATCCGGATATTGATTACATCGACCCGCTGGATATAGATTTGAAGGAGCATCCAGTCCATTATTCACACGTGGAATCAGAACCAGATGGTTTGCCTTGGTATTTCGACATAAAGAGGTATTTGGAGTCTGGGACATATCCAGAAGATGCCACATCTAATTAAAAGAAGTCGATACGTCGTATGGCTCTCAATTTCTTTTTGAATGGAGAAGTCCTTTACAGGAGGACTCCAGATTTGGGTCTTTTGAGATGCGTGGATGCTGCTGAAGCCGTGAGGCTTATTGAACAGATACATGCTGGAGTCTGTGGCACACATATGAACGGGCTTGCCTTGGCAAGAAAAGTCCTTCGAGCCGGTTACTTCTTGATGACTATGGAGAACGACTGTTGCAAATTCATGCAAAAATGCCACAAATGTCAAGTGCACGGTGATCTGATAAGGGTGCCACCTCACGAACTCAATGCTATGAGTTCACCTTGGCCATTTGTAGCTTGGGGAATGGATGTCATCGGTCCTATAGAACCGGCCGCTTCCAATGGACACAGATTTATTTTGGTTGCCATCGATTATTTCACCAAATGGGTGGAAGCAGCCTCTTACAAATCGGTAACCAAGAAAGTGGTGGCCGACTTTGTCCGCAACAATCTGATCTGCCGATTTGGAGTTCCAGAATCCATCATCACTGATAACGGTGCAAATCTCAACAGTCATCTAATGAAAGAGATATGTGAACAATTTAAGATTATTCACCGAAGGTCAACTGCTTATCGCCCTCAAATGAACGGAGCTGTAGAGGTCGCCAACAAGAACATCAAGAAGATTCTGAGGAAAATGATTGACAAGCAGCGGGGTTGGCATGAAATGTTGCCATATGCTCTACTGGGTTATCGAACGACGGTCAGAACATCAACTGGGGCTACTCCATACTTGCTAGTGTACGGAACAGAAGCAGTCGTACCTGTTGAAGTCGAGATACCGTCACTGAGGATCATCCAAGAAGCTGAGCTAAGTAATGCTGAGTGGGTTAGCAAACGGATTGATCAACTAGCCTTGATTGATGAAAAGAGGATGGTTGCTGTTTGCCATGGCCAGTTGTATAGACAAAGAATGACTCGCGCTTTTCACAAAAGAGTAAGAGCCAGAAATTTTGAAGTTGGTCAGTTGGTTCTTAAGCGTATTTTTCCTCATCAAGACGAGTACAAAGGAAAGTTTGCACCAAACTGGCAAGGTCCTTACATGGTCCGCAAAGTACTATCTGGAGGTGCTTTAGTCTTGTCAGAGATGGATGGCGCTGTATGGCCCAAACCTATCAACTCAGATGCTGTCAAGAGATATTACGTGTGAAGTTCGTTTTGCATTTCCCACCATTTACTTGTAATCTTCTGTTCGCTTGTATTTGTTCAAATTTGAATTCTTATCCCTCTTATAACGAACTACGTCTGACCTGAATTCTCGAGAACGAGATACGTAGGCGGCCTATGTCGGCTTCGGTCACCCCATTTACCCCCCTTTATTCTTTGTACCTGAACTACGTTCGACCTGAATTCTCAAGAATGAGATACGTAGGCGGCCTGTGTCGGCTTCGGTCGGTTTCTTTGTAAATTTTATTCTTGTTAACCTTTAAAGGGGAACTACGTTTGACCTGATTCCTGCCTCAACGGGATACGTAGGCGCCACAAGGGCTCGGTCATATCTCTCGTAAGATTTCTATTTCCCCCTTCTACAATAGAAACTGGGACAGAATTTTTGAGAGGGACTCAAAAATTCTCCAGAAGGAACCTTCTCTTCAGCGGATCAAACTAAAGACATTTCGAATTTGCGACTGGGACAGAATTTTTGAGAAGATCTCAAAAATTCCGAGATCTATGCGGTTACAATGGAAAGATGAGCAAGATACTAAACTGGGACAGAAATTTTGAGGATGGCCTCAAAATTTCGTCATGGGACTTCCCCACAAGTCCAGAATGCCTCTGAAATTCATTCAACAAGCGACGGACTCAAAGAAGCTCGTTAAGCCTGACATGACATGACTTGGCAGTGACTTTTTCGAGATACTATTTCTTAAAAATTTCTTGTTTCTCTTAAAAATTTCCCTTTTATATTTCATCTGTTTTGGCATAAGATATTTTCTTATCTATCAAGAGTCGGGAAATATGAAAATCAACCGGAGATATCAAGACAAGGAGCAAACAACCGAAGGGATCGACACAGATCAGTATGTTTAAAACTGACAATTTTTCTGTGGATGCAGGTTTATAGCTTTGCTTCGAAATCGGCTGAATTCTTCCGACGGATGAATACGGAGAAAGAGAAAACTATCTCCAAAGCTAGTGATTTTATTGAAAGCAAGAAGCATTTCATATCGTTTATGCCAAGATGCTTGTGAATGCGTTTGTTTATTTCAAGCCATTCCTCAATACATGAAATTTACAAAGTGCCTGGCCAGATTCAAAGGCGAATCAAAAAAGAATCTTAGTGAAGATTTCACAATTGCTATAAGAAGACGCTATTTGCATTGCGTTATCAAAGCAAGATGATTATTGTTGATCAAGACAATGCATTACCTCAGAAGAGACAGCTATGCAATTATTATTTTTATCATTATCGATCAAGTCAATATATTATTTGGAGGTCGTCTTGCCGTTATTATTCACGGGGGCAATATAAATATTCATGCATAGCGGAATTCATGCATCGCGGAATCATGCATCGCGAAAATCATGCATCGCGAGTCAATAATTATGCATGACGAGAAGATTTCATGCCTCGTCAAAATTCATACACCGCGAGAAGAATTTATGCCTCGCTGGAATTCATGCATCGCGAAAATCATGCATCGCGAGTCAATAATTATGCATGACGAGAAGATTTCATGCCCCATCAAAATTTATACATCGCGAGAAGAATTTATGCCTCGCTGGAATTCATGCATCGCGGAATCATGCATCGCGAGTCAATAATTATGCATGACGAGAAGATTTCATGCCTCGTCAAAATTTATATATCGCGAGAAGAATTTATGCCTCGCTGGAATTCATGCATCGCGGAATCATGCATCGCGGAAATCATGCATCACGAGTCAATAATTATGCATGACGAGAAGATTTCATGCCTCGTCAAAATTTATACATCGCGAGAAGAATTTATGCCTCGCTGGAATTCATGCATCGCGAAATCATGCATCGCGGAAATCATGCATCGCGAGTCAATAATCATGCATGACGAGAAGATTTCATGCCTCGTCAAAATTTATACATCGCGAGAAGAATTTATGCCTCGCTGGAATTCATGCATCGCGGAATCATGCATCGCGGAAATCATGCATCGCGAGTCAATAATTATGCATGACGAGAAGATTTCATGCCTCGTCAAAATTTATACATCGCGAGAAGAATTTGTGCCTCGCTGGAATTCATGCATCGCGGAATCATGCATCGCGGAAATCATGCATCGCGAGTCAATAATTATGCATGACGAGAAGATTTCATGCCTCGTCAAAATTTATACATCGCGAGAAGAATTTATGCCTCGTCAAAATTTGCACATCGCAAGAAGATTTTATTCTTCGCTGAAAGTTATGCATCGCGAGAAGATTCATATCTCGCAGGAATTTACGTATCGCGGGAAGATATTCATGACCCGCAAGAGGACGTACTAGGATAAAGAAAGAGCAATACTTATCCATTGGCCTCGACTGCATTATGTTATTTCTTATAAAAATAAACATCATGGAGAGCATCGAAGATGACAACAAAAGAAACATCAATATCGCATCAGCATTTATTTATTTATTTCGACATCAAGTATGGAATACATTGAAGATGATATAGCAAAACACAAGGCATAAGCTTTATTTGCTGGACGTCAGACCGATCGAGTCGACGTCGAACATGGAGGAGAACAATGAAGTGTCGACATGGTAAAAGACACTGTCTCCCATCCTAATTGCGTTTATAAGCTGACTAGTTTTATCTCAGTCTTTGTCGAGAGCATCCAAAAGGATGAATTCTCCAAAAACCACAGGTGCGGACGACATCAAAAAGGATGCAGCACAACGTGGAACTTTTCTTAGCAGCAAACTGGGACATAGTCCAAAGAGGAATGTCAAACTCTTAGGACGCGAGCAGAGGAGCGACTTCCACCACAATCGAACCACCCTCTCGAGGCTTACGGGTTTTCTCTAGTTCTGTCAGTTTCTGTCTCGCTTCCGAAAGTTTTGTTTCATCGGAAGCAAGTTTCCAATCTGAGTGACAATACGCCAAAAGATTTGGAAATTATGTCCGTGTAAGTTCTTAATTATGGGTGTAAAGCGCGCCACATTCATGGCTAAGAGGTTACAAGCCTCTTTTTCATACTCGTTTAATTTGTCACTTGTCCAAAACCAAAGGTTATCTAGCGCAATAGATTTCCTTTTCCACCGATCGAGTCGAACTACACACAGCCTGATCCCGAAGGTTTAAGGGTATGTAGGCGGATTCAATGTTGAAAACTCGGCTGTATTCCAACATTCACTCCCGAATTCTGTTCTCGAGCATTTCGATACCTTCATAATCCGGTGTCGAAGTGACTTTTGATTCCTTCAAAGTGTGCGGTAAATCCAGCTTATCGAACTACAAGTCGCCTGAACTCTCATATAGCCTGAGATATGTAGGAGACCCGTTTCAAGGGTTCGGCATAATTCCTAAACCCTGTGTCGAATCCTTCCTTTAAAACGATTGGGGTTGATCAAAATTGGTTGGTCAATTTCATCTTCCTCGAGTTGCTTGCGTCAACCCGAGTAAAATGAGGGACAGTTATTGACACCCAATTTTGACCCGCGTCGGTATGAGTTAATTGGTTTTATAAATCTTGCGAAAATAAGATAGATGTATATATATACATATATGTATATACATATATGTATATGTATATGTGTGTATCTTAAGGCTTCCCTTCCTCCAGCCCATTTCCCTTTTGTTTATTTTCAGCCCACCCCATTTCTCTTCCCCTTTTCCAGCCCAACGCCCAGGCCCAATCTCCCTTTCTTCAGCAAGCCAACCTTTCAAACACCCCCAACAACAAATTCTCAGGCCCAAACATCCCAACCCATTAACTTTAAATATCCCAGCCCACTTCAACTCAAATCCCCTTTTTCAACTATGCCAGCCCAACACATTTAACCCAACCCAATTCCTACCCGACCCGACCCATTTCCCTTTCCCTTCTTCTTCCCCCAGCACCCCCACACGACCCCAGAAACCCAGAAAAACCGGAAAATCCCCAGAAATCGCGCCAACAACCCACGTTCTTCTCCCTTCCACCTCCCTCTTCGCGTGAACAAGACGCAACGACAGAGACCCATACCCTGTCAAGCAGGTCTGCGAAACGTCGCAGTCATCCTCGCCGGCACGCGATGGCCATGTGAGGTTTGACTCAAAGTGAATTTGAAATTTTTTGAATTCAAGAAGGGGCTAATTCTTCTCCTCTATAAATACCCCTTTTCTTCATCAGAAAGGGGTTTAGAAATTTTCATCGAAAAATTCGAAAAAGCAGAACTTGGGAGACATTTTTTTTTTTCGAAAATTTGGTCAAAAGTTAAGGTTGAATCTTTGGTTGAAACTTTTGTTAGCATTCTAGGTGGGAAATTTTGTTGGAGATTTTCAGGAAGATAGGAACCTTAGACATTTACGTGTGAACTTATCGAGAAAAAGACTTCAAAAGGGTCGAAGGTCTCGATTCTGCTCTCGTCATTCGTTGTCTCGTCTGAGGGTGGAAGCTCGTTCGTGTTTTGCTCTCTTGTCTCGGTGTCGCTGCTCGCCAACAGGTAAACACCCTTCCATATAATCTCTTTCTCTTCTTGGGTTCAAATGTGATGGCTTGGGGTAGAGAGTTTCTGTCGTACGTCTTTGGGATTTGTTTGCCATAGTTGGGAATGATCGTAACGTGTATGTTTGCCGGAGTTTGATCGTCTGTTTTGTTTGTTCATACAACTCTTCTTCTTTTGACTTCTACATCTTAATGAAAGCATGACTTCCCTTTGTTTCAAAGCATACTTTAGTTACAATAGTTTATGTGTTGTTGTCTATTGCTATCTTCGAATTTGCCGAAGGTTTCATACTTATGTATGTCTGAAAGTCTAAAGAACTCGTTCTTGCCTAATGCTTGCTTTGTTGAGGATCTTGTTTTAATGATAATATTTAAGGCTGTTGTTAATCCTTTTCTTTTGTTTTTTTTTCATTACATGTGACATCGATTCGAGTCCGTTTCGGACTCCACTCCCGCATTCCTCCGAGTTAAAAGATCTTTGAGTCGGCCTATCTCAAGTCTAGGAGGTCTTAAGACCCATTTACAGGTCGAAATCCGACATTGGAGAGCTGCTGGAAGTAGCAGTTTACAGAATTCGACTGTAGGTTTTTTTTGAAGCTGTAAACCAGCTATATACATCTGATATACACTGGTATACATGTCGAAAATGCACAGGAAATCCGAACTCGAAATCTGGGTTTGTGGCAGTGAGGATACGCTTCGGAAAAGGAGTTTCAACTTTCGAAAGTTGAAAATCAGGCTGATATACAGCCTGTATACACTGATATACATACACGATATAATATAAATATGTGTAAAAAATGTGAATTGCAGGTTAACGTAGAGGGACGCCTATTCTAATTAAAATTCGGAATTAGGCAAACAATGCGGACGTAGGGTGCAGCCCGTATACATTAGTATACATTATCGGGCGACGATATACACTTGTTAAGTAAGTTTTAAAAATTGTACAGGTACAAATACGCAGGGCAATACAGGGAAAGGTAACGGAAAATATATATTCAAATAGGTGCAGGGCTTGAGAGGTCCAAATGGGTCAAATATATGCTGTATACAGTATGTATACACTTGTGTATACTTTGTGATTCTTTTTTCAGGATTGGGCCAGGGCCCTTCAGCCCCCCCTTTATTAACAGGCCCAAAGGCCATTTTTTTCTGCAGGTTTTAAAGAAGGCCCAAGTATAAGGATTAGTTTATGACAAGTGGGCCAAAGCCCAAATGAAAGAATTTGGGCAATCAAGCCCAAGTTCAAATATTTCTTTCTCTATTATTTATTTGTTTGAATTATTTAATATCTTGGTAGAATTTTAAAAAATCTCCTAAAGGGGTAGCCATTTTTCATTATTTAAATTTTATTATTTTTGTTTTTACTTACTTTTATCACAATTTAGTTTTCCTTAAATTAATTCCCTCAAAATATCTCCCTTTAGAAATAAATAATAATAATAAATAATAAAATAATAAATATTAAAATAAATTTTCTTTTTACTTAAAAAGTCATTTAGTCAAATCGCCGGTCAACCGCAAGTTAGCGGACATCCCGAGGGCCTAATACCTTCTCGGGATGTACATTGAACTTCGAACCTTTGTTTTTCAATTGATTTTAATCTGTTTTAAATCTTTTGAAATTTTTCTTGATTTTATCAAAATCAAGTGGCGACTCCGTAATTCGAAAAGTCGATTTTTCTTAAATAATAAGATTAATTGATTTTTTGAAACCTAGTCAATATTTTTTCATTTTTAAACCAAAAAATAGTTAATAGTAATTTTTCGATAAAACAATTGCATATTCGCGAAAAGAATCATCTTGAGAGTGATAGTTACTGCAGAAAAAACGCAGGTCTTCGTCACAACAATGTAAGGACCAGGTCCACGAAATCTGTTCCACTCTCAACTATTGAATGTTGAAGTCTAATCAATTAAAGTCTAGGGTTATTAGTTTTTGTTGATTTGTTCTAGGTTTATTATTGAGTTGTAATAATTCATAGATTATGTAACAAGAAGTGGATTTGACTTCTTGGGAGTAGAGTCTTGAGAGAATTGTAATAAGAAGTGGGTTTGACTTCATGGGAAAGAGGTTGTGAGAATTGTTAACAAGAAGTGGATTTGACTTCTTGGGTGGTTAGAGATGAGTTGAGAGTTTTTGTAAACAAGAAGCGAGTTTGACTTCTTGGTGAGTGGAGAGCTTTCGAGTATAATAATCTAAAAGGGTAGAAGTTTAAAATTAGATTCATTGATTAATTGAGTTGTAAATCTTAAATTAATATAAAACTTCAATGTGATTTTTCCCTTCCTTGTGTTAGAAAGATTTTCACGATAAATCTTTATTTTATTATGTTGCGACAGAATTACAAGAACCTAGTTCTTTTATTAGGGTAAGGTTTCTTCACTTAAAAATTGCATAACAATATATTCTCATCATTTGTGTTTGAAAGTGTATTTTGTTGTTTTTTATTTTATAACACTCAGAGCTTAACAATTGCTATAATGAAGTGAATATTGATCTACTTTTTGGTATAACTAGTTTGAGTCACGAGAACTCTTTTATAAATGATAAAAATGAAATCACGAAACATTTTACGTATTTTTCAGGTAAACTTAATATCTCCACCTTTAAGAACATAGTTTTGATCTTGACAATTACATTCATTATTTGAGGAAAGTGTTAGGACCGAAATAAACAAGTGTTATGTGAAAGCTGACAAAGTAACTCTAGAAGGACCATGAGTAATAAGACAAACGAGAAATAAATCAAAAGATCACAAATATTTAACGTGGTTCAGTCAATCGACCTATATCGACAAAGGAGGATGAACAATTCATTATATAAATATGAGAATAAAAAATATAGATAGAAACAACCTCAACCAATTCACTCGGGATACATAGGAGGTTCACACAAGTGAAAATATATCACTTGTGTCACAAAAATTATCCCCCTAACCAAAGTTCTCAAAGCCCCTAGGACTACATTATGAATGTTGATTAAGTTAGAAGCAGGGGCGGAACTAGCTTGTAGGAAGGGGGTTCATCTGAACCCTCTTCGGCGAAAAACTATACTGTTTATACATGGTTAAAATAATTTTGTATGTATGTAATAGTTGTCGAACTCCCTTCGAAAACTTCATATGTCTAGTTCTACAGATTTTGAACCCCCCCTATTGAAAATTCTGACTCCGCTTCTGGTTAAAAGGAACAAGTCTATAATTATAGAGTCCTAAATCTTTTCCTACAAGAAAATGACTAATCAAATCTTAAACATTTTTTTTTTAAAAGGAAGACTTAATTATGATAAGAAACTTAGGGCAAACAAATCCCACCAGAAAGGGAAAACACTTTCTCAAATTTGAAAGGAGTTGGAGATCTTTCAATTACATTGACTAAAACAAATATGTAAAAGACATATCATAACTTATTTATGTTCTTATAAAAGTTAAGCTTTATATTGCACAAAGGGTTTTTTCCTCAATGAAGTTCATAAAAAATGACCTGTGAAGTAGAACTAATAATGACCTTTTAAATGATTATTAAGTTTGTTATATATCAAGGGTGAAGTATTTGAATGTCTACCTAATAATGCGATCATTGATTATTATTTTTCAAAATATGACTATTCGTCGAGTTCAATTGCAATGATAGTACTCGTTCATTAATTTGACAGTTGTTACATTAGTTTGTGATCATTGTCCTATTTTATAATTTCTAAATTCAAAAACATCAAATTCTTTTTCTACCTCTGCATACTGACTTCAACATAATTTTATTTTAAAACTAAAAAATTCAAAAAGTTTATTTACTTTCTCAAATTTAATGTCAGATAAAAAACATAAGAACAAATTCTCACTTGTATGTATACGTTGTTCGGATGATTTGATAATATTACAAATTTTTGTCACGTATAATTTGAACTTCAAATATTATATAACAAATTCAAATTACTCACTATATTAATAAGAGAATTCGAATGTGATTACAACTTTATAATCTTAGTTGTAATACTCAAATAACTGAATTATAATGGAAATGTTGAAATAATAAGTAACTAAGATAGAGATTAAAATTGGAATGAGAAGCATAGACTCTAGAAAGTTAATGAGAGTAAGAGACAACTTCTTTCGCGATATGCATATGCCCTTCTTTCCCACTCATTTGCCCTTTTAACCAAATGCTAAATTGGACCGAAATTTCAAATAAAACACTACTAACATTTTACTCGGTCAATAATTTCAAGTAAATTAGTCTATGGCAATTTTAATCCATAAGCCCTTGCATATCCAACTCGTAACATATTAGCACATTTTTAATATGTTCTATACACCTCTTTTAATTAGATTTGCTTTAAAATGGTGTATTGGACAACCGAGAGATGCAACAAAATTTGTGCAGGGCCATAGCCCATAAAAATTAGAAACGTAAGCAACTATTATTTTAACAATTGACATAAGTGGTCCATTTATTATATATATTAATTTTATAGAAGGAGCTAGAAGACATAATGATGACTAAATTGAATGTTAGGTAGTGACAAAACTAGAAGATAAAACATCAATTAAAATATACAATATATATATATATATATATATATATATATATATATATATATATATATATATATATATATATATATATATATATATATATGCTGTTAATTTTAATATATTTTAATTAAAAATAAAAAAATAATCAGTTTATATTTAAATAAAAAATATTATAATTTTTTCAAATTTTTGACGGTCAAAATATTTTGATCATTTAGTATCACCCAATATGATAATCACATACTCTGTTAAATAATTTAGATAGTTATTTTTATATGAATAAATAATTTTTTCAAGAATCAAATTCTTGGTCAGTTATCTAAATTTGAGGTCATCATTGCAATTTTTGTAACTCAAAGTTAAAAACATTATTGCAATTAAAAATTATTTTGAATTTAAATAGTTAATCGGAAAAGGGTTAAAAAAATTAAACAAAAATGGTCTTTATCCCATAATAAGGACATGAGCAATATCTTCTTACGGGGGGTTATTTGAAGTCCAAGATGTTTTCAAACGCACCACAAGTTCATGATTACAATAAACTTTTTTCTTCGTAGTATAATCATATTCTTCCATACAAAAATTTGTCAAATTAATTGACCGCATTATTTGCTACAATTTTGTGCAAGAAGTAATGAGAATCAGTAAAAACAGATGATAAGAAAAAGGGAGGAAATAAAAATCAAAATAATAAAGCTAAGATTTGAAAAAAATCATGAATTAGGTCACCATTTTTGGTTTATTGGATTGAAAAAAAGAGGGAATTAGGGTTCTTCAAAAGAGAAGATGGACATTCAAATACGTAATGGATCAGATATTATCGTCGGAGGGTCAAATTTTATTTTTAAAAAATGTTAAAAGATGAATTACGCATCGCTCCTAGCTGTATCAACATGCGCAGGAGGCTGATGTTCGAAGGATTGAAAATAATTCACATCAAACATATTAAAGGAATATATAAACATCCATTTAGTTTAAATACTAAAGCGAGCTTTCATGCCAAGTTTAGAAAAAATTAATGTAATTTCTCAGTAATATTTTATTCTCACTAATATTATACTATTTTTGAATTAGTTTCATCTACAGACTTTGCTTTGAATGGAAAATAGATCCCCACATATCATTGATTCACTTAACATGACTCAATCAAATATAAAAAAGCAATTAGAAGTACTCACATATACACCTCAGTTTGAATGGAAACATGTCCTATAATCTACAATAATGTCCTATAATCTACAATAATTTTTTTTTTCTTTTCGTTCATGTCCTTTAATATGCGTCTTAAAGTTGCAGAGATGAGTTTAGGCTTTAGTATCAGGAAAAATCGTAAGAGATATAGTTTATGAAAAGTTATATTAATTTAAAAGTTTTTCAATTTATTTAGACTTAAAATCCCTAATTTAGCTTGAATAATTACTTTTTTTAAAAAAATATAAATTATAATTCCCTATTTATAGATGGATATTTTTTAGTTTAATATTGTTGTTGTTGTTGTTGTTATACTATTACTTTTATTTTTTTATCAAGTAAGATTGAACGTATAGATCATAGGTGATGTTTTAAAAATAATATTATTATTGTTATTATTATTATTACATATTTGTTTTGTTATATATAAGAAAGTCGTGGAAAATAGTTAAAATATTTTTTTTTTTAAAAGGATCACAAACGTTTAAATTTATAAACTATTTTAAAATTATTTTAAAAATAAAATAGTAATCTATCATTTAACCCTATTACATTTTATTTTAATTTTTGAAATTATATAAAAAATCTTATATGTATATAAATCAAATAAAAAGTAGAAAGTTATTCAAATCTACTATCAATATCAGGTTTTAATTCTAAAAGAATTTTTAAGTAAAAAATAACTTAAAATTAATCAAAAATAATTAAAAAAACTTCCTCCAGGTCCAAGAGGCCTCCCTCTTATGGGAAATCTTCATATGTTTGGTGAAAAATATCGAATCAATTCACTTTGGTCTTGTTACTGTCGTAATTGTTGCTTCATCACCTCATGCTGCACAGCAATTCTTGAAAACTCATGATTTTAACATTTGCTGGCAGACCATTTTCTACAATCGTAGAAATCTTGTTTCGTCTAATTACGGATCTTACTGGAGAAACATGCGTAAATTATGCACTCTGCATTTGTTAAGTAATGCAAAGATTCAATCTCTTAGTGCTAACATGTTGTGTTTGATGATATTTGGGAAGAAGTATATGGATGCGAAAAGGGTTTAAAATCTTCTGTTTGATGAATTTTTAGAGAGAGTGATTGATGGACATGTTTCTGATAAATTTAATCATGAACAGAAGGATATGGTGGACACATTAATGGAGATTATGCCAATCTGGAGAAGGTGAATTCGAATTTGATGGTAGACATGCCAAAGCTATTTTACTAGTAATGTTATTATTGAATTTAAATTCTAAATTTACCTACCTGTTATTTGTTGGATTTTACTTCTTTCATGTTTTGTTTGTTTCATAAAATTTGAAATATTTTACTCTACTTGCAACAATTTGCTATTGACTCGGCATAGAAACAATGATATAATAAACAAGTAATTTACTAGATCATTCTTTTTAAAGTCATCTAAATATTTAAAAAATAAATATGAAATAGATATAATAATAATAATAATAATAATAATAATAATAATAAATTATTCGTTATTTTTATAAATCGAATAAATATTATCAAATATCTTATTGTAAGATGACAGGGGAGTATTATCCTTTTGGAATGGTGAAACTATTATTGATCAAGTAGACTGCCTAATAAGTATCAGTCTCTAGTTCCTTCCAAGAGATTGTTTTGTTTGTACTTTTTCTTATTGAGCACATGTTATTCTTACAATAACCTGTATTTATAAGGTTAATAAACAGAAACAGAAATAAGATGAAGCAGAAAAAATATAAAATACAAGAATTAATTCGAGTCCACAGAAATTACTGTGTGTCCTTAAGAAATTTAATCCCCTCACTGTACCCAAGGTTATGGATTAATTTCTCCCAAGATAAAAACGGATTAAACCTGTTAAAGAAATAGCGGTACCTCAAACTTCTTTGACTTCAACGAACTTAAGAAAAACAACAAGTCACACAGACTCAGTCTATCGACACTTTGATTTTTATTTGAGAGAAAAATAAATGCAGAGAAGAAAAAAATTTCAGTGTTTGAAAAAATTGAAAATTGACTTCCTTTTATAGCCATTTTCAGCAAGGAACGTGTCTGTTCAGTGAAATCTGTTCAGACCCATTTTATACAGAAAGTTGTGTCTTTTGGAAAAAATAACAACTTTTCAAAAAATTGTGTCTGTTAGGAAAATAACGACTTTTAGGAAAGTAACGACTTTTTGGAAAGTAACGACTTTTCGAAAAGAGTAACAACTTGTCGGAATGTTATTGTTATCCGCAAATTTATAAGAGATAATTTTAACAGAATTTATTTGATTTAACAAAAACTGATTAAATAAATTTTGTCCAAAAAATTTATCAATCAAATCATTTGCCAAATCCGAAGCCGAAGCCGAAGCCGAGCGAGCGACGACGACGGCGCGAGGGGGCATCGTCTTCTTAACTCTTTAAGAAGTAATTGAAGTGTTTCCTTCTATAAGGACAACAATTTCCCTTTCTTTTGCCGATATGAGAGAAATGACTTTTCATTTGCACTTTGCAAATGACTTTTCATTTGCACTTTGCAAATGACTTTTCATTTTCCCTCCAAAGTAGTTCCCTCACTTTTCATATTCTCTCTTTTCTTTTCCCATTCACACTTGCTAAAACTCAACAATCCCCCTCTATGAACGGGGAAGGCTATTGTTAAAACATATGCATGAAAAAACTTGTGTGTCTTGTAGGTAAAAGTTAATCGTATCTGGATAAGTAGGTTTTGTCACGACCGGAATCTAGACCCCAGACGTGACCGGCGTCGTTGACCTCTCAGAGGTCGCAAACAAACCTACTTACGTCATTCTTACTTTACATATGTTAATTTTAGCGGAAAATTTGAAATTTTTTATTCTTTAATCATACTTGCTAAACATTCTTAATATTTCGTAATCGTTCATCATCAACCATCTAACATTTAAGAGATAAGCAACTGAAAGAAATAATTCATTAAGTATTAATTGTATATTGGCTAAAATAGCACCAATACAAAGTCTGAACCAAAACAGGAAAGAAACGCTAGTGGAACATGTTTCACTAGCTCAACTCTAAAACTACGCTAGAATGTAAAACAGTAGCATCATTGAAAGCATGAGGACCTACCAAACTCCAGATGAATGCTGACGTCCGGATTGCTGCAACAACGAACCTATAGCTCTACTGTCCACCTGTGCCTGCACCTAAAAGTAGATGTTTGTATAGAATTAGTACACACTTGTACAAAGTATGGGTATATGCAAGCACACACCAGGGACATGCATGAGGAAGAAGAGCTCTTTCCTAACAACATGATGTTTGGAAGTCAAGTCAGTGGACTTGCTAAATTGAGATTTGGGGAAGTTATGCCATGAGAGTGACATGCATCATTATAATCATCGTATGGCACACAACACATAACATCTTCATATAACACATAACATATAACACATAGTTTCTTTCATATTATTCATTCATATACCATGAGACCTTATTATCATAGACTTAACCTTAAGACTTCCCAAAATGAGTGCTCAACATATGGGACCTCAACTAGGGAGCCTTCTTTAGCAAACACAGAGTCTGCTTCATTCATTCATACGTATTTCATTTCAATTCATTCATAGGCCAGTGCGAACACCAGCTATACCTAGGATGTAGTTTAAGACTTTCATCGGGTTTGCTGTGCAATGATCAGGAATAACCTAATGTCATTATCTGAATCTAGCTCACCTCTTGATTATCCTATCCTAACATCTTCGGTATCATTCATTTCTTTATATGATTCATTTGAGGCTGACCTCAATCATTCATTGGGAACTTTAACTTTAACCGACATAGATCATGTGAGCATTATGAAATCCAGTGTCTTCCCCACACCGAAAAGAGGTGGAATCACCGGCCAAAGCGATTCAATAACATGCTAGCGTATATGGGAATTTAACCCCGCCAAATCCCTATAGTGGCAATATAGGTTCAAAGACTAGGAGATGTATGGAGACCCATACCCGGCAAGCCGGACAGTCTCATCTCATGAGAGTTACGTGAACCTCCGCCCTTCCCGAAAGAAGGCATCACCGCTCATAGCTAGCCTATCGGTGCTCAGTATAAAGTTCCATTACATTCAACTCATACATCATGGAAGCTGACTTCTAGTATGAGGATATCATAGCTCAATAGATGATTTCTCATCTCATCATTTGTATTAAGTGTTTTAAACTCAATATTTTTCATTAGAGTGTTCATAGAGACTGGTCTCTTCATTATCTTACACTCTCATTGGTGAGTACGTATTGATAACATTTACTTAGGCTCATTTGAGATTGCTCTCATCATATACATTCGCCTCACGTCATGTTGTCACTACATTATTCATTATTAGCACCTTTATTTTTCATAGTTACTCACCTCTTATTACGTGAATGTTCATTTCTTCATTTCATTACGTATATCTTAGGTTCACTTATTTTTGAACGTATGTTAAACTAAAATTGTCTATACATACAAGCCATGGGGCTTCATTTATAGTTCGTTAAGTGATTCTTATTTTCCTAAGATTATGTATTACAAGACTTATGTATCTTGTATATATACCAAGATCTTGATTTTTAATCTAAGTAGACGGCATGATTCTTGAATATTTTACTCACGTATGACTTATGTATCAATACGGAAGTTTGGGTACGGGAACCCAAATCTTGAATCACTTGGATATCATTTATATTTTTCATTGATTTTATTTCTAATGTTCATAACATTAGAACTCTAAATTAAATCTCAACATTTTCATGACATAATAAATTTTCTATTTTAATTAGAATTCTAAATTAAATTTCAATCATTTATATGAAAGAATAAATTTTCTATTTTAATTAGAATTCTAATTTAAATTTCAATCATTTATATGAAAGAACAAATTTTCTATTTTAATTAAATTCTAATTTAAATCTCAATATTTACATAAAAGAATTAATTTTCTATTTTAATTAGAATTCTAAATTTAATTTGTTTTTTTTAATTAAATTCGCTTAAATAGGGAGGTTGTGGGTTCGAACCCCCACAACCCCCTTATTTTTCAGCTAAATTCGCTGAGGAGAAGGATGTGAGGTGGTGGGTTCGAACCCCCACAACCCCTCCTTTTTTTGATTTATTTAAATGGTCTGCAGTGAGGTTGTGGGATCGAATCCCCACAGCCTCATTTTTTTTAAATATATTTTCGCCTACTGAGGTCGTGGGATCGATTCCCACGCCTCGCATTTTCTTTTTTTTTATTTTTATTTTCGGCGTGGCTGGGGGTTGTGAGTTCGATCCCCCCAGCCCCCTTTTTATTCCCTTTTCTTTTTCGCGCGTGGCTGGGGGTCTCGAGTTCGATCCCCCCAGCCCCCCTTTTATTTCTTTTCTTTTTTTTTCGCGGAAGGCAGGGGCGAGGGTTCGATCCCTGCCAGCCCCATTTTTTTTCTTTTTAATTAAGGCATGCTGCAGGGAGGTCCTAGGTTCGATCCCTGCAGGCCTCAAAACCTTTTTTTTTTTAAATTTCTTTGACGTCCAAAAATTTCCAGATTCTTTTAAAGCCTATTTCTAAGTTCTGGAAATTTATTCCATGATTTTTCTGCACTTTTTCATCAACTTTCACATTAATTTTTAGGGTGATTTCATGGTTTTATTCATAATGTTTTAGTTACAATTTTATAGATTCGTCTAACCAAGAATTTCTCCCTCAAACAAGCCACCTAACATTTCATATGAACTTCACGCCTTACCCAATTTCATTCACAAAAAAAATATACAATCATATTACATAAAACTTTTGGAGCATTACATAGAGAACCTCATTCACCGTAACATACTTACACAAAATTTCAAGAAAAACATGGTTGCCTTTCATACGATTCCAAGTACACAAACATAACCATATTCATCGCGAAAACATAATATACACCTACATCTACCAGCAATCATACCCAACCTAAAATTCATTGGGAGCTAATGACAAAGACATACAAAAGGGGACAACCCTAGTTTTCAGAATGAATATCTCGAACCTTAAGAGGTCTCTTGGGAAAGGTACCAAGAGAGAAGAAACCCATACCTAAATCGATGTTCAAACTTTGATGTTGCTGCCCGGAAAACTCCTCCAAACCACTCCCAATTCACTTCAACGTACACCTCACTCGATGAACCTCTCTTAGCCTTAACGTTTTGATTACTTTTTCTTTTACTTAAAAATTCTTGTGAGTTCTTCAAGCGTGAAGAACTATTGGTATTTGGCAGAATAACGTGAGGAAGATGGAGAACGTGAGAGAGAGAGTTATTAAGTGTGTGAGAGAGAGAGAGGACTAATAGGGTTAGGAGACTAAATTCAAGAATTAGTCAAATAGAATTTAAAATAAATAAATAAAAATCTAGTTTATTTTAATTAATACGCGAAAGGACCATTCTGCCCTTAAATACCTATTTATTCTTATTTACTTAATAAATATATACTTAATATATATATATATATATATATATATATATATATATATAATCGTTACATTATCCCCCCCCCTTAGGAACATTCGTCCCCGAATGACAGTACCATTACACAACATAATGTCAATCATATCATAACTTAATTGCTATGTACAATCAGTCAATAGCAACAAAATACGAAGAGATAAAGAACTATAGCCTTACGAGTAGGAAGTCTAACCTCATATTAGTGCATACACACCACGCACAGTCAAATACATAAAAGACTAATTAAGGCTACTCACCTGTGACTTCACCAGAAGTGTTTTTCTATGCACCCCTAGACTTGAGTGCGAAGAATAGTTGCCTCCTTGGAGCCTCTTCACTTGGACCGTTAGACTGAACTCTCTCCTTCCCTTGTTCTTGACTTCTCCTAATCGGATAATTCTTTACCATGTGACCCGGTTTACCACAACTATAACAAGCATTAGTGCCTCTCATACACTCTCCTCCATGTAGTTTGCCACACTTCCTGCAAGGTGGTCTCTCCTGAGGTGTATCTACTTCATTGTTTCTCTCAACTCTGGACTCAGAATTTCTATCATGGCGACCCTTGGATGAACTTTACTCCCCTAGTGGGAGAGTCCCTTCTTAAACCTAGGCTTATCCCTGATTTCAGTACTACTCTTCCTTGAAAAAGTCGCATCAGCTTGCCTTGACTTGTTACCTACCATAGTTTGTTTCCTCTTTCTGCTTTCCTCCACTTGCTGGACATGGACCATAAGTCTGGAAAGGTCCATGTTGTCATGCAGCATAGCTGTCCTACACTCCTCTTCGAGATCTTCAGCAACTCCTGTCAAGAATCTACTTATCTCGTCTCTGCTGTTAGACACAAGAGAAGTGGCATACCTTGATAGTTTCACAAACTTCAGGGAATACTCCCTGACCGTCATAGATCCTTGTTTAAGGTTGATGAACTCCTCAACCTTGGCCTCCTTCATCTCTCTAGGGAAAAACCTTTCCAAAAATTTTGTCTTGAACAGCTCCCATGTGACTGACACTTCACCTAGAACACGGCTATCTTGCCACATTTTGCACCAAGTCTGTGCAACATCATTGAGCTGGTAGGAAGCCAGCTCAGCCTTCTCAATATTAGTGGCCCCCATGGCCACCAAGATATTATGCAATTCGTCTATAAATTCCTGAGGATCTTCTGAAGTCTTAGCCCCTGTGAAAATTGGAGGATTCATCCTCGTGAAATCTCGCAGTCTGTCAGCCACGCTGCGAATCGGTGGGTTCTCCCTCTGAACATTCTGTCGGTTGACTTGGGCAGTCATAGCCTGAGCCTGCATCGTGATGGCCTGTGCCATCTGAGCTAGAGATGCCCTCACCTCAGCATCAGTCAACCTATTTGGGTTAACTAGCATGGCCACTCCTTCAACTGGAGCCTGGGGTGGATTTTGATTACCCCTAGTTGCTGTTGCTCCCGTCCTCAGACCCTTAGTTCTCCAAGTGTTCATTCTCTGAAAACAACAAGGATTGATGTTAGACACGTTCATAACACCAAGAATTCAAACATTAGGAAAAGCACGATAAGATCAGAAAAAGGGAAATTTTTCCTACGCATCATGCAGTCTTTAATCCAGGATAGTGGGGCACTTCACTACCATGACTTAGAAACTACTCAATGTGGTTGATGTGACCACATTATTCTAGGAATTTAACCTAGCGCTCTGATACCAACTTTGTCACGATCGGAATCTAGACCCCAGACGTGACCGGCGTCGTTGACCTCTCAGAGGTCGCAAACAAGCCTACTTACGTCATTCTTACTTTACATATGTTAATTTTAGCGGAAAATTTGAAATTTTTTATTCTTTAATCATACTTGCTAAACATTCTTAATATTTCGTAATCGTTCATCATCAACCATCTAACATTTAAGAGATAAGCAACTGAAAGAAATAATTCATTAAGTATTAATTGTATATTGGCCAAAATAGCACCAATACAAAGTCTGAACCAAAACAGGAAAGAAACGCTAGTGGAACATGCTTCACTAGCTCAACTCTAAAACTACGCTAGAATGTAAAACAGTAGCATCCTTGAAAGCATGAGGACCTACCAAACTCCGGATGAATGCTGACGTCCGGATTGCTGCAACAACGAACCTATAGCTCTACCGGCCACCTTTGCCTGCACCTAAAAGTAGATGTTTGTATAGAATTAGTACACACTTGTACTAAGTATGGGTATATGCAAGCACACACCAGGGACATGCATGAGGAAGAAGAGCTCTTTCCTAACAACATGAGGTTTGGAAGTCAAGTCAGTGGACTTGCTAAATTGAGATTTGGGGAAGTTATGCCATGAGAGTGACATGCATCATTATAATCATCGTATGGCACACAACACATAACATCTTCATATAACACATAGTTTCTTTCATATTATTTATTCATATACCATGAGACCTTATTATCATAGACTTAACCTTAAGACTTCCCAAAATGAGGGCTCAACATATGGGACCTCAACTAGGGAGCCTTCTTCAGCAAACACAGAGTCTGCTTCATTCATTCATACGTATTTCATTTCAATTCATTCATAGGCCAGTGCGAACACCAGCTATACCTAGGATGTAGTTTAAGACTTTCATCGGGTTTGCTGTGCAATGATCAGAAATAACCTAATGTCATTACCTGAATCTAGCTCACCTCTTGATTATCCTATCCTAACATCTTCGGTATCATTCATTTCTTTATATGATTCATTTGAGGCTGACCTCAATCATTCATTGGGAACTTTAACTTTAACCGACATAGATCATGTGAGCATTATGAAATCCAGTGTCTTCCCCACACCGAAAAGAGGTGGAATCACCGGCCAAAGCGATTCAATAACATGCTAGCGTATATGGGAATTTAACCCCGCCAGATCCCTATAGTGGCAATATAGGTTCAAAGACTAGGAGATGTATGGAGACCCATACCCGGCAAGCCGGACAGTCTCATCTTATGAGAGTTACTTGAACCTCCGCCCTTCTCGAAAGAAGGCATCACCGCTCATAGCTAGCCTATCGGTGCTCAGTATAAAGTTCCATTACATTCAACTCATACATCATGGAAGCTGACTTCTAGTATGAGGACATCATAACTCAATAGATGATTTCTCATCTCATCATTTGTATTAAGTGTTTTAAACTCAATATTTTTTATTAGAGTGTTCATATAGACTGGTCTCTTCATTATCTTACACTCTCATTGGTAAGTACGTATTGATAACATTTACTTAGGCTCATTTGAGATTGCTCTCATCATATACATTCGCCTCACGTCATGTTGTCACTATATTATTCATTATTAGCACCTTTATTTTTCATAGTTACTCACCTCTTATTACGTGAATGTTCATTTCTTCATTTCATTACGTATATCTTAGGTTCACTTATTTTTGAACGTATGTTAAACTTATGTGTCTATACATACAAGCCATGGGGCTTCATTTATAGTTCATTAAGTGATTCTTATTTTCCTAAGATTATGTATTATAAGACTTATGTATCTTGTATATATACCAAAATCTTGATTTTTGATCTAAGTAGACGGCATGATTCTTGAATAATTTACTCACGTATGACTTATGTATCAATACGGAGGTTTGGGTACGGGAACCCAAATCTTGAATCACTTGGATATCATTTATATTTTTCATTGATTTTATTTCTAATGTTCATAACATTAGAACTCTAAATTAAATCTCAACATTTTCATGACATAATAAATTTTCTATTTTAATTAGAATTCTAAATTAAATTTCAATCATTTATATGAAAGAATAAATTTTCTATTTTAATTAAATTCTAATTTAAATCTCAATATTTACATAAAAGAATTAATTTTCTATTTTAATTAAAATTCTAATTTTAATTTGTTTTTTTTAATTAAATTCGCTTGAATAGGGAGGTTGTGGGTTCGAAACCCCACAGCCCCCTTATTTTTCAGCTAAATTCGCTGAGGAGGAGGCTGTGAGGTGGTGGGTTTGAACCCCCACAGCCCCTCCTTTTTTTGATTTATTTAAATGGTCTGCAGTGAGATTGTGGGATCGAATCCCCACAGCCTCATTTTTTTTTTATATATTTTCGCCTACTGAGGTCGTGGGATCGATTCCCACCCCTCGCATTTTCTTTTTTTTTTTTATTTTCGGCGTGGCTGGGGGTTGCGAGTTCGATCCCCCCATCCCCCTTTTTATTCCCTTTTCTTTTTCGCGCGTGGCTGGGGGTCGCGAGTTCTATCCCCCCAGCCCCCCTTTTATTTTTTTTCTTTTTTTTTTCGCGGAAGGCAGGGGCAAGGGTTCGATCCCTGCCAACCCTTTTTTTTTTCTTTTTAATTAAGGCATGCTGTAGGGAGGTCCTGGGTTCGATCCCTGCAGGCCTCAAAACCTTTTTTTTTTAATTTCTTTGACGTCCAAAAATTTCCAGATTCTTTTAAAGCCTATTTCTAAGTTCTGGAAATTTATTCCATGATTTTTCTGCACTTTTTCATCAACTTTCACATTAATTTTTAGGGTGATTTCATGGTTTTATTCATAATGTTTTAGTTACAATTTTATAGATTCGTCTAACCAAGAATTTCTCCCTTAAACAAGCCACCTAACATTTCATATGAACTTCACGTCTTACCCAATTTCATTCACAAAAAAAATATACAATCATATTACATTAAACTTTTGGAGCATTACATAGAGAACCTCATTCACCGTAACATACTTACACAAATTTTCAAGAAAAACATGGTTGCCTTTCATACGATTCCAAGTACACAAACATAACCATATTCATCGCGAAAATATAATATACACCTACATCTACCAGCAATCATACCCAACCTAAAATTCATTGGGAGCTAATGACAAAGACATACAAAATGGGACAACCCTAGTTTTCGGAATGAATATCTCGAACCTTAAAGGGTCTCTTGGGAAAGGTACCAAGAGAGAAGAAACTCATACCTTAATCGATGTTCAAACTTTGATGTTGCTGCCCGGAAAACTCCTCCAAACCACTCCCAATTCACTTCAACGTACACCTCACTCGAAGAACCTCTCTTAGCCTTGACATTTTGATTACTTTTTCTTTTACTTAAAAATTCTTGTGAGTTCTTCAAGCGTGAAGAACTATTAGTATTTGGCAGAATAACGTGAGAAAGATGGAGAACGTGAGAGAGAGAGAGTTATTAAGCGTGAGAGAGAGAGAGGACTAATAGGGTTAGGAGACTAAATTCAAGAATTAGTCAAATAGAATTTAAAATAAATAAATAAAAATCTGGTTTATTTTAATTAATACGCGAAAGGACCATTCTGCCCTTAAATACCTATTTATTCTTATTTACTTAATTAATATATATATATATATATATATATATATATATATATATATATATATATATATATATATATATATACATATATATTTTGGATCGTTACAGGTTTCCCTTTAAGCTTTCCATAGTGAACATATATCGGATATACTCGGTCAATCGGTAGATTTGATATCTTTGAACCTTCGAGCTTTGATGTATACCTAGACAACATATGTCACACAATCAACCCTTGAACTGTTCTTAGTTCTCATTTTTTTGTTCGTTTCAGCCATGAACACATCTTGGATAGTAAGTGCTTAAAGAACTGGCCTTACAGGATTCTCCTTGAAGCGGCTTACACTTCACACTTACATAAGTGATTTCTAAATGTGTTATCCCATAGATACACCATTTGATATTCCCTGTATCAAACTTAGAAACCATTTAAAAAACCTTATATTGTTATCCTGGTTACGAAACATTGTCTCATCATGAGAATGGACCATCAAATAATAATAATTTTTCTTTTCCTTTGACAATGTTGAACCGTAATCAATGACTTTGTTTTATCTCCTTGAACCTAGATCTTGGGATCTCCAGTCTTCTAGGTAGGGTTACCGCCACGATGACTTGTTCTCGGCCACAGTCTCATTCCCGTCGATGATTTCTCAACTCCCTCTCTATTTAGGCCTTTTCTAAGTGGATCCGACACATTATCTTTTGACTTCACATAGTCAATTGTGATAATTCCACTAGAGAGTAGTTGTCTCACAGAGTTATGTCTTCGTCTTATGTGACGAGACTTGCCGTTATACATAATGCTTCCAGCCCTTCCTATTGCAGCTTGACTATCACAATGTATGCATAGAGGGGCCATTGGTTTGGCCAAAATGGAATATCTTCTAAGAAATTCCAGAGCCATTCAGCTTCTTCACCTGCCTTGTCTAAAGCAATGAATTCAGACTCCATTGTAGAGCGAGATATACATGTTTGTTTGGATGATTTCCAAGATATTGCTCCTCCACCAATAGTAAAAACTTATACACTTGTGGATTTTGTTTCAGTTGACCCAGTAATCCAATTTGCATCACTATATCCTTCAAGAACGGCTGGATATTTGTTGTAATGTAAAGCATAGTTTTGAGTGTCATCTAAGTATCCCAAAACTCTTTTCATTCCAACCAATGAGTATGATTAGGATTACTTGTGTATCGACTCAGTTTACTGATAGCGCAAGCTATGTCTGGTCGTGTACAATTCATGAGATACATTAAGCTTCCCAATACACTAGCATAGTCCAATTGAGACTGACTTTCACCTTTATTCTTTGCAAGATGAATGTTTACATCAATTGGAGTCTTTGCCCTTTTAAAATTCAAAAATTTGAATTTTTCAAGTATCTTTTGAATATAATGAGTTTGAGACAATGCTAGACCGTTAGGAGTTTTAAGAATTTTACTTCCTAATATCACATCAGCAACTCCTAAATCTTTCATATCAAACTTACTAGCAAACATACACTTTGTAGCTTTTATATTAGCAATGTCTTTGCTCATTATAAGCATATCATCTATATATAGGCATAAAATAACTTCCTGATTTAGAGTATCTTTAATGTAAACACATTTATCACATTCATTGATCTTAAATCCATTTGACAACATGGTTTGATCAAACTTTGCATGCCATTGTTTTGGTGCTTGTTTTAGTCCATAAAGTGACTTAATAAATTTGCACACTTTCTTTTCTTTACCAGGAACTACAAAACCCTCAGGTTGTTCTATGTAAATTTCCTCTTCAAGCTCTCCATTTAAGAAGGCTGTTTTCACATCCATTTGATGAATTTCAAGACCGTATACTGCAGCTAGTACAATTAACATCCGAATTGATGTAATCCTAGTCACAAGCGAGTATGTGTCAAAATAATCAAGACCTTCTTTTTGTCTAAAACCTTTGACAACAAGTCTTGCTTTATATTTGTCAATAGTTCCATCGTCTTTCATCTTCCTTTTAAAGATCCATTTTGAACCCAAGGGTTTGTTCCCTGGAGGAAGATCAACGAACTCCCAAGTATGATTGCATAAGATTGATTCAATTTCACTATTAACAGCCTCCTTCCAAGAGGTTGAGTCGCTAGACAACATTGCTTCCTTGAATGTTTGAGGCTCACTTTCAAGAAGAAATGTTACAAAATCTGATCCAAATGAAGTAGATGTCTTTTGAAGTTTACTGCGTCTTGGACTTTCTTCATTTTGTTCATTCTCTTTTGGTTCTTCTCTGGGTTGTTTAGATCCCCCACTAGATGTCTAGTTTTATACGGATAGATATGTTCAAAAAATTCAGCACTATCTGATTCCATTACCGTATTATCATGAATATCCGGATGTTCGGACTTATGAACCAAAAATCGACATGCCTTACTGTTTGTGGCATATCCAATGAATACACAATCCACAGTCTTAGGTCCTATTTTTACCCTCTTAGGTATAGGAACTTGGACTTTGGCTAGACACCCCCACACTTTGAAATATTTCAAATTGGGTTTTCTACCTTTCCATTTCTCATATGCAATTACATTTGTCTTTGAGTGAGGCACTCTGTTAAGTATCTGATTTGCTGTAAGGATAGCTTCCCCCACAAGTTCTGTGGTAAACCTGAACTTATAAGTAATGCATTCATCATTTCTTTTAAAGTTCGGTTTTTCCTTTCTGCAATTCCATTTGACTGAGGAGTGTAGGGAGCAGTAGTTTGATGGATTATTCCATTTTCTAAACATAATTCTGCAAATGGAGATTCATATTCTCCACCTCTATCACTTCTGATCATTTTGATCATTTTATCTAACTGATTTCCAACTTCAGTTTTATATTGCCTAAATGCATCTATTGCTTCATTCTTACTATTTAGCAAATAGACATAACAATATCTAGTGCAATCGTCAATAAAAGTTATGAAATACTTTTCCCACCACGTGATGGTGCTCACTTCATGTAACAAATATCAGTGTGAATCAATTCTAAAGGATTTGAATTCCTTTCAACAGATTTATAAGAATGCTTAGCATACTTAGATTCAACACAAATTTGACATTTTGATTTATTGCACTCAAATTTTTACAAAATATTTAAGTTAATCAATTTTTGCAAGGTTTTATTATTAACGTGTCCCAAACGTTCATGCCATAAACATTTAGACTCAAGCAAGTAAGAAGAAGCAAAATCTTTATTCATATCAACTGCAATTACATTGAGTTTGAAAAAGGTCATCACTAAGGTAGCTTTTTCCTACATACATATCATTTTTGATTACTACTACTTTATCAGAAACAAATACACATTTAAATCTATTCTTGGTCAGAACTGGAATTGAAACTAAATTCTTTCTTAATTCTGGAACATATGAGACTCTATTCAAAGTCTTCACCTTGCCTGATGTCATCTTTAATAGGATTTTGCCAGTTCCTTCCACCTTTACAACAGCGGAGTTTGCCTTAAACAATTTTTCATCTGTAAGTTTTGGAGTATATGATGAAAATAATTCTTTGTTGGCACAAACATCGCATGAGGCACCATAATCTATCCGTCGTTCTCTTGGATTTCCAACCAAGTTACATTCTGAAAGCATTGCACAGAGATCGTCCATTTCTCCTTTGGATTCAGCCAAGTTTGCTTGATCCTTCTTTTTCTTGTCCTTCTTAGGACCCCGACATTCATTAGCCCTATGACCATGTTTACCACAATTAAAGCAGTTTCCATTGAATTTCTTCTTAGGAGGATTGCTTTTTGGACCAGATGCTTTCTTTCTTTTCTTTAATTTTGTGGGATCTTCTTCAACAACATTTACTCCAGATATTGCTGAATTACCACGTGACCTCTTTTCTGCAGCCTTATTATCCTCTTCGATTCTCAACCTTACTATGAGATCTTCAACAGTCACCTCCTTGCGTTTGTGTTTCAAGTAGTTTTTAAAGCCCTTCCACAATGGAGGTAACTTTTCAATAATTGCAGCCACTTGAAAAACATCATTTACAATCAATCCTACATTAAAGGTTATGTGAGTATTAAGGGAAAACTTAATATTTCTAACATAGGCATTAAATAAATTTATACCTTCAGCAAGAAGATCATGGATTATGACCTGCAGTTCTTGAACTTGGGTGACGACAGTCTTACTGTCTATCATCTTATAGTCCAGAAATTTTGCCACAATGAATTTCTTCATTCCGACATCTTCTATTTTGTACTTTTTTTCTAAAGCATCCCAGAGTTCTTTTGAGGTTTTGGCATTGATGTACACATTGTACAGATCATCTTGCAGACCACTCAAAATATAATTTTTACACAAAAAATCTGAGTGTGTTCATGCTTCTGTTACCAAGAATCGTTCATCAGCCGAAGTTTCATCTGACATAACAGGAACATTCTCATTAATGAACTTCTGCAAACTCAATGTGGTGAGATAGAAGAACATCTTTTGCTGTCATCTCTTAAAGTCGACTGCAGAAAACTTTGCAGGTTTCTCAGTCGGCGCTAAGGCAGCATTTGAACGATTATGTGCAACCGATGTTGTTGCAGCACTTACTATTCCAGCATTTGTTTGACTTGAATTAGTCTTCTGTTTTTTTCTGTCACAAATGACAGATAAGTTAAGTATTTGAAATACTAACAATAAAGAACAAATCTTTACATAAACTGTTTCTGATTTAACGATAAAATTTTTATGTTCTTTTAATCGTTAATCGAATGAATTTTCAAAATTCAAGCAGAGTAGAAAACCATAAAGGTTTTAATCTCCAGAAACCTCAAATACAGAAACTGTTAAATTTCTTAAGATTGTTATTCTTACAATAACCTGTATTTATAAGGTTAATAAACAGAAACAGAAATAAGATGAAGCAGAAAAAATATAAAATACAAGAATTAATTCGAGTCCACAGAAACTACTGTGTGTCCTTAAGAAATTTAATCCCCTCACTATACCCAAGGTTATGGATTAATTTATCCCAAGATAAAATGGATTAAACCTGTTAAAGAAATAGCGGTACCTTAAACTTTTTTAACTTCAACGAACTTAAGAACAACAACAAGTCACACAAACTCAGTCGATCGACACTTTGATTTTTATTTGAGAGAAAAATAAATGCAGATAAGAAAAAAATTTCAGTGCTTGAAAAAATCAAAAATTGACTTCCTTTCATAGCCATTTTCAGCAAGGAACGTGTCTGTTCAGTGAAATCTGTTCATACCCATTTTATCCAGAAAGTTGTGTCTTTTGGAAAAAATAACAACTTTTCAAAAAATTGTGTCTGTTAGAAAAATAACGATTCTGAATGTTACCGTTACCCGCAAATTTATAAGAGATAATTTTAACAGAATTTATTTCATTTAACAAAAACTAATTAAATAAATCAAAAAATTTATCAATCACATCCGAAGTTGAAGCCGAGGCAGAGCGACGACAGCGCGAGATCTTAGCTCTTTAAGAAGTAATGGAAGTGTTTCCTTCTATAAGGACAACAATTTCCCTTTCTTTTGCCGATATGAGAGAAATGACTTTTCATTTGCACTTTGTAAATGACTTTTCATTTTCCCTCCAAAGTAGTTCCCTCACTGTTTATATTCTTTCTTTTTTTTTCCCATTCACACTTGCTATAACCCAACAGCACATGAATATCATTGGTTTCGATTTACCCACTAAAACTATAAGCGGTGGACAAATAGAAAATGAAATTGTTGGGTCTTCGAATCCACATTCATATTTATGCACGAATTACTTCCAAAATTTGTCAACAGAAGTTGTTGTAAATCAATGGAATATTGAAAATTATTTGGGTTAGTGTTGAGCTGAGATTTTCTCTTGGCGGACATTATTGAGTTAAATTCACTTTTGGTTCTTTAAATTTCAAGATGAGTTTTAAAAAATTTCTAAGTGATTCAATAATTTTTCATTTTTCATTAATCAAAATTTCAAAGTTGTTGAGATTTTGAAATGACTGTGTATGTTCCAATGTTGAAATATCTAACTTAGATGAATACGGTTATTATTGAAGCGGTCAAAATTAAATCGAAATTGAATCGAAGGTTGATATTAGAAGCTTCATTTGGGTGGGGTTATGAGTTATTTTGGGTGGTTGTTTGGACAAAAAGAATATGGGTACTTCAAATTAATCACAACCCTTTACTTGTCTATTTTAAGATTGAGAAAAAAATATTTAACTAATGAAGGGTATATTGGCCCAAAATATAACGGTAAGAGTATATATAGCCTAAAAGTATAATGAGGGTATATATTAACTATTTACAATAGTACGGGAGTATATTTGACCCTTTGCCGATTAGTGATTTATGTATTTGTTATTTCATCTTTTAGTTTATATAAAATTATTTACAATTTTTTTTATAATTTATACATAAATTAGTTAGGTAGATTTTTAAATGCAAATCATATATCATATTAATTTTATACATAATTCTAGTTAATCACTAAACATGAGATTATTTATGCATGGTTTAGTACATATATAATAGTTCTCCTAACCAGATACCAAACGATTTGAGTGTAAAATTCAACTTAAAAATACGATTAATTTTCACTCTTTCGATTGATTTTATATGAATATATTTATTGTATCAATTTGTTTGTCTGGTTTTTGAGTCAGTATTAGAAAGAACATATTTTTAGAGTATGTTCCATATGATTGAAAAATGTTTTTTTTTTAAATTTCGTTATATTTCGTTGATCAAAATTTTTTCAAAATATTTTGTCTAAAAAAGAAATTTCTTTAAAATGATGATACTGACTTTTCTATTGGAAATAAAAAAAAAACAAGTTTCACGAGTGATATTCTATATATATTGATTGATTGTATCATTTTCATCCTCCAAAGACACCTCAACTACACCCATGTAGCCCCATCCCCACCACCCCACACTCTCTGCATTTTATAATATTTGTTTAGATTATATAAAAATATTTTTTTGTACATATCAAAACACTAAAAAAATAAGTAAGAAAATAAAAAAATAATTTCATTTGTGTCGCATACACCATTATTTATTTAATAGTGTCTCGACACGCCCTGACGAGCACCTCAAACCCAAAAACTTCATCTATTATGATATCGTATATGATCATCATCTCATCTATAAACATTAAATACAAATGGGACATATTTTTAATCACTTAATTGTGTCTTACAACAATCTTAAATATATGTTATGAGTTTAATTATTAGCTAACTAAATAATTTACTTGATTTATATGTAGGACTTGTTGGTAGCATCAATGGATACTTCAGCAACAACAATAGATTGGATTCTATCAAAACTTTTAAGGCACCCAAATGTAATGAAAAAGCTTCAAAATGAGTTGGAACAAGTAGTTGGCAAAAATAGAATGGTGGAAGAATCGGACTTAGAAAATTTGGAGTATTTAGATATGTTATAAAAGAAAGTAGTAGGTTACATCCTGTTGCACCCTTGTTGATTCCTCATGGGTCAATTGAAGATTGTGAGGTTGATGGTTTTCACATACCTAAAGGATCCCGAATTTTATTTAATGTGTGGACGATTGGAAGAGATTCAGACATTTGGATTGAGCCAGAAAAGTTAAAACCTGAGAGGTTTCAAGGAAACAACATTGATCTTCGTGGAAGACATTTTGAGCTTTTACCATTTGATTCAGTAAGAAGAAGTTGTCCGGATTCACCGTTCGTTTGGTGCTAGCACAATTGGTTCATTTCTTTGATTGGGAATTACCAAATGGCATGACCCCAAAGGATATTGACATGACTGAGAAATTTGGTTTTGTAACAACTAGAGTTCAACATCTTATATTGATACCTAAGTATCGTTTGCATATATAATTTAAAAAAATGTCAAAATATATTTTTTTAGGTGCATTTTCATGTGGAACATATTGTACGTGTGTGTGTGTATATATATATATATATATATGTATATATATATGTATATATATATATTCTTGTATTCAAGCTATTTTACCATGTTATTATGATTAATAACATGGAATCGCCATTCAGCCAAAAATTTATTCATCGTTATCATTAGTATATCTAAGGTTTCAGAGGTAAGTTGTGGACTATATTTTAAATCTAAGATGAACTTCTACTTTTTATCACCAAATCTTGAAAATTTAATTTATTTTTCACTTTTGTTTTGATTTGGCCGTTTGGTTATCGTATAAGAGTCCATTTTATTCATGTATTAAGACCATTTCCAATCCACTCTATTTTACTCTCCATACTCTACATTTGGAGGGTAAAATAGAGAATGACCACTCCAACCTTGTCCAACCCACCTCCATCACTCTCTATTCTTCATATTTAGAGAGGTGAATAGTAGTTCTCCAGATTTGGAGAACTACTTTCACAATCTCTATTTCACTTTTTGAATATTTTATTATTATTTCTATTACTTTCATATTGACATATTATTTTACATACAATGTCATTTATTAAATATTTAATATAAATTTACAGTTCTTTTTAACTGTAATATGATGTTTTTAAAAATATAATATTATTTAATACATACTACTTTCATCTGAATTAATAGTATTTTATTTTTTTCTAATTTTTTACAATAATATAATTTGATTATATTATTAATTTTCATTATAAAGAATACACCAAATTAAAATGATAAGATGAAAATTTTAATTTTAAAATACAATGCATAATATTATAATTCAAATGCAAGATGACAATATAACACATAGCATAATAATTTAAATACAAATTAAAATACAAGACATAACACCATAATTAATTTGCAATGAAACAAGAATCATGTTGAAAAGATGTCGAACGTGCATTCGGAGTTTTGCAATTATTGTAGAACCCTTACATTTTTGGAGAAAGAAAGTGCTACACGATATAGTGACTACATGTATTATAACAACATAATAATTGAGGATGAACATTATCTTAATGCACCAATTCAAGATGTCGTAGAGGCTCCAACTCCAACGAAAGAAATGATGGTAGATGTAAATCTCAGGTTTGAACAATTTTTATCTAAACACAGAAAAATTAAGGGCAAAAATGCTCATTTTGAGCTCCTTAATGCATTAATAGAGCATTTATGGGAGCAACATAGTTATTTCAAAAATTGAGTGTTTATATAATTATATTTCACTTTTATTTGAATTTATCCATTAATTTGCATATTATATAATATTTTCTTGTAATTTATATCCTTTAAAAATTTAGAATAAAATATAATTTTATATTAGGTAAAAAATTTGAAAAACTAAAATTCTATATCACATGAAAATTATGTAAAGCAATTATTCAGAAAAAATAGAGGATTTATATTATGAAATAAGAAAATAAAAATGAAATACGAATAATAATATAATATTAAAGGGAGAGATAAGATTCATTTTTAGAGAGTAAAATGGAGAATTGGGTTGGAGTTGATTGTCTGAAAAAATAGAGAACTCTCTATTTGTAGAGTAAAATAAAGTATATGATTGGAGATGCCGTAAAACTTGTAGTATTAGTTTCACTATGTTTGGTAGAAGTTTTTATTAGGTAGAAAAGTTAATAGAACTTATACCATGTTTGGTTGATAGGATTTTAAAAGTTGTACAAAGGCCAGGGGTGGATCTACGTGGACAGGCGGGGGTGCTATATTGGTACCCAGTGATTTCGGAAAAAAACAATGTATATATGTATTTATATATAATAACTGAATAGGCGAAATGGTCTAGTGGGCCCTTGTACTTGTATCTGTTTCTATTGTGAACACTTCTATTTATCCTTTTGTCATTTGAACCTCTGAACACATTTAAACTCAACATGTTGAACCCTTTCAACTCATCATGACTCTTAATCGCGATGACATCATATTTCATGTCCGATAAAATTTGCCACATAATTTTTTTATTTTTATAATAATTTCTTTTTGCACGAAAAATCATAAAATTTTGATGCACATTTTACAAATTTAAATTTAAATTTACTCTTTTAAATTTGATTTTGGGTCTCACTATATCATCTGCCATTTTCACCGGTGAAATGATTCAATCGCCGGAAAAAGTTGCGGTGCTACCACTCGCCGGAGAGATTAAAAATACTCTCTCCCTCATTTGTCTCCATCTTCGTCATACACTTTCACCATTTCTTACCTCTCCTTCTCTAGCCTCCACAAAGTCAAAAACCATAAGCCGTCGTACCAACCTCATTCCCCTCTCCACTATTTTTTTCCGTACCATCGACGACTCATACGAACTATCAGGGACCCCCTATGCTCTCCCTCCTCTCCAGTGTACCAAAAGTCCAGAGAATTCTTCGCTACCTCCGATGTACCTTGCTGCCTCTGGTGTACCAAACAACCTAAAGAAGATGAAAGAAAAAAAAAGGGTCATAAAAAATGAATATGGCTGAAAAAATATAGTAACTAGTACTATAAATGCAGTCTCGCTCTTCCTATTCCCCACTTATATTTTCCCTTAGTTACATAGATCTTTAGATAATCAAGAATAGTGACTACGGGAAAGAAATCGAAGAGGGCCCATGAGAGCTTCACCAACAGATTGACTCTTGCAATGAAGAGTGGAAAAACCAATCTAGCCAAATACATTATGATTTATTCATACATCAATTTCCCTTGTTAATTTTACATAAAAGAAAAAAGTGATGGCAGAAAAAAAAAAGTAGGTTATTGTGTCAAGAATAAGGTTTTTTCTTTCTTTTTAAATTTATTACTTTACTCTTTTAATTTAAATATTTTTAAAATCCAAATATGATGTTTACTTGCTTTAATAGGCGTTTGGTCTCACTCTCTTGTCAACTCAATCATATTAATGTCACATAAGCATGGTCAATGGTCAAAGGGGTTTGATATATTGTGTTTTATTAAGTGTGAGAATTAGTAAAAATGTCCATAATACAAACTCATACAAGTACAGGGGTTCACCAGACTTTTTTGTCTAACTTAATATATATTATTTTTGCCACCTAGTAATTGAAATGCAGAACAGCTCAATTAGTGAAGGAGAGGGTTTGACACCTAGAAAACTTGGGTTCAAACCTTATGAACAAAACCTATTTTTTTGCTTGCTCCTTGTTTTTCTTTTCTTTTCTTTTTCTCCATTTATTCTTATTTATTTACTATTCTTTATTGATTCAAATTACCCCTTTTCATAATTACTTTCACGTACACTAATTATTAATATCCTGATATACGTGTAACATATTTTTTTTTATGAATTAGTGAGTATTGAATTATGAGCGTCAAATAAATATTATTAAGAATATATTTAAATAGTAGTTTTAAAAAAATCATAAGTTTTAAAAATTATGAATATTATTATTGGAGTTTTTGTTTTAAATTTAAAGGTTCTTTCGATCTTCATCGACGTTATTGCTAAGTAAGATGACTAGGCTGAAACTACAATTTGTATTCTTTCCCTACTATATATTTCCAACAACACATAAAGTCAATGGAAGATGAATATATTATGTTAATATAATTAGATGGTTTATACAATCTCAAATTTTAATGTGAAAAATCTTTTTTTTTCTCAAAGTTTCAGCGAATAAGACATCTGATTCCAAAAAGAGAATAAAAATTGAATTGTTTAGTTATCTCTTATCATAAAATATCTAAAAAAAATATTACTAAGATGCATATTTGATCAATTTGTTTATAAAAAAAATAACAAAAATCTTGAATTGTAACTCTAAATTAAAGCAGCCGATCCTTTATCTTACTTAGACAATGTGGCACCCCCGACCTCCAAATCCTAGATTCTCTTCTAATAAAAGTTATTCATGTATTAATTTCATACGGTGTTTGGTTGCATTCTTTAATTTGTAGTCCTACATAATTAATATCAACATAACTTATGATAGAATCTATGTATAAGTTATTCGGGCTAAAAGGTGGAATAAGTTATGTGGGTATTAGTTATACATGCATCAAAATAGCAAATAACTTATTTAACCCTAGTAGTTTTCTATTTTGCGAAATGATCTGATAGACCCTTGGATTTGTATTATGGATCATTCTACTTGATGATTTGTCAATTGAACCCTTTAACTCAGTGAAACTAAGCATTTCAACCCCTTTCGCTGTGTATGAACTTCAAACACTTGACAAAAATGACATATCTTCGTCCACATCACATATTAAATGACACTTCACTTATTATGATTTTTTTTTTAAAAAAAATCTAATTTTTCTTTCTTTTTCACTTCATTCCTCTTTCCTCCCTTCACCATTCTCCGTTTTTTTTACATTAGAGATACCACCACAACCTTCCATTCTCACTAGTATCATTACATTCCTAAATAACTAACAATTATCATTCCATTTTTTTCTTAAATTTCTTTCATTCACAACTTTTAATCGTATTTCTTTTACCAACATTCACATCTACAACTTGAACCACCATAAATCTCTTTCCCCATTAATGTTAACAAATAGCCATTAAAATACATCAATATACTCTAATATTATTTGTGCACAATTTTACATAACAAATTTCACCTAATTTTACAAAGACATTCAACAATCACTTTTCATCTTTCAAGATTGTTGAATCTTTATCACTTTATGGGTTGTAAATTACCTCAAAAATAAAAGGAAAATATAGATTTACAACAAAAACGCAATTTCGTTTCTGTTACCGTAAGGAAGAAAATGTGAAAAAAGGAAGAAGAAGAGAGAAACAAGAAATTGTAAAGGACCGGAAAGGGGAGAAAGAAGAGAAATGGGGGTTTGAGAGTAGAAATGGGGGAAAATGGGGATGGGTCATGGGTGGGATGGGAAAGTAAAAAAGAAAACTGGAAAGAAAAGAAGAAGAAGTTAATTTTATTATTTTTTATCTTTTATCTATTTTTAAAAAGAAAAAAAAATGTCATTTGATGTTTCACGCTCCCTTTATGCGTGACATCACGCATTTGTGTCAACTCAGTAAATAAGTTGTCACATAAGGTTAGTCAAAGATAAGGGTTTAAAACATAGAGTTTCATTGAGTTTAAGGATTCAGTTGACAAATAGTCAAGTAGAAGGATTCAGAATACAAATACATACAAGTAGAAGGGTCTATACTATTACACTTTCTTTTTTAATGTAAACTTAACATTGTACTGCTTTCTTAATCTCTTTTTTCTTTTCTTTTTAACACACGATCAACTTTTTTTTTTGTTTACATTTGGATTCCAAATGTAAATGTTTTATTAATATTACAATTTGGGTGGTATACATTTTTGGGAAAACTACATAAATCTTATTAGTTTAGGTCCTAATTACTTAGATTCTCAATAGTTTTAAATATCACTTCCTCTATCATATTTCATACTTCGAATACATGAGTTCCAATCCGTGAGATATGTGTATCTGTCAAATTTTAAAATTGAGATACCTATTTTATTTGTTTAAATTAATTGGTTATAACCAATTTTCTTAATATAAGGAGGAAATCAAGGAGTGTAATCATTTTTAATTTATTTTATTTTATTATTATTTGAAATAATAAATCCGTTAATATTATTTATAAAAGACAAAAACATGTATATCTTGGCCTTGCAATTTGATTAATTTCATTTTATTACTCTTATAATAATTAAATTCATTAATTTGATGAATCTATTATTAATATATGATGTATCTAACAAAAAAACACTTATATACATGAGTATCATACAAGTAGATCATATGTACCATAGAAGTATCTAGGCATAATACATATATTAGACCCTAAACTTGGCTTCAATTTTAACTTTGACCTCCAACATTCATAATGCACAAACAAGCAATTTAACTATTCAACTTTTAAATAAATGAACACATGAGTCCTACATCGCATAATACACGTAGGACATGTGTGTCAATTTGTTCAACTTTATACAAGTTTAAGTGTCTACTTGTGCACACCCAAATTTGATGGACATAAATATGATTTGAAGTCAAGTTAAAGGGCATATTTATGTATTAATATTAATTTTGTGTATTTGTTATATGTGTCTAGTATTAATTTCATGTATCTAGTTATGTGATATAATATTGATTTCATTTATCTATTTCTATGTTATAATATTGATTTCATGCATCTATTATATGATCTGATTTTAATTTCATCTATTCATTATTAATTCGATGTATCAAGTATGAATTTCATACATTATATTCAAAAGCATGTATCTCGGATACATAACAATATTCATATCATTTTCTGAATTATGAGCAATTAAAATGGAGCAAACAATATAAAAACCCAATGATAAATTGGCAAGAAAAATTCTAAAGCATCGAATCAAATACATGATATGATTAAAAACAAATCTATAATAGAAAAAACTAAAGAAAATCTTACTTTGCCACTTTAACTAATGTTGATTATGTAAAGTTTGATATGAATTTAGCATATGCAAAAGAGAATAAAAATGGTTCAGGAAGAAGACAAACATGTGGAAGTGGAATAAGATACAAACTTTTTTTTTTGTAATAGGGGAAGGAAACGTTTAATGAAGAAGAAGGGATAATGGTGGGATGCGTGAGATATTTGTTTTGGGATTGAGGGAGGGAAATGAATGAAAAGAATAAAGAGAAATTAATTTGAATTGTTAATGTCCTACTAATTGAGGAGATGTAATTTGAAGATAATTATACATTATTATATTTAAAGGAATTGTGTATCTGGCTTAACTTCCTTAAAAATAAGGTATATTTTTAAAAAAAATGGTATTCTATGTAATATTTTTAAAGTAAAGATAAAATATGTATATGTGGTAGTTAAGTATGGGTAGATAGGTATTTTTTCCTATATTTTATCGACACGTCTGTTAATCATATTCTAATTCATATCTGTGGCATATTAAAATGGTATAAACAATATATAAAATATATTTATAGAATATTTACTATAATAATGTATTGTAATCTCTATATAATTTAATAATACCTACATAATTAATACTCACATAACTAAATTCAACGTAACTTAATCCCGAATAATTAATATATGCATAGCTAAATCTTGCATAACTAAATCATGTATAAATAAACTCTGCATAACTAATACATGCATAACTAAACTCTGCATAACTAATACTTGCATAACTCTTAATGTTTCAACGAAGGTTTCACTTATTTTCACGTTCTACTCAATTTAAATGATTTGTACATTAATGGGTTAGCCTATGGAGAGTGACAGGTGCCCTCACAACTTAATGACATTTTGGATCGTAACAAATAACCCTTACCTTTTTATTAAAAAGGTAAAATGATTATTTTTGATGAGCTTGATTGAAGTAAAATAGATATTTCCTATGTCTCAATTTGATCGATACATTTTATTTTTCGAAAATAAAACAGTTTAAGTTTGAGCGAGAATATGTTTATGAAATCTTCGAATTTTTAAAATAAATTTAATACATTTATAACTATATCAAAAAAGAAGTATTATAATCACTATATAAAATTTTTAGTGTCACATAAGTTTGAAACAAATGCATTAACTAATTTGAAGGGTAAAATGTGCAATATCATGCATTGGAACAAAAAATGCTATAAATTAAACTTGTCCCGGCGGGGCTCGAACCCGCGACCTTCGGCTCATAAGACCAACGCTCTAACCAACTGAGCTACGGGACACGGTATTATTATGCTAGTCTAATACATATTTATACCATTTGCTAAGTTTTCACCATCAATTGGAATTATAGTACTCTCTCCCGTATTATTTAGGAGCATTCCTAAAAATATTTGTCAATTTGTAATAAAATTAATTATTGTTGACTATGTTGAAAAGATTTTTTAAAATAAACTAGTAAACGATATTTTTTATATATAATTTCTTGGAGGGCATGTGCGATGTAGTATTAGAACCTATGGGTTCTACGATGTTGAACTCAAATGTGTTATATTAATTAAATAAATATTATTTTATGTAATGTGAAAATCATATATTTCCCCGATCTTAAAGTCACGTTCAATTAAGATTTGTATCAAAATTGTTTGTGCTTGCAATCTAAAATTGTGAGAATTTAGATTTAATGAAACCTAAATATAAAATTAGTAATTTATAGTTATTGGAATGTTATAAATGTTTTGGGATTTAAGTCTTTCAAGTGGAGAAAGCAATTGCACTGAAATAAAAAAAAATTAAAATTGTTGCCTAGGCACAGTATCTTACTTGCATACCGTTATCTATTTCTTTAATCTAAGGATGTGAGATTATTGAATAACAGATTTTAATTCTAGATTGTCCATTTAACTAAGCATTATCATGTCAGTACTTTAATTTAGATGTATCCACAATACTATAGAGGAGGATTTAGGAGGCAACGATGGCATAGTATCTATATAATATCAGTACGGACCTTAAATTTTTTTATGATTTGTGAGTCGAAATCGTAAATTAGTCAGACAATTATTTTCAAGGACTTTAAATCTTTTCCTAAATGTTTTAAATCAATACTATGTCATTTTTTCTTCTATCCTAAGCTCTATATAAAGCTTTTAAGTCCTAAAACTACACACTTAGATAAGACCAAATCAATTGTACCAAATGACCTCACGTAAGGGGATATTGACTACAAAGGGTACTATACCAAAATTAGCAGACTTTGGAAAGAGCTCAAGTACACTACACTCAATGTATAAAATCAAGTGTGGTCTACGTACATTTATGGTGAGAAATAAGCATTTTAATGATAAATTCATTTTCAATTATGGCACAAACTTTTATTATCCTAATCCAATCGAAGGAAAAAAAAAGTCAAACCTCATATTCACAAGAATTTGACCTCTACTTCTCTTAGTACTACTAGCTCTTGGAGTAGCAATTTCAAAACAAATTACTCTCACATATATGGAAAAATTATTTCAGAGGTCCTTCTAACCATTTTTAGAATGTCAACAAGAATACTTATCCTACGTCAACAAAGCAAATCTATTTTGTGATTATTGTTGTAAATACACAGAAGATAAGTGCTACAAATTACATTTATTCTTATCAAATTTCAACTTCACCATAGCAATAAACTCAGGATCAACAAAAAATGTTCACAGTATCTTTGAGGAACTCATGGACAACAATTATGGAAACCACATGCAGAAACTTGATCATAGAGCTCGTAGTTTAATTAAAGACCAATATCATCATTTGGTGATATTATTGAAGAATGTATGGTGTTATGGAGATATAATTTTGAAAATATCAAAGAGACTGTGGATATCATTAGAGGTGTCAAAATGGGTTGCCCAACACAATCCAATCCTAACGGGCTAGAGAGTTAAATGGGTTGGGGCGGGCTAACACAGCCCTAAGCGGGCCACGGGTTGACCCTTCAACCAAAAAATAAACAATATTACTCTCTTAAAAAGAGAATCGAATGTTGATGTCTATGAACACGACATCAATTCATACATGAATTCATTTATAAATCACACATTTCGGGAAATACTTACAAAAATACATTTATGAATCACACACTTTGGTGAATACTTGCAAAATACATAAAGGCCAACGTAAGATTTAGCGGATAAATGTTGATCATTTCATCATTTCTCTCACAAAAAGCTAGATGGTTTAAAAGATTTCCAGCAACACATGGCAGCCTAAATACTTAACAAATCTAAATTTCTAAATATTACATGACTTATTAAGTATAACTCCGCTTCTACTTCCACCATCGATGACATTTATCAACATGTGATGTTATTTCCTTAAGAAGTTCATCTTCATCTACAATTCACCATGCAAGATGATATTACAAAATACTTGATTATTAACTCCGCTTCTACTTCCACCATCGATGACATCTATTAACATGGGATGCTATTTCCTTAAGAAGTTCATCTTCATCTACAATTCTCCATGCAAGAGGATATCACAAAATACTTGATTATTTGTTTTTCAAAATATTTATTCATAAAATCTTTACAAATAAAACAATATATATATATATATATATATATATATATATATATATATATATATATATATATATATATATATATATATATATATTTTAAAAAACTAATAGCCTACGGACTGGACTCTGAGGCTTGCGGGGTGGGCCTAAGAGTCCAACGGGCCTAACCAGGTGCGCTAAAAAGCCTTGTTCGTAAATGGGTCAAAAATATTAAACCCGACCCCATTTATTTCAACGGTTGGATTGGACCAGCCTCGCGAGCCAAGTCCATTTTGACAGCTCTAAACATCATGAGTAGAACCTATAAACTTTGTTGGTTTGTCACTCTACAATTACTGAAATTGGTGATCTTTTATGTGATTGTATCAAATTAATTGTTCATTAATACCTCAATTATAAACTCTCAAGCATCAAATCATATCACTTTCAATAAGATATTACTCACAAATACCATAGTCTACCTAGTTACATCACCAAATGGCTTTAGATAGAGTAAAAATGTCAAAAATTTAAGATGCATATTTAAATTAACATTGTCGTTATACAAAGTATATTTTGGAAAAATTGGAATTGACAAGTTAAGTGAAGTTTTTTCTCAAGATGTTTTCTCTCTCTACAAATTACTCTCTGCCCTCCTCTCTCTATATGCAAGCAAAATAAAGCGATGCCCCCACCCCCTGCACCAACTTATCCCACACCCCCTTTAACCAATGAGAAATCGATAAGAAATATTCCCTCCATTGTTCCAACAACAACCTAAGCACAACTACAGCTCCAATCACAAACAGAATTAAGTGGGTAGCTCTAAACCCTCTTCTAATATGAACCAAGACCATAGAGTTTCTCACCCTAATCACAAAAATAATACCCTCCAATTTTGATCCCATGCAAAGACACATTAATGTTCAACAAATTGATCATAGCCCTCACACAATTTCTAATCCTCCCAATAACAATGACAATAATCTGAAAAATCAAACCTGGCCTCCCCTATCTGTTTCAAAGCCTTCTTTTGCTTCTACTGCTAGTGCATCACTAGCTGCTAGTGCTGTTGGAAAGCAGCCAGTTGATATTTAACATGGAACTCATATGGGTAAGCACGCAGTTTATTTCACAGCTAAAGATTAATTTGTCAACAAGCGCACCATTGTTGGAAAATTTACAAGAGGCAAACCAAGCATGGAAGAAGTTTGAAAACTCTTTGTTAGTCATGTTGTTGAGCAGTTAACAAAATGTACAGCTGTCGATTAGTGATTAGTTAACAAATTAAGTCAGTAGGAATTAGTTAGAAAGTAGTTAGTTGATTCTTTAATGTAATAGATAGATATATATATTGGAAGGATCATTGTAGTTAGTTTTAGTTTTCAGTTTTTAACAATGTGTATTGTGTGATCTTGGTGAAAGGAATTAGAGCAGCTCTTTTCTCTCCTTCTCTCCATTGTTGATCTTCCTTACATTCTTCTTCTATTCTTCATTGTTGATCAGTTGACCTTCTTGACATGGTATCAGAGCAGGGAGGAGGAAGAGTCTAGGAACTGGCTTTCATCTTCTACATTTTTTTTCTCTGTTTTACGAAGGACTCAGTTGGATCTGATCCATGGCGATCGAGGATGATTCACTGGGAGGATCGAGCAGCAGAACACAAGGAGAGACAGCTACTGGGAATTTGGTGATGATTGATCACAATCATCCACTATATTTGAGCTCTTCAGATGTACCTGGAGCTCTGTCTGTGGGAATTCAATTGACAGGAATGGAGAACTATACTCTGTGGAGCAGAGCTATGGAGATCGCATTACTTGGACGAAACAAGATAGGCTTTATCGATGGATCTGTTTTGCGTACTAATTTCGAAGGAAATTTGAAAAAAATTTAGGATCAATGCAATGCTATTGTTATCTCTTGGCTTACCTGCAATGTTAGTAAGGAGTTGCTTAGTGGCATCTTGTACTCGCCTAGTGCACATCAGGTATGGCTTGACCTCAAGGAGCGATTTGACAAGATAAATGGATCGAGACTTTATCAATTGCATAGGAACATATTCACTCTAACACAGGGAGTATTAAGTGTCTCTGCTTATTACACAAAATTGAAGAACCTATGGGATGAGTATGATTCGATTTTACCTCCACCAAGTTGTGATTGTAACAAATCTAAGGAGTATGTTGAGCAACTACAGTATCAACGATTGTTGTAGTTTCTGATGGGGTTAAACGATAGCTATTCGTCAGCTAGAGGTCAAATTCTCATGATGCACAATTTACCAAATGTTAATCAAGCATATGCTCTAGTGATCCAAGATGAAAGTCAAAGAGGAATTGCAGGCAATATCAGTGAAGGAATTGAATCTTTGGCTATGTATACTGCCAGGAATAATCAATCCACACAATTTTACAATAGACAATCTCAGAATTCAAAGAAAAGTTATCACACACTGTATTGTGATTATTGCAACATGAAAGGCCATGATAGGGCTAACTGTAATAAGCTGAAGAAATGTGATAATTGTCATGCAACTGGACATGTGAAAGAGAATTGTTACTTGTTGATTGGTTATCCAGAAAATTTCAAAGGTAAGAAGAAGGTTAACTATGTCAATGCAGGAGGAGTACAGTTGCAAGAAGCATTGGATCATACAGGAAAGAGTGTTATGCATTCACGACTGCATGATGAGAAGGTTCACATGGATAGAACAATGCAAGGACAGGAAGAAAATTATGGTGACACACCTAACCAGCTAGGGAAGCTAATACACAAGGCAACACCTACACAGCTTCAACAAATGCTTGGAATTTTGCAAGGCAATAAGGAGTTCTTGAATCCTCAAAGTTGTGTTAATCTGGCAGGTAATCCAAATTATTGTTTGAAATGGATTATATGTTGAATGCCTTGAATCGGACCCGCTACAAACAGAAAGGACGGGAGTCTCGCTGCCCGGTCAGCGAGCCGGGGGGTCCAGGGGGGCGACGCGCCCCCTGGCCTGGGGGTCCGGGGGGCGGAGACGCCCCCGGCCCGACGGTATACAATGTTGTTGTATTGGGCCCTTAATTTTTTGTTGATTCTGTATGTTGGGCCCAAGCCTATTAGGGCGTAGCTTAGCACTATATATAGACGCTATGGGAAACCCTATTCTGTAATTCTGTTTTTGCCTCTCCATAATAAAACTGCTCCCTCTCTTCCCGTGGACGTAGCCAATTTATTGGTGAACCACGTAAATCTGTTGTCTTGTTTTTCGCGTTTATATTTTCTCGTATTATCTCAAATTCCGCACAACATTATAGATACTGGAGCATCAGATCATATGATCAGTAATCACACATTTTTACATAATAAACACACAATACATAGCACAGGGCAAGTACAACTTCCCACAGGTGAATCAGCAACTGTATCCCACATTGGAAGTTTACAATTGAATGCTACTGAAATGATCAGTAATGTCCTGTGTATACCAACCTTCAGGTTTAATCTGTTGTCTGTGAACAAGCTGACAAGGGAATTAAACTGTTGTGTTTCTTTCTTTCCTACACATTGCATTTTTCAGGACCTCTCATCTGGGAAGATCAAGGGGATTGGTAAACTGGAAGAAGGTTTGTATGTGATGCACTGGAACTGGAATGAGATACCACAAGGAAACAACTCTCTCATAATGTCTGCAATAAAATAAGGAGCTGGAGATCCAGCACTTTGGCACAGAAGATTGGGACATGTTCCAATGAAAGTGCTTAGAAAGATCAAAGAGTTCAATACTAATAGTAATTTTACTATTGATCATTGTCATATTTGTCCACAAGCTAGACAAACAAGGATGCCTTTTCCAAATAGTAGTACCAATGTAAATGATGTTTTTGATTTGATACACATGGATGTATGGGGTCCATATAAAGTAGCTAGTCATGATGGAATGAAACATTTTCTCACACTAGTTGATGACAAGTCTAGATGGACATGGACTTTCTTGATAAAATTGAAGTCCGATGTAGTTGTTTTGAAACATTTCTTGATAATGATAAAAAATCAATTTGGCAAGTGTGTTAAGGTGTTTAGATCTGATAATGGAGGTGAGTTTATGAATGCTACTTGTTATGATCTGTTTATGTCACATGGCATTGTTCATCAAAGATCTTGTCCACATACTCCTCAACAAAATGGAGTTGCAGAAAGAAAACACAGGCACCTATTGGAAACTGCAAGGGCCATTAAGCTTCAAGGTCATTTACCAAACAGATTCTGGGGGGTCTGTATAGAAGCTGCTACATACATTATCAACAGGATTCCTTTATTTGCACTGAAAGATAGAATATCATTTGAAATAATGTACAATCGACAACCATTATTATCACATCTTAGAGTGATAGGCTGTCTTGGATTTGCTACAAACTTGGATAAAGGTGATAAGTTTGAGCATAGAGCTAGAAGAGCTGTGTTGATGGGATATGCTATGAATTAGAAGGGATATAAACTGTTAGACATTGAATCACAAACATTCTTTGTCAGCTGGGATGTTGTTTTTTATGAGCAAGAGTTTCCTTTTCAGTCATCAAGTCTTGGAGAAGCAGATGATCCAGACATTATATTGTCATACTCAAATACTGATGATTGTGAACTCACACCTTGTGTTGTTTTAAGGGATGACATGAATGATACTGAGCTGCATCAACATCAAAATCTTATCTCTGAAGCTTCAAATAACAGGTCTGAAGATGAAGTTACTTCACAAGTACCACCATCTGATAATGTTAACATCAGAAAATCACCCAGAACAAGTAAGCCTCCTATATGGCATGCAGACTATATTTTGTCAAAAAATAGCAAAGCTGGACAGTGTTTGTATCCGATTGAAGATGTTATGGATTATTGTAGCATTACACCATCCTACAACAGTTTTATTAGTAAATTTTCTCAAGAAAGGGAACCTACATCTTATCAAGAAGCAGTTCATGATCTTAGATGGGTTGAAGCTATGAGACATGAGATAAAGGCTTTGGAGGACAATCACACATGGGAGATCACTAAGTTACCTAAGGACAAGAAAGCAATAGGATGCAAGTGGGTATACAAGATCAAATACAAAGCTGATGGAGATATTGATAGATTTAAAGCTCGATTGGTAGCCAAGGGCTATAATCAAAAGGAAGGTCTGGACTATCAAGAGACTTTCTCACCTGTTGTGAAGATGGTGACTCTGAGGACTGTCATAGCCTTAGCTGTTGCAAAGCAGTGGCAAATTCATCAGATGGATGTTTTCAATGCATTTCTTTAAGGTGATTTGAATGAAGAAGTTTATATGGAGTTGCCTTTGGGTTTTGTCCATCAAAGTGAGCAGGGGTTAGTGTGCAGGCTCACAAAGTCACTTTATGGACTTAAACAAGCCAACAGGCAATGAAATATAAAATTGACTACAACATTAATCAACTCAGGATTTAGACAGAGTCATCATGATTATTCTTTATTCACAAAGCATCAAGGAGACAGTTTGGTGGTGTTATTAGTTTATGTTGATGATCTGCTAATCACAGGTAATGATCACAAGATGATTTTAGAGACAAAAAGAATCCTCAAAGACAGCTTCAAAATCAAGGATTTAGGTGAGTTGAGATACTTCCTAGGGATTGAATTTTCCAGAAACAGTACTGGAATCCTTATGCATCAGAGGAAGTATTGTCTTGAGCTAATCTCAGACATGGGATTGTCAAGTTCGAAACCTGTTGGAGCCCCTATTGAGTTGAATAAAAGGTTGACAACTACAAAATTTGATCTACATTTTTCCCCTGCAGATAAGCATGACAAATTATTGAAGGATCCTAGAATGTATCAGAAATTGATTGCAAGATTACTTTATCTGACCATAACAAGACCAGACATTGCGTTTTCAGTGCAACTTCTAAGTCAATTTATGCATAGTCCAAAGACATCTCATATGGATACAGCAATGAGAGTGGATAGATACATAAAACAATCACCAGGCCTAGGGATCTTCATGACAAGTGCTGGTGACAATCAGTTGAAGGCCTATTGTGGTGCAGATTGGGCATCATGTCCAAACAATAGGAAGTCGATAACTGGTTACATAGTTACTTATGGAGAATCACTAATATCTTGGAAGTCCAAGAAACAAAGCACCATTTCAAGAAGTTCAGCCGAGGCAGAATACAGAAGCTTGGCTTCAACAGTTGCAGAAATTGTATGGTTGGTTGGAATATTCAAGGAACTAGGAATACAAGTTGAGCTACCTGTGCCTATACACATTGACAGTAAATCAGCTATACAGATAGCAGCCAATCCAGTTTTCCATGAAAGAACTAAACACATAGACATTGATTGTCACTTTATCAGAGAGAAGATTCAATTAGGATTGGTTCAACCAGTGTATTTGAATACATCAGAGCAACCTGCAGACTTGCTCACAAAAGGCCTTACATGCGCACAACACAGATATCTACTTACCAAGCTAGGAATGAAGAATGTCTTTCATACACCTAGCTTGAGGGAGGATGTGGAGCAGTTAACAAAATGTACAGTTGTCGATTAGTGATTAGTTAACAAATTAAGTCAGTAGGAATTAGTTAGAAAGTAGTTAGTTGATTCTTTAATGTAATAGATATATATATATATATTGGAAGGATCATTGTAGTTAGTTTTAGTTTTCAGTTTTTAACAATGTGTATTGTGTGATTTTGGTGAAAGGAATTAGAGCAGTTCTTTTCTCTCCTTCTCTCCATTGTTGATCTTCCTTACATTCTTCTTCTATTCTTCATTGTTGATCAGTTGATCTTCTTGACACATGTTCCATTGAGAGGTAGCGTGAAAATTGCTTACATTGATCCTAGCCACGTTTACATCGACTTTTCAAAATTGTATCGTTTACATTTACAATGAACAATGGGAAGTTCCTAAAAATGCTAAAAGGAATGCTCACAAGAACAAAGATGAAGGGCTAACGCAAACTGGTCAAAATCCTCAAAACAACAATAATGGAGGTCGGCAGGATTCACTACACGACATTAATACTCATCAGCTTAATAATAAGTTTTTCCATAACCAAAATGATTCCGACTTGAATGTTCAAAGGGTTGCTTCTCACAAGAACAATGACACTGGAAAGGACAAAAAGAAGAAAGTTCAATGGATAGCCACATTCAAATGCCTAGACAAACTGACCGTGTGAACAACATCTTTCAAGCCACTAAACAGATTACAATTTTGAAGGATAACAGTCAAAAAATACTGCAACACAAGCCCCTCGAACCCCCCACAAGACCATAGTTCCAACAAATATGAAGCAAGAAATCCTACAAGGTTGAACATACATGAAGAAAATGATGTTTCTGACTATGAAAGTGATAATGGTGTGTCAGTCTCAAATGGTTTAACGATGGGGATAATAACACTAAGTTTTTTCATTCTGTTATTAACTCCAAAAAGAAAAAGCTTCATCATTCTAGAATTAAAAAGCAGGATGGCACATTGCTTGATAACACCGACGATATTTCTGCTGAAGCCATTTTGTTCTTTCTGCACCACTTGTAGAGATTATTCTGTTCTTAAAAAGTTGTGGAGAGTGGTAGATGAAGAAGGCAACAAAATGTTAATTGAACTCCCGAACATGGAAGAGATCAAAGAATTTGTTTTCTCCATGAGCAGTGTTAGCTCACCTGGTCCGTATGGCATTTCAGGTTAGTTATTTCACTTTTACTAGAACATTATTTCTTCTAATCTGTTTATGGTTATTCTAGATTTCTTTACTGGTAATAAACTTCCCAGAACTCAAGGATGGTTGGTTAATTTGCTCTCAATGGGTGGCAAAGCTGTTTTTATTAGATCAGTGTTGCATTAGGTACCCCTACATATCATCTCTGTGGCTAATCCTCCGAAAACTATTCTTGACCAATAAGGTCCTCGGAGGGCAAGAGAAAATACCATTGGATCTCTTGGAATAAACATTACTTCCCCAAAACAGGAAGGGGGAGTGGGGTTTAGATCTCTCCATGACATTTGTAATACTTTTGCCGCTAAAGCTTGGTGGAACTTTAGAACCCGAAATTCTCATCTCACTAAGTTGTTAGAAGCCAAATATTGAAAAAGAATTGATGTTGTTGCCATGAAAAAGAATTATTCTCAATCTCACATTTGAAGAAGGCTCATGGATGCCAGGAATGATTGTGAACAGAATGGAAATCTTTCTTTTTGGTGGGATAATTGGACTAACAGAGGGGCTCTTTCTATGTTGGTGGACCAAAATACTCATTCGAAGAATATTAAAGTCTCTGACTTTATTAATTCTAATCACTGGAACACTAGTAAGCTTTATGAAATTTTACCTTCTGGTTTAGTTGTCCACATTTTAACTATCAAGATTTTTGCAGGTAATCAAGACCATGCTGTCTAACACCTGAATACGCAGGCTCTTTCTCCTCAAAATCTGCCTGGAATGCTCTTAGACAACCTAATGGCTCCTCCCCGACTTCTAAAAATATTTGACATACAAATTGTCTTTCAAAATTTCCTTTCATATGCTTACACACTTGACAATGAGTTGGCTACAGATGATTCATTATCTCGTTTTGGTGTGCAGGAGACCTTCCAAATGTTTTTGTTGTCACAATGGAACGAATGAGGACATCAACCACCTGAGATCAAATAGCGGAGAAAGTTTGGAAATTTTTTGAAGATACTACAGGACTGCTCTGGCCTAATTCTGATACCATTCATAGTAAGCTTATGATATGGTGGCGTATTAAATCTACCAACAAAGTGCTTGAATTGACCACTCAATGCCTTCCTTATGTGATTTGTTGGGAATTATGGAAACATAGATGAACTTATAAATATGAAGGCACCAAAATTTTCTCTGGCAAACGTTATTCATCAAGCTACATACCACATTCATTTGATCCTCACTTTCCAGTTCCATTCCCTAAAGTTCCCCACAAAATTTCGAAGCATTTGTCGAATGATGGAGAATATCAAACCGAAGTATCTTTACTTTGATCGACTTCTACAACCTTTATTTTTTCGTTTAGTATTTCTCTTGCATCATCACCTTGATACTTTTCACTATCGATAGTACCTTTTGAAGCAACTTCAATGGTACGATATCATCAATTTGTTTGTTATTTTGATTTATTTTCGATATCAAACGATAACTATCGTCATCATGACCTTGGTGGTTACAATAATTGCAATAGAAAGGTAGATTATCATATATAATCTCCAAAAAAATCTTGATCAACTTACCAAATTTTTTATCCACAAACTGTAATTTTATACTATTTGGAAGCTTTTCCATTAGATCAAGTATAACCTTGACCCTAGTTGTGCTAGGTCTAAACTTGATTTGAGTAGATTTATCTACAACTATTGGTTTCCCAACTGCCGATGCTATAGACAGCAGAGACTTCTTTGCAAACAAATTTGGAAATAAATTCGATAAAGAAATTCATACCACAACTAGTATTGTTTCCTCATTATGATTATATCCATTAATGGGCCATGGAAAAATCCTACATTGGTAATCCTCGCCATTATAGAAAAGATAATTAATTGAGCGAGATAAAGCTAGTACAAAATCTTCATATTGATCAAATCTCAACAAAATTTGTCTTGGAGTAAGTAAGTCAAACAATTATCCTTGATATCAAGATGTGCACCATGGCATAATCATATGACCTTTATATATCTTCTTTTATGCTCTAATTCTTTTTTTTGCAATATTATCTACTCTATTATTATCAGTTATCTATTTCTAGTATCTACTATTTTTTTTTAGTTTATAGAAGAAAATTTTGCATAATATGTTTGAATTCTAGGTTATTTACTTTACATAAAATTAATATTTTATTTTTATAATAAATAATGCTTTATTTGAAAACAATATGTTGAAGCGATCTCTCATTGTTTTTTCCTACTTCTTGCTTCTCAAAACACTACGTAAAGCAAGAAATGATTTTTACTTCATATACTCAAAGTATCATTATGACAGGTTCTCTGATGTATTTCTTTATCTACTTGGCATCTTTGTATGTTTAGAATAAGCAAGTTTTGCATCCACCTATCTCTCCTATAATATTTGTCAATTGAAGTATTAAAATTAAGTATTTATTGTGATTTGATTTTTTTACTTCTGTTGATTATTCTGTCTCGATCAATTCTCTTTCCTCATGCCTATCTCATAAAAGAAAGAGACATCGTTCAAGTGTTTGGCCAAACAACTCTTTATATGTACTAATTCCTCCTCTTTCATTTTATATGTCATCTTTTTACGTTGCATTGAACAAATGATATAATTTTACCCTTATTTGATGTTGTTTTAAGTAAATTTTATAATAAATGATAAGTACATTTTCAAGATTATATTAATTAACTACTCTATCAAGAATATAATAGGCAAAATATGATGATTTATTCATTAGTTTTATAAAATGACAAGTATTGTGGTTCAACTATTTATTAAAAGGAATCATATATAAAATGAGACGAAGGGAGTATTTGTTTAAAAGCCCAAGAAATAATTCAGACTATCTTTCCAATCGAGGTCACATCCTCTTCTACACAGATTTCTTATCTCCTTCATATAGATTTACCTTATCATATACCAATCCATGATAATTATATATACTTCATCACAATAATTGATTATTATAGGCAGCTCAACTTGGACCTATGTTGTTGAAGTATTCAAGTAGTTATAGCTTAGACTGCTTAATTATGTAATTTGTATTGTGAATTGCTAGTCGGTTAAAATATTATCAGCTTGTTAGGAGCAGTTACAAATTTAGCTTCATATTACATGTACATATATATACTCCACTTGTGGTAGATAATTTAATAGAGCTTTCATTTTTTACAAATTGCATCTTCATTCTCCCAATAATGGAGTCGATTACTCCATTAAAGCTCAACATTGAGCTGGTCTGAATTTGATATGGTATCAGAGCAGGGTCCGTCTCACCCGATGTTGGGAGGGGGGGGGGCGAATCAAAATTTCCTAGGCACCAGATGCTAAGCACAGGGCATGAGGTGGAGTGTTAAAGAATGACAAAAGTCTCACATCGGTGGTTAATGAGATGGGTGGACTCCTTATAAGGTTTGGGCAATCTTCCTCCCTTTGAGCTAGCTTTTGGGGTGTGAGTTAGGCCTAAGACCTAATTTCTACATGGTATAGATATGATCAAATCAATGGTGTGAAGCTATACCAAATACAGAAGGAAATTAACGATATAGCTTAAGGAAATCTCGATATCACTACCTATTATACTAGATTGAAAAATTTATGGGAAGAGTTGTGCACTCTAAATGCTCAGGGGCAATGTACGTTTACTTGCACCTGTGGTGCGAAAGATAACTCGCATAAGGCAGAACAATCTAGGAGGTTGATTCATTTTCTCATGGGACTCAATGAAGTGTACATTGTGGTGAGGGGGAATATTCTTATGATGACTCCATTGCCAAGCATGGCCCAAGCATTTTTGATATTGATTCAGAAAGAAAAACAACACGAGTTTAAACCAAATAATCAACACTTTATGGAATCTACCTCCCTCAATAAAAGTTCGTCCGTAGCTTCTTCTTCAAGAGTTTTTATGACAAATTATTCCCCTAGCAACTACTCTCCGGGGCAAAATTATGCATCTGGTAATACATCTGGAAACTATTCAACAAGAAGGCCTATGTGTGAATATTGCAAGAAACCAAGGCACACAAAAGATAAGTGTTATAAACTGCATGGTTATCCAACTTCTAATTCTGGTAGTAATCATCAAATTACAACAGTAGCCAAGATCATCACCAACAACAGCCTTACAGGTCTAATAAAAGGAAAGGATAAGTGGCAAATGTACATGGACAACCTGTTGTTTGATGCCTCAGATAAAGGGAAGGGTTTGGCCATCCAGAATGAGGATCAGAATGTTAGCCTAACCAAAGAGGAATATGGACAAATGATGGATTTGCTGAGACAATTTCAATGCAAAGATGATTCAGATAACACTCATGGAGCTGCAAATTTTGTAGGTATTGTAGTCTGCACTTCTTCAATTGATTTTTTAGTAATCCATCTTCTAAATGTTATGAATCAAAGGTTGACCAGAGGATTCTAGATTCAGGAGCTTCCAACCACATGACCTTTAATAAAGCCTCATTGACCAATATAAAAACACTGTCATACCCAATGCTTATCAGTCTTCCAAATGGTTATAAGGTTAATGTACAACAATTTGGTGATGTAACACTTAGCCCTGAGATTATCATACATAAGGTGTTGTATGTTCCCTCTTTCAAATACAATCTGCTTTTCATTCACTCTTCAAATGTTCAACTCAATTCCATTTTGTTATTTACTAAGTCTTCCTGCATTTTGCAGGCCCCTTCAATCAAGAGGCCTCAGGAGATTGGTAGTAGCAGAGATGGACTGTATTACTTGTGTTCAAAGTCCTTGAAGAGCAACATGGCCAATTCTAAGACAACTCCTATTTCCTCTTGTAATTGCATTTGTAGTTCTAGTTCCAGTTTGCAGTCTATTGTAGATTCTTGTAGTAAGAATGTTTCTCTTCAAGTTGCAAGTAATGACAGTATTTCATTCCAGTCTATTCTTCCTTGCACATCTACTGAAAATAATGTGGACTTGTTATGGCACAATAGGCTTGGACATGTTCCTTTTGCTAAAATGCAGAGTATATCCGCTATCCCTGCACAATTTTCCACAAACAACCCTTCATGTACACTTTATGTCCAATGGCTAGACAAAATAGGCTTCCATTCTCTATAAGAACCACTGAAACTACCAAAATCTTTGAACTACTTCACATTGATATTTGGGGGCCTTATCATACTCCAACACATGATAATTACAAGTGTTTCCTTACCATAGTGGATAACTTTAGCAGGTCTACTTGGACACATTTATTAAGGTGCAAAAAGCAATGCCCTACAAGTTATCAAAACATTCATTTCACTGATTGAAACCCAATTTAAAACTTCCATTCAATTTGTTAGGTTTGATAATGGCCTAGAATTTACTAACACTGAAGCATCAAAATATTTTCAAACCAAAGGAATAATCCAGCAGATTGCATGCCCTTATACACCCCAACAAAATGGAATTGTTGAGAAAAAAACACAAATACCTTTTAGAGACTGCTAGAGCATTAATGTTTCAGTCACAAATACCTTTTAAGTATTGGGGGAGTGCATCTTGACAGCAACACACATCATAAATAGACTACCCACCACATCACTAAAAAACATATGTCCATTTGAAGTCCTTCACTATAGAAACCACAATATTCTGAATTGAGATGTTTTGGATACCTATGTTATCCTACTATACCTAAGCTCCATAAAGATAAATTTGAACCCAGAACCACACCACATATCTTCATTAGATATCCATTTGCAACAAAAGGTTACAAGGTATCAAACCTAGCCACAAAAAGACTAGATGTTTCTAGAAATGTTGTATTCCATGAGCATATATTTCCCTTTAGTCTGTCTCCAAATGGATCTTTTTTTCCTATTGTTTCTAAATCTGTGTCAAAATCTGCACAATCTGTAGATCTATTCATCGATAATGTGTTACATAGTGCTGCACCTATCTATGTTAATCAAAGGAACACTAGTTTTATAACCAAAATCTTTGAACTACTTCACATTGATATTTGGGGGCCTTATCATACTCCAACACATGATAATTACAAGTGTTTCCTTACCGTAGTGGATAACTTTAGCAGGTCTACTTGGACACATTTATTAAGGTGCAAAAAGCAATGCCCTACAAGTTATCAAAACATTCATTTCACTGATTGAAACCCAATTTAAAACTTCCATTCAATTTGTTAGGTTTGATAATGGCCTAGAATTTACTAACACTGAAGCATCAAAATATTTTCAAACCAAAGGAATAATCCAGCAGAAAACATGCCCTTATACACCCCAACAAAATGGAATTGTTGAAAAAAACACAAATTCCTTTTAGAGACTGCTAGAGCATTAATGTTTCAGTCAAAAATACCTTTTAAGTATTAGAGGAGTTCATCTTGACAGCAACACACATCATAAATAGACTACCCACCATATCACTAAAAAACATATGTCCATTTGAAGTCCTTCACTATAGAAACCACAATATTCTGAATTGAGAGCTTTTGGATACCTATGTTATCCTACTATACCTAAGCTCCATAAAGATAAATTTGAACCCAAAACCACACCACACATCTTCATTAGATATCCATTTGCAACAAAATGTTACAAGGTATCAAGCCTAGCCACAAAAAGACTACATGTTTCTAGAAATGTTGTGTTTCATGAGCATATATTTCCTTTCAGTCTGTCTCCAAATGGATCTTTTTTTTCCTATTATTTCTAAATCTGTGTCAAAATCTGCACAATCTGTTGATCTATTCATTGATAATGTGTTACATAGTGCTGCACCTATCTATGTTAATCAAAGGAACACTAGTTTTATAAGCAAAATTCTGGTCCTGCCACCAGTACACCATGTTTTTCCCACAATAATGTTGTAACTGAAACACAACCTACCCAACCTCAAAGGAGATCTACTAGAACTCACAAAGCACCTACCTACCTGCAAGATTATGTATGTCCTACACCAAAAGCAGCAACATGTTCCACACCATTATCTCTAAGTTCACTGTTTTGTAGACATAGTCACATTGCTCCTGATGTCCTAGCATTAACTAGTCAGCAATTGGTTAATAATGTTTGCAATGATAGTGAACCATCATTATTTTAAGCGTCCATTCTCAATCTTGTATGGCGAACAGCCATGACACAAGAATATGAAGCATTACATGTCAACCACACATGGAATCTGGTTCCTTTACCTGAAGAGAAGAAATTCATAGGATGCAAATAGGTTTACAAAGTAAAACACAAGGCTGATGGTAGCATTGAGAGGTCCAGATTAGTTGTTAAAGGCTACACTCAAAGAGCAGGAGTAGATTATACAGAAACTTTCTCTCTTGTTGTGAAGATGACTACTGTTAGATCATTGATTGCTAGTGATGTAAAGAGAGGCTGGGATATTTTCCAATTAGATGTGAACAATGTTTTTCTCCACGGAGATTTGCATACGGAAGTTTACATGGAAGCACCTCAGGTTCTTGCTCTTGATAAACCAGGGTTGGTGTGTAGATTACACAAGTCTCTTTATGGTTTGAATCAAGCCAATAGGCAATGGTACGCAAAGTTGGCTGAAGCACTTTCAATAAAAGGTTATGTACACTCAGAAAATGACTACTCCCTCTTCCATAAGAAAATCAGTTCTTCCACCATATTCTTAGTTGTATATGTAGATGATGTGATCATTACTAGGACAAATTCTTTGGAAATAGATAAGTTGAAGTATTTTCTTCATTAAACTTTTAAGATTAAAGATTTGGGGAAGTTGAATTACTTCATGGGCATGAAAATCTTATATACTATTGATGGTGTGCTTATTTCACAAAGAAAGTTTGCATTGGACCTACTTAGAGAATATGATTTGTTCGACTACCCCTGTTTGTCCTCTCCACTTGATCCAAATGTCAAACTTCAAGCAAAAGAAGGTTCTCCTCTCCCTGATCCTTCTTATTACAGAAAACTGATTGGGAAGTTCAACTTCCTCACAAATACCAAACTGGACATTGCCTATAGTGTTCAACACCTTAGTCAATTCATATAGGATCCAAGAGAGCCTCACCTTCAAGCTACAATTCACCTACTCAAATATCTGAAAAAGAATCCTACCCTTGGTATTTTTATGTCGAAAAATAGTGACTGCAGAGTTAAAGCTTATTGCGATTCAGACTGGGTTGCATGTCCTGATTCCAGAATATCAGTCACTGGTTATATTGTTCTTCTAAGAGACAGCCCCGTGAGTTGGAAATCAAAGAAACAAGAAACTGTGTCATTTTCGTCAGCAGAGGCCGAGTATAGATCACTTAGAAAGTGGTGGGTGAATTAGTATGGCTAAGCAGACTGTTTGATGAACTTGATATTCAATTTCCTTCTCCCATTGATGTTTTCTGTGACAATCAGTCTGGTATTCACATTGCTAGAAATCCAGTTTTCCATAAACGAACTAAACATATCGAGGTTGACTGTCATTTTGTAAGGACCAAGCTGCAGGAAGGTCTCATTGTCTTGCATCATGTTACTACTGTGAATCAACTAGTAGACATTCTCACCAAAGCCCTCACAGGAGTTTCTCATCTATGCATTCTCAACAAGTTGGCAGTACATTCCTCCCTTCCAACTTGGGGGGGTGTTTAAGTATTCAAGTAGTTATAGCTTAGACTGGTTAATCATGAATTTTGTATGGTAGTCAGCTCAAGTGAGTTGTTAGTCGGTTAGAATATTATCAGCTTCTTAGGAGCAGTTATAGATTTAGCTTCATATTACATGTACATATATATACTCCACTTGTGGTAGATAATTTAATACAATTTTCATTTTTTACAAATTACATCTTCATTCTCCCAATAATGGAGTCGATTACTCCATTGAAGCTCCACATTAAGCTTGCTTAAATTTGATATATCTAATTAGTTGCAACAAAAATTTACAAATCATGAAGGCCTTTGCATTCCCCATAAAAAATTAGTTCAAAACCACAAATAAGGCCATTAGAATTGACAATGATCTAGAATTATTAATAAAAGATTATTGTTTTTCTACAAGCTGGAAGACATTATAGATCAAACAATCTGTTCTATATGCACCACAATAGAATGATGCATGAGGTTGAAAGAAACTGAGAATTATTAAAGGAATGCCTCTTAACTTCATTTTACCTGGTAAATAATTTTCGCTCCAAATTGTTGGGATATACACTATTAACCTGTCACGACCCATAACCGGGCCGCAACTAGCACCCACACTTACCCTCCTATGTGAGCGAACCAACCAATCTAAATCTTAACATTTCAATGTAATATCAACATAAAGTAATGCGGAAGACTTAAACTCATTAATAAAAACCAATTCAATAACTATTATTTCCCAAAATCTGGAAGTCATCATCACAAGAACATCTACTTCAAATTACTAAATCTAAGAGTTTCTAAGAAGCTAAAAATACATAAAAGCTAGTCCATGTCGGAACTTCAAGGCATCAAGACATTAAGAGGAAGATCCAGTCCAAGCTAGAAGCATTAGCTCACCCTGATATCTGGAGTAATGAAGACTGGCTAGAGTTACTGTTGAGTCGAAGATGACGGCACGTTTGCTGCACTCCACAAATAAACAAGAAGAAAACATAAAAGTAGGGGTCAGTACAAAACACGAGTACTGAGTAGATATCATCGGCCAACTCAAAATAGGAATCAATATATACCAAGTTATATCATAAAATCAACTACGATACTCAACATGTAGCAACAGCAAGTACTATATCATTAACAATTACCGTCAAGTTCACACATGAGGACTCAAGCCTCAATACCGTACTCATTTGGGAATTATTTTCATTAGATTGAGTATATTAACATCTTTCAAGATTCATTATCTTTATTTCTCTTGTGTCGGTACGTGACACTCCGCTCCCTCATATTCATTAATCCTCTTGTGTCGGTACGTGACACTCCGATCCCCTACTACTATGTGCCGGAACGTGACACTCCGATCCCCTAAATCTACGTGTCGGTTCGTGACACCCGATCCCCTAAATCTACGTGTCGGTTTGTGACACCTAATCCCCTAAATCTACGTGTCGGTTCATGATACCCGATCCCCTAAGTCTACGTGTCAGTTCGTGAGACCCGATCCCCTAAGTCTACGTGTCGGTTCGTGACACCCGATCCCCTAAATCTACGTGTCGGTTCGTGACACCCGATCTCCTAAATCTACGTGTCGGTTCGTGACACCCGATCCCCTAATCTCCTTCTATCCATTCATCAAGCCTTCTTTCTTGCCAAGGCATCATCAATCTCATTATTTTAGTTCATCACGCCTTCTATTGTACCAAAGCCTCATCATTAACAAAGAGATTAGAGTTTTGCAAGATTTGGGATTCAATAACTTCATCATGCTTATGTAATCACAATTATATCATTACATTCATGCAAGCGTACAATTAAGCACATAGCAGGGTTTACAATATTATCAATACATATCATTCACTATTAAGAGTTTACTACGAATATCGTAAGAGAAACCATAACCTACCTCCACCGAAGATTAGTGATCAAGCAAGCAAATTTTCTCCAAAGCTTTGTGTTTTTCCCCTTCTCGATCGACCCTCTCTCTCTCTTCTTGTTCTTTCTATTTTCTTTATTCAAACCCGCGTTTACCCTAATTAGCATATAATTAAGAATAAAAAATGGCAATAATAACCCACTAATTAACTTAAGATTACCTCTTTTAACCCCCAAGTAATTAGACTTATTAACATTAACCCACTAACTTTATAATTAAAGCAGGAATAGTCAAAAACGTCCCTTAAAACAATTGAGGAAATCCAACTCAGACTGGGATTACGTAGCCTGTGACGGCCCGTCGCGCCTGTGACGGCCCGTCGCGCCTGCGACGGTCTGTCCTGCTGCTCAGTCACAGAGTTCAGAGATTCAATTTCTCTGAAGAGTCTGTGACGGTCCGTCACACCTGCGACGGTCCGTCCTGCTGCTCAGTCACAGAGTTCAGAGATTCAATTTCTGTGAAGAGTCTATGACGGTCCATCACACCTGTGACGGTCCGTCCTGCCATTCCGTTACGAAGTTCAGAGAGTCGATATCAGTGCCCATTTTTAAGAATTCTAAGTATTTTGGAACGAGACCCCCTCGACGGTCCGTCGTGCCCATGACGGTACGTCGTGGGGTCCGTCGTTTCTGCCAGTTTTTCCAGAATTGAAGTCTGCTGCTCAGAACGACTAAACAGGTCGTTACAATAGATACCAATTTACCCATCGTTCGTCCCCGAATGATCACAAGAAGGAAAACAAGGGCGAAAAGGAGTACCTGAATCTGTAAACAGGTGTGGGTATCTTTCTCGCATATCAGCCTCTTTCTCCCAAGTGGCTTTTTTGACTGGACGATTCTTCCATTGAACTTTGATGGATGCAATCTCCCTTGTTCTCAACTTGCGAATTTCTCTATCTAGAATGGCAACAGGCTCCTCCTCATAAGTCAAATTTTCGTCAAGCAAGACTTAATCCCAACGAATAATATAGTTTCCATCCCCATGGTATCTTTTCAACATAGACACATGGAATACCGGATGCACTCCGGACAGCCCTGGAGGCAAGTCTAACTCATAAGCCACCTCCCCTACTCGCTTAAGTACTTCAAATGGACCAATATACCTTGGGCTAAGTTTACCTCGCTTACCAAACCGCATCACCCCTTTCATTGGCGAAACCTTCAACAAGACTTGTTCACCCTCCATAAACTCCAAGTCTCTAACCTTCCGATCTGCATACTCCTTCTGTCTACTTTGCGTCGCTAGAAGCTTTTCTTGAATAGATTTCACTTTATCTAACGATTCCCTCAGAATGTCAGTACCCAAGGTCTAACTTCGAATGCATCAAACCACCCAATGGGAGACCTACATCTTCTCCCATATAGTGCCTCAAATGAGGCCATATCAATGCTTGAGTGATATCTATTGTTGTAGGAGAACTCAGCTAAGGGTAAGAAGCTATCCCACTGACCACCAAATTCTATCACACATGCACGAAGCATATCCTCCAACACTTGAATCGTTCGCTCAGACTGACCATCGGTCTGAGGATGGAACGCAGTACTAAGGTCCAACCTAGTACCCAATTCCGCATGCAATGTTTTCCAAAACTTAGAAGTAAACTGCGTATCTCTATCTGATATAATGGAGAGTGGAACCCCATGCAATCGCACCACTTCCGAGATGTAAAGTTTGGCTAACTTCTCTGCATTGTAAGTCACCTTGACCGGAATGAAGTGAGCAGACTTAGTTAACCTATCAACAATTACCCAAATGGAATCAAACTTTCCCAATGTCTTTGGAAGACCAACCACGAAATCCATTGCAATCCTTTCCCACTTCCATTCAGGAATGGGCATTCTCTGAAGTGTTCCTCCGGGCCTTTGGTGTTCATACTTTACTTGTTGACAGTTTGGACATTTGGCAATAAAATCCACAATATCATGCTTCATTCTACTCCACCAAAAGTGTTGCTTTAGGTCACGGTACATCTTGGTTTCACCCGGATGTATCGAATACCTTGAACTATGAGCCTCTGTCAGAATAATGTTGATCAAATCATCGACGCGGGGTACACATACCCTTCCCTTAATCCTCAAAACACCTTCCTCATCGATTGTCGCTTCTTTAGCCTCTCCTTGCAACACTTTATCTCGGATCCGGATCAATTTTTCATCATTAAACTGCTTTCCCTTAATCTTGTCAAGGAAGGAAGATCTTGCCTCCACACAAGCTAAAAGTCCTCCCTTCTCATTTACTTCTAATCTCATAAGGTCGTTAGCGAGAATCTGAACTTCTCTAGCCAATGGGCGTCTAGAAGCTTGCAAGTGAGCTAGACTTCCCATGCTTCCCGCCTTTCTACTTAAATCATCCGCTACAACATTCGCCTTCCCCGGATGATACAAAATAGTGATGTCGTAGTCCTTCAATAGTTCCATCCATCTCCTCTGTCTCAAGTTCAAATCTTTCTGAGTAAAGACATATTGTAGGCTACGATGATCCGTATAGACCTCACACTTAACCCCATATAGATAGTGTCTACATTGCTTTAATGCAAACACTACCGCGGCCAATTCCAAATCATGAGTTGGATAGTTACGTTCATGCACTTTTAATTGTCTTGAAACATAAGCAATCACATTCTTCTCTTGCATTAGCACTGCACCCAAACCCGAATAGGATGCATCACAATAGACAATGAAATTCTTACCTTCCACTGGCAAGGTGAGAATTGGTGCAGTAGTCAACAGAGTCTTGAGCTTCTGAAAGCTTTCCTCACACTCATCCGACCATACAAATGGAACATTTTGCTTAGTAAAGTTCGTCAGTTGGGAAGCAATAGAAGAGAATCCCTTGACAAATCGGCGGTAGTAGCTAGCTAACCCAACAAAGCTCCTTATTTCTGACACATTAATAAGTCTTACCCAATTCTTCACTGTCTCGATCTTAGAAGGATCCACCATCACTCCATCCTTAGAAACCACGTGCCCCAAGAAGGACACTGCATCTAGCCAAAACTCACACTTAGAGAACTTGGCATAAAGCTTTTTCTCCCTCAACATTTCCAATACCATTCTCAAATGCTCCTCATGTTCCTCCTTACTTTTAGAGTATATCAGTATATCATCAATAAATACGATCACAAAGAGATCCAAATATGGCTTAAAAATCCCGTTTATCAAACTCATGAACGCAGCAGGGGCATTCGTAAGACCAAAAGACATCACTACAAATTCATAATGCCCATACCTGGTTCTAAAAGCAGTCTTTGGCACATCCGTTGCCCGTATTTTCAATTGATGATAACCGGATCTCAAGTCAATCTTAGAGAAGACACAAGCACCTTGTAACTGATCGAACAAGTCATCAATGCGAGAAAGAGGATACTTATTCTTTATGGTTACCTTGTTCAACTGCCGGTAGTCTATGCACATCCGAAAACTCCCATCCTTCTTCTTTACAAACAAAACCAGAGCACCCCAAGGAGATGCACTTGGTCTAATGAAGCCTTTGCTCAACAACTCTTGAAGTTGGGCTTTTTAACTCTCTTAACTCCGGCGGGAGCCATTCTATAAGGGGGTATAAAAATGGGGCGAGTACCCGGTTCAAGATCAATACAGAAGTCAATATCCCTATCTGGTGGCATACCAGGAAGATCTGCAGAGAACACATCCAGAAACTCACGGACCACCGAAACCGACTCAATCGAAGGTACTTGGATAGTGTCATCCTTGAGATGTGCCAAGGAAGCTAAACACCCTTTACTAACCATTTTCTTAGCACGAAGAAAAGGAGATGATACGCACCGGATTGGAAGTGTAGTCACCCTCCCACACTAACGGATAAGAAAGGAGATGATACGCACCGGATTGGAAGTGTAGTCACCCTCCCACACTAACGGATCTGTCCCAGGCTTGGCTAACGTCACAGTTTTAGCATTACAATCCAAGATCGCAAATTGCGGAGAAAGCCAAGTCATACCCAGAAGTACATCAAAATCAACCATTTCTAGGATAACCAAATCTACATAAGTGTTTCTCCCCACAAAGTTCACCAAACAAGACCTATATACCTTTTCAACTACCACAGACTCACCCACCGGAGTAGAAACACGAATAGGCATATCAAGTAATTCACAATGTAAATTTAGACCATTAGCAAATGAGGAAGATACATAAGAAAATATGGATCCAGGATCAAACAATACAGAAGCCATGCAATCACAAACCAGAAGATTACCTGTGATGACAGCATCAGATGTCTCCGCCTCCGATCTCCCAGGGAAAGCATAACAATGGGCCCTTTCGTTTGTTTGTCCGTTGCCCCTACCATGTTGTGATGTAGTGGCTCCAGTTTGCCCATCACCCCGGCCGTTTTGGTGACCACCATTACCTCGACCACCACGTCCTCCAGAATAACGGCCTCTACTATGACCACATCTACCTCTAGCCATTGGGGGTCTATAACTCTGTTTTGGACAATTTCTCCTAATATGTCCAGTCTCCCCACATCCATAACACTCTCTGGAGTCAAGCATAGGTCTCTCAGAGAAGTGTTGACCGGTCTGAGGTGGACCCCCAACTACAGTCTGTAGCGAAGACTGAATTGGTCGAACTTAGTAACCTCCTGAACCCTGTCCTCTAGAGTAAGAACCATTAAACTCACCTCCCTTTCGAAACCTTTTTGATGTTGATGCCATGGTGAAGTCATCTGGCTTCACTCCCTCTACCTCTATCACGAAGTCTACCACTTCTTGAAAGGATTTCGCTGTAGCCGCTACCTGTAAGGCTGAAATCCGCAATTCTGACCTCAACCCCTTCACAAAACGGCGAATCCGCTCTTGTGGACTAAAACAAAGCTGAGTGGCATACCGGGATAATGCATGAAACTTAGCCTCATATGCAGTAACCGACATCCTACCTTGCTCTAGCCTCAAAAATTCATCTCTTTTCCTATCCCTCAAAGTTCGGGGGATATACTTCTCCATAAACAAGCTAGAGAATGATGCCCAAGTCATAGGTGGTGCCTCTGTTGGTTGACACTCAACATGTGACCGCCACCACATTTTGTCGTTCCCTTGAAACTGATAAGTCACAAACTCAACACCAAACCGTTCCACTATACCCATCTTGTGTAGTAGCTCGTGACAGTCAACCAGAAAATCATAAGCATCCTCCGATTCAGCACCCTTGAATACTGGAGGTTTCAATTTCAAGAACTTACTTAAAAGTTCATGTTGATCATTTGTCATTATAGGCCATGTAGTCAGACGAGAAAACGTGCCTATTTCCAATGGAACATCCATGCGGGGAGCCGCAGTAGCCGCATGTTGTACCTCCGGACCCTGAGGTGCTGGTGCAAAAAACACTGGAGGTGTTTGACCTTGATCAGATAACCCACTAAGATAAGCAAGAACCTGATTGATCATCTCTGGGGTAGGTTGGGGTGGCAATTCCTCATTCTGCACTTGTTCATTCTCCCCATCCTCCCCTTTGCTTACTACTTCCTCAGTCGGTGGAGGAGTCACTGCCCTAGTATCAGATGGGCTAGGTGCTCGTCCTCTTCCTCTAGAGGACGTCCTCCCACGACCTCTACCACGGCCTCTTGCCGCTACTCTTCCTCGAGCTACAGCCCCAGTGGCTGGCTCAGACGCTTCTTGTCTTGCCAATGTTGATGTTGGCGCAGTCGTTGCTTTAGTTCTAACCATCTGCGAAATAGAGTGAAGATGGTCAGATACCAATTTGTATCACCTAGATACCAATTGGACCCAAGTAATAGCACGAAAGAAAGAAAGAAAGAATGGAATTTTCCTAAAGTCTTATAGCCTCTCAAAGAAAAGTAAAGGCGTCCCCCTACCGTTCCTTAAGACTCTACTAGACTCGTTCTTGTGTGATGAGACCAAAGAACTTAATGCTCTGATACCAAGTTTGTCACGACCCAAAACCGGGCCGCAACTGGCACCCACACTTACCCTCCTATGTGAGTGAACCAACCAATCTAAACCTTAACATTTCAATGTAATATCAACATAAAGTAATGTGGAAGACTTAAACTCATTAATAAAAACCAATTCAATAACTATTATTTCCCAAAATCTGTAAGTCATCATCAGAAGAACATCTACTTCAAATTACTAAATCTAAGAGTTTCTAAGAAGCTAAAAATACATAAAAGCTAGTCCATGCCGGAACTTCAAGGCATCAAGACATGAAGAGGAAGATCCAGTCCAAGCTAGAAGCATTAGCTCACCCTGATATCTAGAGTAATGAAGACTGGCTAGATTTACTGTTGAGTCGAAGATGACGGCACGTTTGATGCACTCCACAAATAAACAAGAAGAAAACATAAAAGTAGGGGTCAGTACAAAACACGAGTACTGAGTAGATATCATCGGCCAACTCAAAATAGGAATCAATATATACCAAGTTATATCATAAAATCAACTACGATACTCAACATGTAGCAACAGCAAGTACTATATCATTAACAATTACCGTCAAGTTCACACATGAGGACTCAAGCCTCAATACCGTACTCATTTGGGAATTATTTTCATTAGATTGAGTATATTAACATCTTTCAAGATTCATTATCTTTATTTCTCTTGTGTCGGTACGTGACACTCTGCTCCCTCATATTCATTAATCCTCTTGTGTCGGTACGTGACACTCCGATCCCCTACTACTATGTGCCGGAACGTGACACTCCGATCCCCTAAATCTACGTGTCGGTTCGTGACACCCGATCCCCTAAATCTACGTGTCGGTTTGTGACACCTAATCCCCTAAATCTACGTGTCGGTTCGTGACACCTGATCCCCTAAGTCTACGTGTCAGTTCGTGAGACCCGATCCCCTAAGTCTACGTGTCGGTTCGTGACACTCGATTCCCTAAATCTACGTGTCGGTTCGTGACACCCGATCCCCTAAATCTACGTGTCGGTTCGTGACACCCGATCCCCTAATCTCCTTCTATCCATTCATCAAGCCTTCTTTCTTGCCAAGGCATCATCAATCTCATTATTTTAGTTCATCACGCCTTCTTTTGTACCAAGGCCTCATCATTAACAAAGAGATTAGGGTTTTGCAAGATTTGGGATTCAATAACTTCATCATGCTTATATAATCACAATTATATCATTACATTCATGCAAGCGTACAATTAAGCACATAGCAGGGTTTACAATATTATCAATACATATCATTCGCTATTAAGAGTTTACTACGAATATCGTAAGAGAAACCATAACCTACCTCCACCGAAGATTAGTGATCAAGCAAGCAAATTTTCTCCAAAGCTTTGTGTTTTTCCCCTTCTCGATTGACCCTCTCTCTCTCTTCTTGTTCTTTTTATTTTCTTTATTCAAACCCTCTTTCGTTTACCCTAATTAGCATATAATTAAGAATAAAAGATGGCAATAATAACTCACTAATTAACTTAAGGTTACCTCTTTAACCCCCAAGTAATTAGACTTAGTAACATTAACCCACTAACTTTATAATTAAAGCAGGAATAGTCAAAAACGTCCCTTAAAACAATTGAGGAAATCCGACTCAGACTGGGATTACGCAGCCTGTGACGGCCCGTCGCGCCTGCGACGGTCCGTCCTGCTGCTCCGTCACAGAGTTCAGAGACTCAATTTCTCTGAAGAGTCTGTGACGGTCCGTCACACCTGTGACGGTCCGTCCTGCCATTCCGTTACGAAGTTCAGAGAGTCGATTTCAGTGCCCATTTTTTAGAATTCTAAGTATTTTGGAACGAGACCTCCTCGACGGTCCGTCGTGCCCATGACGGTCCGTCGTGGGGTCCGTCGTTTCTGCCAGTTTTTCCAGAATTGAAGTCTGCTGCTCAAAACGACTAAACAGGTCGTTACATAACCATATGTTAACAAATAATATTTATTATAGAATAAATATTTGCTCAGTTTAAATAGGTCATATATTCATTTATAGATTATGAAAATATTTTTTAAATAATTAATATAAATTATTCTTGAGATTATTCACTCATATTCTTAATACCATCAGTCAAACACGAAATAAAATTATTCTATATTTTCTTGCATGGAATAGCTATGCCCTCTTGCATGCCTTAAAGTTTAGATTGTGATGATGTAGAAATATATACTGGTGGTAGATAATATTATTTTTAAAAAAAATTGTGATTTAACTATAGGTTGTTGAAAAAGCGGTGATTAATTACAGAAGCTCGTAAGCTAAACAGTACACTATACCGTAAAGAAATAATTAGAAGATACAGTATTTATAATCATTAGAATAAAATAATCAAAACCATATCGAAATCACCTAAACCAATGGTCAATAAGCCAATAACTTTTTTTAATTCAAATTATTAATTTCAGTTTGATTTTGAACCGCGGGAAAAAAATATTGGGAAACAGAACTGCAGAATGGAAAAGAAGAAATGTATATGAACAGAGTTGCAAAGAAGAGCCAAGTTCTGTTGGCAAAAATAAATTACACATAAATAATTGCAACCTTTTCTAATTAGACAAAAATGTCAACCAATCAATCAATGGACTGATCATCCCTTTACACAAAAAATGAAGGGGAGGAGGGGAAAGAAAATGGGAATATGTAAGGATTGACCAACATTAGAAGGCAACCACTAGAACATAATAAAAATGTGAAGGAAAAGAAAAAAGAATAGTAATTCCAAGACAACATGTACAAAAAATTCACACAGATATGGAACCCAGATCTTCAACAACTTGTCTGATGTTTGGCCTTTCGTTTATCGGAAGAATACACTTTAACGACACGGCTAGCAGATCATCCATCGCTTTGCAGTGTTCTTCTCCTCCTGCAATGGCCCTATCGATACAGTCCATTCCCCTACCTTCTTTATCACACAACCGAACCCAATCTATTAAATCAACTGCAGCAGAGTGCCATGAGATTATGTCTCCAGCACTTCTTCTCGTCAGCAATTCCATTAGAATCACACCAAGAGCATATACATCAGCCTTAAATGATGGGATAGGTTTGGTAGCAGTAGCAAGTTCAGGAGCACGGTATCCTAGAGCCCCTAGGCTCAGTATCTGCTCTACAATCCCTGCTGGAGTCATCACGCGGTGGAGACCATAATCAGTGAGGCGGACACTGTAATCAGCACCAACCAAGATTATATTTGTAGGTTTCAAGTCGCCATGAGGCAGTCCTCTCTCATGCAGATATGCCAAACCCTGAGCAACTTCAATGGCAACTTTTAACCTTTGGTTGAAGGATAACGGGGAGTACCTCCGAGGGGTTGTCTCTGTAAAATGTAGACATTCATCAAAAACTTGAAAAATGCAAAAATTACAAAAACTTAAAAGTTCCCAACAAACCCCAACATGTCTACAAGTTATCAGTCCTCACTGCACCGGGGATACTATGACCAAACTCTCCATATATATCAAGTTTTACTATTATGAATGATTCAGAAACAATGGAATTGCTACTTAAAGCGGATTGTTGAGCAATTATCACAACATTTTAGGTCATGTTAACGAGATCGTAGAATAGGTCTACTCCCTAATTTTGATGGGTTCTTGATGTGTGGATGTTGGCGTACGGCAATTAGTGAACCAGAGATCTCTTGTACCTGGAGTTCCTTTGAAGGTTCCCAGATGACACATAAAGATCTGCACATACATTCTAACAAACATAATTTGTATAAAACCATTCAGATACAATTGCAGTCCAATATTTTTCTTTTTCCGTTTGATCAACAACCCTACCACCGGATTCATAAGAGACCACAGATCCTAATAAGATCTCATTACTATCTGCACATTATAAGACATGTAAAAAAGGGACATTTGCAAGAGAGGCCAACCCAAAATAAATATAGGGTCGAGCAGACTTTATCGTCCATAATTTTTATCAAACAATCCCACAAAAAACAAGAGATCTCAACAATTAGAAAACCACTACTAGAAATAAGCTATGCTGCTTTAGAAACTATTTTGTGCGAAGGATACCAAATATTGGTCCCACCACATGATTATCACCCACCAGACCAGCAAAATGGAACTTTCTAATAACAGTAACCAAACAACAATGGAAGACATGGAAAATCATAGTTGAATTATTCATAAGTAAATCTTACCATAGAGATGTAACGCCAAACTATCTCCTGAAATGTAGTCTGCTAAAATAAGCCTCTCTTGTTCTCGAGGTCCCCAATAATATGCTCGTAAATGAACAACATTTGGGTGTTTGATAGATCCAATCTTTTTAACTTCCTTTGCAAATGCTTTCTTGATTTTTACCAACCCAACCCGCAACCACTTGACAGTAAGAATGTACCCACTATTCAAAGTAGCTTTATACAATGTGCCATGGCTACTTCTACCTAGAACTTCAGCAGGGGCATGAGATAACTCCTCAGCAGTAAATGACAGTGAACCATCCAGGAAGAATAATTCCCCAGCCAATCGATCTGGTGAACACACATCCAATGTCACCGGTTGTTCAACTGTGTCAATGAAACGAGGGGAGTGAGCTATTGGAGAGTCTGGAGAAGATCTCCGGCCAGATGTTGCAGGATTATTACCCACAGTGCCAAGATGCGTAGATGCTGAAACTGCAGTAACTCCCTCCAGAAAGACATGTTCAACAATTTCTGTACCAGACTCAATTTGGCCAGACAGAGATCTCGAGTTCACTGTGAGCAAGTGATCATTAGAGAAACTCAAGAAAGTTGGTGGTGGTTCTGAGGAGCCATGGAACTTTAAAATTCCAGGCCGGCTGAACCTCCCGAGTTTAACATCCCTTCCAGCAGATTGGCTGTTAAATCCACTTGGCAAGTGAAAATTTTGGAACCGTTGTCGAAGGTAAGCCAGGAGAACAACACCAATCATTAAAGCAGCTCCAACTGAGGCAAGAATAATAGCCACCCTGATACTGGATTTCGAGTTATGATGGTGCTGACTATTTTGACCAGGATTGCCATGATTATCATGTAACCAGTTGCTTGGGATTGCCAAATTTGAGTTTCCAGGACGAAATGAACTTTCATTAAAGTTTCTCAAGTTATCCGGGATAGCACCACTTAATTCATTGTTAGACACATTAAACACCCTCAAATTTGATGAAAGATTTTCGGGGATCACACCACTAAAATTGTTGTTAGATATATCAAGGAATTCCAAATTTCTAAGGTCACCCAATTCAGTAGGTAGCATGCCTGATAACTGATTCTTAGCAAGATTTAGCACTTGAAGCCTCCGCAGATTACCAATGGCAGAAGACAAATTACCTGTCAAGGTGTTTTCTGAAAGATCAAGAGACTCAAGTGTAGGGTATGATGATTGAACAAGTAATTCGCTAGCATGAGTGCCTTCAAGAGGAATTGATCCTGACAACTGGTTTCCAGATATATTTAGGTTCATCAATGTCGTCGAAGTAAAAAATGTAGATGGAATCAGTCCACCGAGTTTATTGGTACTGAGATCAAGTTTAACCAGTCTTGGCAAGGTGCCCAGTGATGAAGGTAAGGTTCCCTCAAGAGAATTGTTTCCGAAATTAAGTGAAGTCAATAGTTGAAATTGACAGGTCATATTGGGAATATTTCCAGTTAACCTATTTGAACTCAAATCAATAATTTCCAAATTGGCTTCCCAGCTCTCATTAGCTGATATACCATCTACGAGCATATTTCTGCTCAAATCCACAACTGCACAACTTCCTATGGAAGATGGCAGTGAACCTAATAGGTGGTTCGATGAAATATTTAGAACTCTCAACTTTGTTGAATTCACTATCGGAATTGAACCTGCATGCATAGAAACGAAATATTAAACTTTGAACATCTCTTTAGAATAAGTTTACAAGTCCAACAGAAAAAGAGCTCATATTATTAAAAAAAATGTGTATCGTTATTAAACATCCAATGTAACTTTCAGGTCTAAGTGCAACTATTTCTAGCTAAAAAATATGGTAGAAATACTATATTGCCTAAAAAATTAGAAGGAAAACGTGTATATTAGTGAGACAAGTATACAAAACTATCTAGCTGATCTGAGAGTCGCTTCCTCAAAGAATAAATGCAAGATGAGAAGAATTAAATATCGGTCATTAGTCAACGGCACCATTCAACTTCTGAACAGAGGATCTCCACATTTAGGCTCTAATGGAACCACGCTCTGGTCCCTATGATGAAAGATATCCAAGTGTAACTAAAGAAATATGAAATGGTGAACCCTCTCTGTAGCTCATGAAACAGAACAAACTTCCCTATCAGAGGGTCACTGAGGAGTTTTGAGCTCAGAGACCCAAATTATCACCCTAGTAAATTTTCTCTGCTTTTCCTCATTAATCAAGTCTCACCGACTTCATTCTTTTTCTAATTTGAGTATTGATTTGATAATAATGAAGACAGGAATGTTGTCATCAATTCCTTATCAAAAAAGAAATGTTGTCATCAATTATTTTCCGATTCTAAGGCCCAACATCATCATGAGCGGCCTATACTGGAGGGAAGGGGGTAGCCCCTGGACGGTGTAATGCAATGATAACAAAATAGAAAGATGAGCATATTAAGAGCGAATAGCTCATTAATGAAATAAAACTCATTTTACTGTAGGTACAAATATTGAGCTATAACATTGGATAATGCAAGCAGAACAAAAAATTCAACATTTTCAACTTTTTAAAGATAAAGGCTAAATCAGTCTTATCGAAAGCAAAAAGAGCAAAAAAAACTCTAACCTTTGATTGGGCTTAAAGCACAAGTATGGCTATGGAAAAGTCTGAAAAGGGAGAAAGAATAAAAATATATATGTTTTTATTTTAGTCCTAAGCATGATATCAAATATATAAACATAAAGAAAACTATGTCTTAGAACCTTGATGATGGCACTGAAGCGCACATTAAGCGAAGCGCTCAACATGATTTCAGCCTTGCTTCAGGGCTTAAGTGCGCCTTTGATGACACTGGGCTAAATGTTGTTCCAACTAGCTTGCCATGAACTTTGAGCATACAGTTATACCGTTGCAAAAAGACTATTTATGCTACTAATGATGCAACAATTTCATTAGGGGCTTTTATTAAATTTACTACAATTAGGGAACACTTTGTTGACTACTTATTATGGTCAAGTTCTTTTGAACATGCTTTGCAATTCAAACTCGTCTATGCAGTCCACGCTGCTCACGTTCTGTTGAGGCAAACACAAAAAGCTGGCGGTAAAAGTTTGTTCAAAATTTGGTTTTGTTAAAACAACTTTTATAAAACCTACTTACACAAAAAAGCAAAGTTTTCCGTATTTGGCAAAAACTGAAAGACCTTGAAGATTTCTATTCTCTGTTATATAGATTGTCAACCACTACTCACTCAATAAAACTAATTATAACCTGACAAGAAAATATAAGAACAAGATTTTACATTCACAATTGTTATGTTGCTCGGACTCTCCAAAGGATGTGTGTCGGATTCTACAACGTAGTGTATATTTGGCAAATCTGACACGGTGCGGCATTGAAAGTTAAGAGTCCGTGCAACTTTGCATAACTGTAAAAGTTTCAATGCCTAAAACACAAGAAAGTTTCCAATTTTAGTCCACCTCCAAAAATTAAGAGGCTTGAAGTTCAAGGCATCCAAAAAAACACTACACAAATAAAAGGCGTATTTGATTATGACCATTCAACAACAACAATATATACTGATCTAAGAAATGCAATAATTCCAAAAAAACTGATATCCATTTCCCAACCTGAAAATCCATTGCCACTAAGATCTAGTTCTACCAATGGACTTGTTCCCTGCAAAAGCTCATCAGGAATCAATCCAAAAAGCTGATTATTCCCAAGCCTTAAAACCCTCAAATTATGCATAAAGCCAGTAGATGGAAGCTGCCCCATTATAGCATTATTCCCCAAATCCAAAACCATCAAATTCTCAAATGCCTCCAACAATTTTCCAGGAAAAAAACCACCACCCAAGTTGTTGTGACTCAAATTCATGACATGAATTGTCGAAGCGAGTGAAACATTTTCCGGGCTCGTAGGAAGAGACCCAAAAAACGAGTTGTTACTCAAATCAAGATACTCAATACGCTTCAACTCCAAGAACAACTCCCCAATATCACCCCAAAGCTCATTGTTATGCAAATCCAGTACTCTCAACTGCTGAAGATTACTAATTCCACTTGGGTAACCAAATGTAAAATTATTATTGGACAAATTGAGGTAATTCAAATCCCAAAGCTCATTAATTCGTGCTGGAATTGGTCCATAAAACTGATTCCCAGACAGATCCAAACGCTGAAGAGTTAACATAGAACCCAAAGCAGGAACAACCCTACCGGTAAAAGAATTACCAGAAAGACTAAGAATTTTGAGCTGCTTCAACCCACTAAGAGTTGAGAACTTCAAGTCACCCACAAGCCCAAGCCCGTCAAGAGAAATGGAGAAAACAGAATCGGAGTTTTCATCACAAACGACACCATAAAACGACTTTGGACATGCTGATGGATCTGAAAGACCTGTTTGACTCCACGAACTGAAGATTTTACCTAATGGGTCATTTTTTATACCCTTTTTGAACTCCAAAAGTGATCGAACTTCATCTTCTGCAGCAGAAGACCGATTGAGCCGAAACACAAGTACAAGGAGGAGTAAAGAGAGAGATTGAGAGAGAGTCATTGGTTTGAGAATGTGAGTGAAGTACTAAAAATGAGGCATTGAGATAAAGAAGGAAAGTCTGAAAAAGGGTAAAAGGAAGAATAGCTTAAGGATGACTATGGAGAGAGCACCATGGAAATTCAAGAACGAGTTTTGAGAGAGAGAGATATTAGGGAGGTGGGGTGGTAAGAGAGGGGGGTGGGGTGGGGAAAGAGTTGGAAAAGGAGAAAAAACTTAAAAAGAGGGAAATTAGGGTTTTGATATTTGGGGTAGAGTGGCAAATGAGTTGGTGTCTCTTTTGTATTTTGCTCTTTCTCTATGTTGGAATGGGGTGGTATTTTCACGAGGGAGGAGTGGTGGGGGTGGGGTGGAGAGCATAAAAGTAGGATTTTTATTATACTTCCTCTTCCATTCATTTTTACTTGTCACATTTTTATATATAAAAGTCGGTTGACTAATTTTTCCAAGATAAATTGAATTAGTTATATTCTCTGCATTTATTTTTACTTATTACGTTTTGATACATGAAAATCAATTTGATTAATTTTTGAAGCTGAATTGTACAAAATTAATTTATTATTTAAAATTTTGCGAGGTAGGGGTGGTAGGGTGGAGAGCATTAGAAGTAGGTTTTTTATTAGACTCTCTTCGTTGAGTCAGTTTGATCAATTTTTAAATTGAATTAAGGTGGATTGATTCATTATTTAAAATGGGGGTGGTGGTAGAGAGCATGAGAAGTAAGATTTTTACTATCCTCTCTTCATTTACTTTTATTTATCACGTTTTGATTTATAAGAGTTAGTTTGACTAATTTTTGAAATTAAATTGAACTGGATTGATTTATTATATAAAAAGGGGTGGGGCGGAGAGCATCAGAAGTAGGATTTTTACCATATTATTTTTGTTTACTTTTATTCATCACGTTTTTAATTCACGATAGTCGATTTGACTAGATCTTTAAGTTGAATTGAACCGGATTGATTCATTATTTCAAATGGGGGTGGGGGTGGGGCGGAGAGCATGAGAAGTAGGGAAAAAACTTATCCTTATCGAGTGTTTACACCAAGCTAATGCAATATCCATTATTACGTGAATTAATGAAGTAAAATGAACTATAAATTTAAACACATCACATGCATATATTGACTTGGTGCAAACACCCAGTACGGATAAGTTTTATCCTGAGAAGTAATGTTTTTATCATCCTCTCTCCAATCACTTTAGTTATCACGTTTCAATTCAGGTGAGTCAGTTTGACTATTTTTTTAGCTGAATTAAAGTGCATTGATTTATTACTTAAAATGAGGTTAGGGGTGGAGAGCATAAGAAGAAAGATTTTTGTTATTCTCTCTTCATTCACTTCTATTCACCACCTTTCAATTTACGAAAGTCATTTTAACTAATTTTCGAAATTAAATTGAACTTGATTGGTTCATTATTTAAAATGGGGTGGGCGGGGAGGAGGTAGAGTGAGGAGTATCAAAAGTAAGATTTTATCATACACACTTTTACATTCATTTTATTTATCACGTTTTAATCACGAGAATCGATTTAACTATTTTTGAAGTTAAATTGAATTGGATTGATTCACTATTTAAAGGATTGGGGTGGTGAGGAAGTGGGGTGGGGAGCATCAAAAGTAAGATTTTTATTATACCGCTTCTACATTCATTTTATTTATCACGTTTTTATCATGCGAGTTAGTTTAACTATTTTTTGAAGTTAAATTGGATCGGAATGATTCACTATTTAAAGGATTGGGGTGTGGTGAGCATCACAAAAGTAGGATTTGTTATTATACTCTTAAGGCTGTTTGGTGTAAGGGATAAAAATAAATAGTGATGGATAAAAAATTTTATATCTTGTTTGGTTGTCATGTTTAAATAACTTATCTCACCATTTTATATCATATATAGTGATGGAATAAGTTATCTCATATATATGATAGGATAAGTTATTCTGAAATAGCTAACCCAGGATAACTAATTCTAAAATAACTTGTTCCTCATCATTTATTTTTATTTATCACATTTTAATTTACAACATAAATTTGACTAATCTTCAATAGAACCGGATTGATTTATTATTTTAAATGAGATGGGATGGGGGTGAAAGCATCAAAAGTAGGATCATTATTATACTACTTCTCCTTCGATTTATTTTTATTTATCACGTTTTAATTTACAAGAATAAAGTTGTCTAATTTGGTGAGCATCAAAAGTAGGAATTTATTATATTCATTTTGTTCACTTTTTACTTATTTCATTTTAATTTATAAGAGTCAATTTGATTAATTTTTAGAATCGAATTGAATTAGATAAATTTACTCTTTTAGATCTAATTTTTTTTATATTCGAAAACTATTTGAAAAATGTTATAAATTGTAACATTTTCATATTAATATGATGAAAAATTACATATTAAATGGTTAGTTAAAATTCATACAATTTAATTATTGTCATTAAATATGACAAATAAAAGTGAACATAGAACTATAAATTGTTTTATAGTGAAAGATTTGATTTTTTTAATAATAATAATGACAGAAAAGATTTATGGTTTTAGTAAACTCCATGTTTGTGCCATTGTGTGTGTATGTGTTTCAGACAGAATTTTGGTGTTATTCTATTGCTACTTTCTTACTTGAAAGTTCTTGAAAAGGGAATTATATAACTTTGAAGTGTTCAATTTATTTTGTGACAAATTAAATACTTTTATATTTATACATAAAAATAAAATAAAGAGATAAATACTGACTTTTATCATCATCATTATTATTATTACTATTATTATTATTATTATTAGGACTTGGTGTAATTTTAACACATTAACTATTCAAATCTTTTTTTCCTTATTTATACTCTTTATGTTTCTAAAATTGTAGGTTCACACTTAACATAAATGAATACTTGGTTTTCAAAGTAATATTCGTGCAAAAACATGTGTACAATCTCAAAATAAAAATAAAGACATGATGAAACATGTATCTCTATTTGCTTTATTTTTTCATTTTTTGATTTGCCATAAAATTTTAAAAAGTACAAGAAAATTATTAAAATGTGAAGTCTTAAATATGACACATAAAAAGTTGAAATTAACGAATTATCAAAAATAAAAAATTATGTCTTTTTTAAGCAAATAAAAAATAAAATTATATTGTACAGACGAATTGTTTACCGTACATTTATAAGTTTTTTATAAAAAACAGAAACACATGGTAGTGTACAATGAATTATTACCAAGGTGTACATACTAGGACAAAATGATTTGTGTTAGTCCTCTTTTAGAAATTTCAAAAGATTAAAATAACTCAATTTTTCATTTCATAAAATCTTCACCCTTGTATTTGGAGCTATTCATTTTTCTCTTTCGTGATTAAACGTGAATCGTGAGAGACAGGAAAGCACTAATGTGCCCCTTTTTGGGATCGTTTAATAAGTGATTAGAATTAGAGATAATGTATAACTATTCTCTAAAATTTATATTCGAAATTTCAGAGTCATATTTATACTATACTAAGGTCATATTACTTCTGAACTTATTTTGTTAATAATTTTCTATCCTTTTCGGCCTAAGTAATACTATCTTGTGGGCTCAACGCTGGTTGATTTTATTTTTTTCAAGTTAATGCCACATAGACCGAAAAGGAATAGAAAATTGCTTATATAAAATAGGGAAAATGCACAAGTACCCCCTCAACCTATGCCCGAAATCCCAGAGACACACTTATACTATACTAAGATTCTATTATCCCCCTGAACTTATTTTATAAGTAATTTCCTACCCCTTTTTAGCCTATGTGGCACTAGTTTAAAAAAAATCAATCATCGTTGGGCCCACCAGATAGTGTCACGTAGGCTAAAAAGGGGTAAAAAATTATTAATAAAATAAGTTTAGGGGGTAATAGGACCTTAGTATAGTATAAGTGTGTCTCTGAGATTTCAGGCATAGGTTGAGGGGGTACTTGGACATTATTCCTATAAAATAAGTTATAGAACCTTAGTATAATATAAGTGTATCTGAAAATTTGAAAAAATACTTATATATTTTCCCTTAGAATTATACGTGTATATATAATATACATATACAAAAAGCAATTAACTAATATCATTTTTAATATAATTTTTCTACTTTTTATTTAGTGTTGAATAATACGTATCGTTTATATATTTTCCCTTAGAATTATACGTGTATATATAATATACATATACAAAAACCAATTAACTAATATCATTTTTAATATAATTTTTCTACTTTTTATTTAGTGTTGACTAATACGTATCAAACGATACTCATATCTTTTAAATTAAAATTGAAAGCCGAAATCTTTATACTTTTAATATGGATATGTGACAACTCAACACTTGTCTAAGTGATAAACTACTATATATATAATATTTTCATAAAGACAAGAGGGTATGAAATGGGATTTTAATACACATGGATATTAGTTGTAAGTTGTAACGTGTAGTAATATACATTTGTGTATGAGAGAAAGTTGCCTACTTCCTGCTCAAGTAAATAGGGTGTTTCATGTTCAAGTATTTCTTTCATTTTTTATTATAAATTTCATGTGTCGGTATTCTGAATATAAAATATTTATTAATTGTAGAGTAGGTCTGTTTAAAATTAAATTGAAATCGATAAGCTGAATCAGAAAAAAGTTATAGATTTATTTGTATTGAGTTATTGATTTAACAGTTCTGATAATAGATTAACAGTTTTGATTTTTTTTTGTTATCGGGCTATCGGTTCTTAACGAGTTAACGGATAACTCGATAATAGATTAAGTAATTATATTTATACCATTTTGTATATAAAATCATCGACTTAGAGTTTGGTTTCCTACTTTTATTTTTTATTATCTCAAACACTTGGTTATTCTACAATGTAAAAGTGTTTGTTTTTAGCATGATGTAACTTGTGAACTCATGTTCATGGTTTATTTAAGTTGTCATCTTGTTTCTAAGTGATTTTCAATATTTTTTTATGTCAAATCTTAATGATTAAATCGATAATCGATAACGATAAAAAAATTGATAAATCAATAACCGATAAGTCAATGTCTTAATATAATGGTTTAACATCTCTACAAACCGATAATCAAAAATCTAAACCAATAAATTTTAAAATCGAACAGAACCACCGATATAAAGTCCTAGAGAGATTTATCTTTAGTATAGAATTTTTCAATGCAACTTTGAATATAATTGAGCTTTAAAAAAAAGGAGAGAAAGTTGGTTGCTTCCTCCGTTATAGATTAAATGTTATTACTGATTAGTGAACTTTAATCCGCTATAATAGTTAATCAAAGAGTTAATATATTTATTTTAGGTACTTTAAAGTAGTTGAAATTTATTCATATGATAGTAAGGTATTAAAAAAAAATTTATGATATTAAAGTAATTAAACTTTATCAATTATCACAAATGTAAACACATTAGATTAATCAATTCATGTTGGTTAAAGTTAACTTTGATGTCATAACAAGTAAAGTTCAATTATTATAATTGTGAGACAAAATTATTATTTAGCTTAATAAAGATCAGTAAATTAAATTTAAAAAAATTAACTTCTTGTGCATTTGTCCCCTTTTGATTTTTGTATGTAAATAAATATGTCTTTTATGCGGTTTTAGCTTTTGATGGCATACAAATATATATATATATATATATATATATATATATATATATATATATATATTCAAATTTGTATAAAATTAGACTAGTAAATATATATTTTTTTTGTGATGTTTTATATGTGATAATTCATGTGAAATATACTTAAAACTAATTAATAGAATATTTATATTTTTTTTATTTAACTTTATACAAATTTAAATATATATTTATACATATTCAAAATTAAAAATATAAATATCAATTAAAATTAAATTAAAAAATACGTTAACGGTTTACCTATAAAAAAAAGGTTGCAAAATGCAAAAGTAATAAAACAAATATACATTATTAATTAGATACAATTTTTGTCACTAGTGTTGTCCTTGGATCCTACCAATTGTCAAAATTAATTAATACCAATGTGGTGTTCTTCCACCTTGGCGGTTGATATTAATTTTTTAACGGTAAGTTTTTTTTTTTTCTCTTTTCTGCATATTTGTACCTCAACTAGAAAGTAAAGATAACTATAAGAACTAAACAACAAATTTATCATATATTTGCACATAGAAAAAAAATTGAACTTATTTATTTTTGCACTATACTTTCAAGTTTGTATCATCAGTCAAGTTCATTGGAAAATGATATTCTCATTCAAAATATTGTGGAAATAATATATTCTTCAATTATGAAAGTTAGGGGGGATTAAGTGAAATTCACTTGAGGAAAATATTTTTTCAAGAAAATAAATGTTTGTTTTACTCCTTTTTTTGTGTTTGTGTGTATATTTTCGATAGGTAAAAAACAATATAATTTTAAAATATTTATATATAATTTAGACATATGCTGTGAAATGTGAGGTAGGGGTGGGGTGGAGTGATGGAGATGAAGGTTATAGGGGGGATAAAGATAAGTTGTATGGGTGTTAAATGGGCAGATTGAGTTGAAATTAGAGATATTAAAATGAGTTAAAATAGAAATTGAATTGGATCACAATACGTCCAAGTTTCTTTTAAGCTCAAGCTACAAATAGGTTAAGTCATGACTTGCCCAATTAGACCCGCTTAATCTCAATAATTTTGTCATATTGTTATAATAACTTTTATAACCACAATAATTCAAAAGGTAACAAATTGATAAATAAATCCTAAAAGATATAAAATAGATAGTAATTTGTATCTTCAATATAGGAACATACATCATATTAATGGAAATAAGGAATTATAAAACGGGTTGAAATTAGAGATTAACTTGAGTTGAATTGAAGATTTCTTCGGAAAAAACTACATAAATGAGTCATAAAACTCAAAATAATTACATGTTCGTACCCAATCCAAAGTAATTCAAAAAATACCCATTTTCTCAATCAAAAAACAAAAAAAATTATAGTCCATACCCTTATTCATTAAGGTTGAGAATTTTTGCTAAACTAATACTAAATCAATATCATATACTGTATTGGTAATCTTAAAGTCAATAATTTCGTTTAAATGATACTATATATATATATATATATATATATATATATATATATATATATCATACATTGTAAAATCATTTCAAAACTATGAGATTTTATGTAATTTATACATAATAATTTCCCCAAACAACATTGTAGATTAATGTTACCGGCCACTCCACCCTCTGCTAACTTATTAGGGGTGTCAAAAATGAGTTCAAACATAGACAATCCATCCAATTCGTCTAGAATTTTATTAGTTGGGCTCAAAATAATTTGAATTAGATTCAATCTCAGTATGTATATGCCTTAACCAATTTAGAAGAATGGAGAAACTAACCAAACACACCATAAAAGCAAATAATTACAAAATATATACCCCTTTACATTCATACCCCGCTAAATAATTACATTATATACCCCCAACTAATTTTGTTCAACTGATACTAAATTAGTATCAATTTGTTCAACTAATTATTTTGCTTTTATGGTGTATTTGCTTAGTTTCTCCATTCTTTTAAAATTGGTTAACACATAAACAGATTGAGATTGAATCTAATTCAAATTATTTTGAGCCCAACCAATATAATTCTAGACGAATTGGATTATCAATGTTTGAACTCATTTTTGACACCCTTAATAGGTTAGTAGGGTGGAATGGCCGGTACAATTAATTTGCAATGTTGTTTGTGGAAAATATTATGTGTTAATTACATAAATATCATAGTTTTGAAATTGAAATTACAATATATCCATAATAAGTTTTTAATTACATCAATCCCTTAAAAAATGGATACAATAATTGTAGCTCGAATACATTAAATATTGTTTCTGATTCATTAATATGTAGTTTGGATACATTGAAAACTAACTCGGATACATAACATATAGCTCAGATGCATTAAATATTGGCTCAGATACATTAAAAACTAGCTCGAATACATAACATATAGATCATATATATTAAATACTGGCTCGAATACATAATATATAGCTGAGATACATTAAAAACTAACTCGAATACATTAATATACAACTCGAATACATTAAAGAAATAGGAATTTTGAAATTTTTTAAAAATAATGAAAATAAATTAAACAAAATGTGTTTATTTCTATAATATAATTTGTCCAATTATTTTTCCACTTCCCCTTAGGAAAGTCATTTCCTTATTTAAGCAATTTGATTTTGTTAAAGATAATTTTTTTCAAAATAAAAGCATGAAAAATTGAAAAACATTTTCTATACATATTTATTTGAGTTAAGTAGGGGCTTATGATTCTCCAAATTAAACCAAAACTTGGTTCAAGACTTTTCAAGAAATAAATCTTTGTTCGACTTGGATTTCATTTTCACGTGTATATGACTAATATCTACAAATTCCAAGCTAATTTTATGTGTTCAATTATGGGCTAATTACAACTTTTTTTTTAATGGTGACAAACCTATAGCAACTTCATACTACTTTATCGCTGTAACAAAAAATAATTTTTAGTCATAAAATTATATTCATAAATAAAAAATATCAAAATCTTTATCAAAATGATATTAGTTAATTATCATTATATTCTATTAATTGATTAATATTTTGATACAAACACACCCTGTCTTTAGCTAGTGAGATGCAAACTGCCAATTTTCCACTTGTGAGCGTTGAATGCGCAGTCTATCAAGTATTATCAAACAAAAGGCATTCATAAGTAGAAAATCCTTTTTCTCCTAAATAATTAATACTATAACTTTCTTAGGTACGTCAGTTTGTTTGTTATATTTTTTTTTGGTGTGTTTTAAAAAAAAATGCCCTTTTTTAACTTTTTTTTTTTCAAAAAGAAAAAAAATTGAATTGATATATTTAAAATCATAAGATTAAATAATATTTTGATACATTAATCTACATATCTTTAGAAGAAAATCACAAGATTCAAACGTTTTTTTTATTTTGTTTAACTCTATATCCATGAGCAAAGCCAATTTATAGTCAGGGTTCATTTGTATCCTCTTTGATGGAAAATTATATTTTTTATACATGATCAAACTTATTATATATATATATAAGTATTAAATATTGACCCCCTTTGTAATTTTTGCGCTTACTTCTTTAAATTTTATCTTTTTAATTAAAATTTTAACTTTACCTTTATATGTCAAATCAAAATTAAATCAAACCATCAAATTAAAAGGAAGAAAGTAATAATTTTGCAATTTGACTTGATATATGGGAAATATTCAGGCCTATGAAACAACATTGTATCATGTAGATATTGATATATAGCTAGTTAATATTAAGATTGAGTTGTTATAAGTGAATAAATAATAAGAAAATGAAGTTAAAAGAGTAAATCATCTGAGAAAAAAATTGGTTAGCATATGTTAAATATACACTATTTAGGAGATTACATGTGCCTGCATGCAAGTCTTAGACCACCATATAAGTATATAAACATATACTTTAGTTTTTAATTAAATATTTTGAATTTGAAATACAAAAATAAAAAATGATTGGCAAGAAACGATTTGTACTATATGAGCCCTACGTGATACATATTTAGATTAGTCAAATTAGTAGATTTCAAATAAAAAATTACTTTACATGTTCACCTCTCACTTATTCTGCGTAAGACATTTGTTTGTACGGTAGAAAATAATTTTGAGAAAATTATTTTTTCATAAAATGTTTTGTAACCACATGATATATATATATATATATATATATATATATATACATGTATATTCTATGATTATGAAATATTCGTACGCACTTCAGCTAGAAAGTCTTTAAGCCAAATGTTCTCGAGATAAATTTTTCTTCTTATATTACAGTACATTATTAAAATAATTTTTAACAACAATTAATTAACAAAAATAACTTATATTGATTGGAGACTCATGATTTACGTCGAAAGTCTTTAAGATACCTTTCAACCATTTCAATGCACAAATAGTCATAGGTATCACAATAGACAAATTGTTTTTTAATTAAGAATTTAAATAAGATGATGTAACACCTCGCAACTAGAAAGAATTAGAAAAGAGTTGCTTATTTTTGGATAGAATAAGAAAATCTGGAAAAATTATTTAATTTCAGAATGAGTTTTGGTCAATTTCAAACGACCATAACTCCTAGCTCAAGATTAGTTAGGAGTAGTTCCAAATATGATTGAAAAGCCCTTAGAATAATCTTTTCAACGCCGCCGAGTTTGCGCGATTTCGTTATCCGATGATTGAGTTATGCCTTTCGGAAGTTGAGATGTTGGATTAAGAAAAGTCCAATTTGGATTTGGAAAGGGCAAAGTTATCTTTTCCTTACCTAATTTAGTTAATTCGTTTTAGGGATTAAATTGGGGTAAAAACAAGACTTTATTCAGTTTAGGAAAAAAAAGAATTCAAGTTAGGACTTGGAGAAAGGAGAAGAGAAGAAGAAAAAAGAGGGCAAGATTCGCCAAGATTGTCGAATTAACTTGAGGATTTCGTGGTGGTGATCCCTAAAAGGTGTGTGAGTCTTCCATAACGTTGGGTTCGTTCACCCACATGCCAAACATGTTTGATTGAGCGTGATTTTATCCTAAATGTTTGAATGTTCTTGGGTGATGTTCTTGAATTGTTTTCGTTCTTGAATATGAGTTGAGATTTAGGAGTTCTTTAATAATCTAGGTGTTGTTCTTGAATTCATTGGGTTAAATCCTTGTATATAAGATGTGGGTACATGAACTAAAGTGATTTTGAGAAAAAGAATCGAATTAAAATGATTTAAGGTAAAAAACGAGAGGATAAATTCGGCGAATTTTTGCCTAAGAACATGTTGGCGCGACGCGTCCCCATAGCGCCAGGAAGGCTGGGGCGGCGTGCCAGGAAGGAGCTTAAGTCAAGTGAGGCTGGCGCAATGCGCTCTGGACACGCTTGAATCGGCGCTTTTACCAAGTTTTCATTACTTAGTCTGATTAAGCCTTTTTAAAGTGTTTTAACGCTTCCTAATGATTCTAACTACTCAAAATGACTTCTCATCATATAGAAATCATCCAAAAACATGAATTACATCCTTGAATCCATAACTTCAAATTCAAGGAAAGTTTAGAGTCAAGTCTAGAAAGTTCTTAAAGTCCTTTCAAGAAGTCTTTTACAAATGCTTTTAAACTTGTTTTAAGACTTAAAGATTAAGTTGAGTAAAGAGTAAAGATAAGATGAAGAAGTTCATTTCAAGTCTCAAAAGTCTTTCAAAAACGTTTTAAATGTCATTTTAAGACTTAGTTTGAGTTTAGGTCAGAGTAAAGTGAAGAATTTCTTCAAAACAGTATATGAGGACTAAGTATTCTCAAAGGAGTATAAAATGTTTTCACATTTAAAAAGAAGGAAAACTGATATTTTCAAAGAGCCTTCGGGCTAGCTTTCAGAAAAGAGTAATATCTTTCTAAATGAAGCAACCAGGGAAATTGAAATTTCCAAGATAACCCTTGAGCTTAGTTTTTTAGTACTAATCTCAAATCACAGAATAAGTATATTTTTAAAATATAAGAGCCAGTATATTTTGGGAGTAGTATTGAACACCGATATGAGGAATAGTCTAGAGTACTCACAGTCCACATAAACCATGTAGTCATCATGGGTAGAAAAGGGTCATACTTTTTAGATGAACTCTTTTCATAGTAGACTAGTGGATCAATTAGGCAGTTCAGGTCTTATACCTTTGGCCGGGTATTGGATTCGCTGGCAGCGTGAGATAGACCGTTGTATCATCACTATAGCTCTTAGAGATGGTTGTCGGTTAAAGAAACTCCAACAGAAGTTAAATGTGTGTGTGTGTGTGTGTGTGTGTGTGTGTGTATGTGTGTGTATATATATATATATATATACACACACACACAAACACAGCAGTTTATTTGTATTTTTGCATACATATCAAAGTTAATTGTATCTTTGTATACATTCAGAGTTTACCGCATGTTTTCAAACAATTTTTCTTTATATTGCACTTGCTTTCAAAGTACTTTCTATTTGAGTTAGTTATATTGACTTATGTTATTCATGAGTTGAGCAAAACCAAGGTAAGTGTTTCTGCTTACTCTTTTCAAGCTTAAGTTGTTTTAGCATTCCAACTCGCATATTCGTACGTTCACTGTACTGATACCAGTTGGCCTGCACTGTATCATAATGTAGACGTAGGTAACGAGGATCGACATCCAGCGCACCGTTAATCCAGCTGAGCAATCTAGAGTCAATTGGTGAGTCTCCTTACATTCTCGAGGACTTCTTTTATTGTTTTGTTTTTTAGTACTTTCATTATTAGGATGTTGTGGGGTCTGTCCCAACATCCATCTCAGTTTTAGAAGGCTTCATAGATACAGTCAGATGTTAGTCCTTTAGTCTTTCCATTTCTTTCTATTTCTTAAGACTTGGGCTCCACTTTTGGTCAAATGAATGTTTTAAACCTTTACAACATTCTCAGTCAGTATGATTTATCAGTTCAATTAAGTTTGATCATTATAGTTATTGGTTATTGTTTTCCGCTGAGTTAAGTAAGTCAGGTCAAGAGTCCGTTCGGGGCCAGCAATGATCTTCGAGTGCCCGTTACGCCGAGGGTGTAGGCTCGGGACGTGACAATGACTTGAAATTGAAAAATGATCGAGTCGATAATTTTTGTTTGTACTTGGAGGTTCAATTCGATCGGAGTCATGCCTATGCTTTAAGAAATATGTATAGGTTTTATACTAGATTGGTGCCGGCAAAATGAACTCATGTTTTGGTGATCTGCCCAAATCGCTCATATTTTAATGAGTTGGGTGAGTGATTTTTCACATGGGTAAAATATGGGTTGATACCCATATTTGACCAATAAAAATATGGGTAAAATATAAATTAGCCAAATGAGTTAAGCTTCTAACTTTTATTCACTCAAAATTCATGATATCAGTATAAATAGTGTAACTTCTCTTCCTTTTTATGTTATTCTATAGAACTAACTATTCATCTCTCTAATTGAAAAGGTGAAGTCTTTGACCATCCAAAAACATATAAATTAAATGTACATTTCTTTTGTTAATTATAATTACATTTTATTTATTTATTTAATTTTATATTGGATAATCGACAATAGTGTAAAATAAACAAATCAAGTATTAGTATTGGCATTGCTTAAAGTGCATTAAGCATGTTTTAGTCCTAAAATGCAAATATTTATTTACTTGAAATTAAAAATATTTTCACCTTGTTATTATATGTATTTATTTTATTATTGAAAAGTTATAGGATTTTAATTTTTATTTTTATGATACAATAAAACTAAATGAAGCATGTTTAACATTTTCATCTAAAAAAAGAATAAAATATCTTCTCCAAATTGAATTCTTAAGTAAAATACTATTTATTCATGAAAATATGAATAAACTAGTATTTTACCCGACCTATTTATTACCCAGCCCATTATTACCCATATCAAATATGAGCGGGTTAATTGTTTATGTTTACCTATTTTCAACCCACTCATATTTGATCCAACCCGCCCATTTGCCACCACTATACTAAATTAAAATCTATAAGTATATGTTATCTATATTACATGCAAGTGATCATGGCTATTTGCTTTGGAAAATGGACGCATTAATGACATGTTTTAAAGTTGTAGGAGACTAGACTTAGAGTGAATAATATTACTAACGGGTTAAATCTTTTACATATAATTTTATTTTAAGCTCTTTCCGATTTCCAACCATCCACCCACTCACCCTCTACAAAAAGTAAGAATATAAAGCAGAAAAACAAAATAAAACTAAAATAAGGAGCAATATTATTATTAGTATTGTTAATAGTATAAAGATTATTTAATTAAGTGACAAAACATCTGAGAAGCCAACCCATAATCTTGATGATCGAGCTACATGTTGTGGAATCAGGAGACAGGTCAAAAAGAAAGGTTAAAAAACATTTTGTTTGAAATTAAAAAAAAACAAAAAAAAAAAAGAGACATAGTTCAAATAGTTGAAGAAAGATTATTGACCCTCATTGAGATTTCCCTTCCCTTTATAAGTTGATAGAGTAGCAAAAAAAAACACTAAATTTTTAGCTTAGTAATTTCTTGGAGCAAAAAGATAATACATATTTTTATTATATAGTTCATTTATTATTATTATCAATATGAAACCTTTATCTAGCTTCTACTCTTTTGCTATTATCCTAGTAATTTTGATCTTCCATTTGTTGTTTCTAGCTCATGGTAGACAAGTTGTCACTAATAATGATCTCATAGTTGATTCTTCTAAGGATTCAATGAAGAAGGTAAAACTCTCTCTCTCTCTCTCCTTTTTCCGGAGCGAATTTTAACCATCAGAATTAAGCTTATTCAATTAAATCCTTGTAATGGTATAAAAATGTTTTGTGTATGTGAAAATTTATTAAAAATAGTGTAAACATTAATTTATATTCTTAAATCTGTTAAATTTAAATTCTGAATATGTCTTGTTCTATGTTTTGTTGATATGTTGAAGGGTGAAAAAGGTGGATGTGGACAAGATAGAGGTGATTGCAAACAAGAAAATGGTAAAGGTGGAGCAGAAGAGAAATTGTTTGAGAATGAAGACTATATCTATACACAATCTCTTCCATAGGTGAAAGCTTCTCTTTTTTTTTAATTTTTTTGTTTGTTTGTTTTGGCTTTAACTTTGTAACATAGATTTTTCTCTGTTCATCAAACGAATTGAGTAGGATTTTGCAACTTTTGATTTAGAATGTATGATAATTTGTTGGTCAATGGAAAAATTTAACTTTCCTCCTATGGTAATGATGTGTTTGATACGAAGGAAAATATGTTCTTCGAAAATTAATGGCTTCTTATTACTTATATTTTAATGTCTGACAAGTAAATATTATTTGATATGTATTTATGTGTTATCTAATAAAATATTGTAAATGTAGAATAGAGAGTTATTACTTCCTTATTTTGGATTACAAATTAGAACTTAGAAGGGTGTGAAGTTGGCAAATTATAGTCATATTATAACATGTCAAAACAAATGGAAGTATGGAAAATATGTTGGCACTCCACATTGATGGTGTCATTTTTCGTACAGCACAATCCACCTTCACCCCTACCCTCATAGCCCCATTCCCACCACCCCACACCTCCTACTTCCATAATATTTATATAAATATTTTTAAGATAATATATATATTTTTACTTACATAGCTAACACAAGAAAAATAAGTAAGAAATCTATCCAAACTAACCTCGTCTGCGCCGGAAGAAAAACATCAAAGAAAACGTAGTTGAGTAATTGTTAAATGGAACCAACGGTAAGATACAGATTAAAATTTGCACTCTTTCACATGCAAAAACATTGGTGATGAGATCACTACACACCGTGGAAAGATGGTGAACATGCAAAAACAAAATACACTAGGACTTTTTTTTTTAATGAATAAATAGTACAAATCTCACTAGTTTAAGTTTTAATTATGTATGCACAGAGTTATACAGAAAATTACCTTTCATATCACTTTTTCTTTGCTAGAGACATATTTCCTTAAATACGTGTAGGTCAATATGGTATAATTTATTCTACATACTCTAAATTCAAAATTGATTTACATGTATCTGTTTCTCTTCCTCATCTCTCTAACTATCATCTCTTTCATGTATTTGTATATTTCATAATGTATCTTGTATTAAAACTACATATATATAACAAGAAAGAAATATGATACTACAAAATGTCTTAGATCAATAGTTATTAGTCTTGCTTATGCGCGCACATACAGTAAAAAGGTACTAATCGGACCTTCTACTTCATCCACCAATTAGGCTCAAGGCATTATCCTATTTCAAGCTACAGCCAATTAATATAATGTAAATCCAATTTCCAACACAACAATACTATACACGCCTACACAAACTAGCCAATACACAAACGTCTTCGCACTTTTCAGATGTGCAAACTTTAAAATGTAGATGTTTTGTTTTTTATGTTATCTAGCACATGGTACAGCTCAAGCACTTCATCCAAAGTATGTGTTTTCCCACAATGATCAATAATAATAGTATATAAATGGGTTTAAAGGACAAAAGTTTAGAGGATCCACCATGTTGGTGGGTCAAAATGGAAATAAGAAAGAATTGGATTCTATAGACACATGACACAAGATACTTCAGAAGATTAAAATGAAGCAACGCGGCAAAATCCTCAGCTTTATAATAATTCAACATACAAAGTGCATAGGACAGGTCAGTAGACTGACTGTTTTAAACAAGTTGAAATTATATACATAGTCTAAGAAGACTTGATATATCAATACACATACAGAGGACTAATACAAAGAAGGGTTAGCTCAATGACATATTTGATCCCTAGGAAACTCGTATGGCACTGATTTTACAATAAATAGAAGTTCACATCGTATAATATACAGAAATACAAGAGAATCGAACTCCACAAATAAAATTGAAGATAGATAGGGCTAAAATTAGTTACATTTATCTCCTAGATTTTGTATACCTATACACTAAGGCTACAGAAGGTCAAAATGGGTGTCATACTACATGAAAGATATTTCTTATTTGGACTACTTCACAGGACTGCTCTATAGTGGAGATGGCGAAATACAACAATCTGTTTTGGCCAACATAATTAGAAGTTAAACTCCATATTGGAAGCCTTACCACATGATGCATCTTAAAGCTGAATGACAAAACTGGCAACTCTTGGCCATGGGAGTGCTATGAATCCTCAATGATCCGTTAAGTCCCCTCCATGTTATTTTTGTTTTTTCCAGGGTTACAGCTTGGAATAGCAGTTCCCATATATTATATCACAGCATAACCTGTACTGTACAATGGCCAACTTAAGATTTAATGATTCCAATATAATCAAGTTTGAGTAAGCATAAAACATTAATTGCATTTTACATGTTTAGCAAAGATGTCTTTTAATTTGTATTTCCTGTTGCTGCTTCGCTTAAAACTGCAGCGATGATCACAGAATGACCTGTTCACAGGACTACCTATTTTTTCTCCCACCCTCAACCATCTTACGCCAAGAAATCCAACAAAACATTTGTGAAGAGATCATATATACCAAATATTAATATGGAAACTACAAAACCAACTTGACAAATGCACACTGAATTAAATTTAATCAGTCCCCTACACCCTTGACGACCCCATATGGTCTTCTATCTTTTGCTAATCCTGTTATAAGTACAGACCCGACTTGGTCCTAGTAAATACAGCAATATACAAGCTGAAACATTCAATAACCAAGGATTGAAAAGAAGTTCTATTGTACACAACAAAAGGAACAAGGCACAGTGCTAAACAGATAATGTTCTATAAAAAAGGAAAGTTTGAAGATTCAAAAGAGAAATCAATCATGTGCTACTATATAAACTTATAGAAGGCATACTGAATAGGACGAAGCTCCTTCTATCGAGAAAGAGTCTGACAATCATTAGATTCATCCATATTATGATCTAGGAAAAATGTGAAGTGTTGGCCCAAGGATTTCACATCTCTATATTATGATCTAAAAATAGACTTATTTGGAATTTTAATATTGGCATGAGATGAGTTTGAATGGAGTATCATAGTCAGTGAAGATTCATATAGACTAGCATTGTAGTTATTTTGGTACTTGGAGTTTTAATCAAATAAATCATCCTGATCTGCGGCTATTCTTTTTATGCAGGATTGATTGATCAAAGGATGTTGATTGATAAATTGAGCAATTAAAGGAAGATCCAGACTGCTAATGAAAGTGATATAATTTGGGTGCTTAGCATAATAATGAAATTGATGAGGATCTAAATAAGGAAAGAAATACCAGATTGGAAAAGATCTTGAAGATAGGAGGAACAAAATTCAAAGAATGAACTTGTGTGGAAGTTACTCTTAAAAATATCCATGGATGCACAAGCACGAGTTATATAAGAATTGAAGAATGAAAAGTTTCGGCAGCTAAGAGAACTGGATATGGAAATAACTTGAGGCAACTGAAGATTGAACAAGTCAACTATGGCTGAAGTTAATGAAATTTGAAGACTTAATCTCCAACTGCTATTGGTGCTTCACAAGGAATACTTTCAACAAAGAATTCCTAAAGTCTGGATATCTAGTATAAATTGACCAAGAATTTGAGGACAAGAAGACAGAAAAGCACTCCAAAAGAAAAGAGCAAAGCAGCACAGCTTCTTGTACTTGGAAATTTGTACTTATAGTTCACAATTTATCTATAGGAGAGTTCATCATTGTACTGAAAGAAGCCCTACACCGAAAAGGTGAAAATCATCTTCATTTTTACTGTCTAGACAAAGACCTAGCTTTCTAAATCGCTAAATGAGAGAGTTTAGGCAGCCTTTGTCGGTGGTTAGCAATGTCGAAACCACTACAGGTAACTCTTTCATGATGATACAAAGACAACCACACATGGTGTGCACGTGCAAAACCACTCATTACTTTGTGCTAGAGAAAAATAAATTGATCTAGAGGAACCCCAGAACAAGGCAATTGAACGTACGCATAACTGAACCAGTATAAATTTGAGTTTGCATTATCAATTTGCTTTTTGATACGAAATAGACCTTGGGTCTAACTCAACCCCAAAAGCTAGCTCATAACGTGAGGGATTCACAAGACTATATAAGTACACCAAACACCCCTTCCACAGCTGATGTGGGACTCTTAACACCCATGCGCCCAAGACTGGACATCTGAAGCATATATGAACATCTCATCTAAAAGCTTAAGTTGTTAGAGAGCACATATTTGTTCTGTTAATTATTTCTTTAACAGCTTTATTTAAACATTCTTAATTTGTTCACTTGTCTATTTTCGTAGAAAATAAATTTTTGTACACAACTCTACGAAATAGTTCCATTATAGCATCAAAATTAGAATTCCTTTAGAAAGAGAATTTCCAAAAAGAACTTCACCATTAGTCTGATATAACCTTTAGTACTCCACTTAATATATACAGAAGTTTTTGGAACACACGGAACACCTAATCACTGCCTCTTGTGTGTTTTATCATAAAGGTGTCCGAGAATCATGTGATTATTCAAATATTTCCCTTCTTTCTTATTTTAAAGATATTGAATTTTTGATAGTTCTTTATAATGGTCTTCAGAAGCCTCATTGTTCTAGAACAATTTATATTGTCTTTTAGGAAGATTTTATACATGTTTTTTCTATCTTCTTTTCTACGAAACAATCATTCTCTGCTTAGATTTGGAAGCAATTTTCCCATTAGTTAGGCCATCTCCATTATATGGGTCAATATAGATCAAAGAATCCATGGTTTCAACATTACAGTAGTTCAGAAGTCAACCATGATCAACCAGAGTAAAGATTCCAAATTTTTAGCCAATATTGGTACAACTTTTGCTCTAACTGGTGAACAAAATTTCTTGCGGGAAGCTTGATCCAAAAGGAAGTCTTACCTTGAAGTTTTAATCTAGAGATCTTGCACTATGTCATACCAACAGTGCTTAACAAGCCTAGCTCCTTTCAGTCAAAGGCTGAATACAAGCTTATCCAGTTATCCTTCATAGTGGACTTGAAGATTTTTGGAATCTTTATTTTATATAAAGTAAAGAGTTTTTCGAGAATCTGTCTTGCTCAAACTTTCCTCTTATTAAATCCTCTTTCTGGGAATTTTGATATTTGAAACCGACTTTTGTTTTACGCACTTGAACATGTGCTTAACCCTAAAGCGATATATAGAAGAAGCCTCTTTAGGTTTAATGAAAAACTATACACATGTTTAGATGAAAATCCATTATAAAGAATCTTTTTTCAACTTTGAATTTCCAGTAATTTGTTTCTTCCTTCACAAGTCAACTTTCTTTCCACCAGGAGGAGCAAGTCAAACTTTTAACATGGATAAATGTCTCCCTATACCAAAATGACTCGCCGACTCTACCATTGTGTGAAGCCTCTGAAGTTTAACTCTAATTTTCCTAGATATTATTAGTAACCAATATCAACTCTAATACAAAAATGTAAATAACCTGGAACGTCCCCATTTTCATTTTTTTGCATGCGATAAAGAGGTAGAAATGCCAACAAGAAACTTTCCATGAACAGTAAGCCATTAAAGACAACTCTAATGGCTTACTGTACATGAAAAGTTTCTAGATGCCGTTTCTACCTCTAATTATTTTTTATTATATTTTTTCAGATGTCCCAAAGTTTGACTTAATAACCTAAAGCAAATCTGAAATTTGGAAGCGTACTTCTAAAATTTACCTATCAAACTTTGAAAGACTTCATAAAAGTTTTAGAGTTTTTGCTTCTGTCAGATCTAAATTAGAGAAGAATTGCTCACCATTTGTTCAAGCTGTTCCATTTGTTCAAGCTGTTCCAGTAATCAATCTTTCTCGTTCATCTAATTTTTTAACCTTCAGAAGGCCAAACAGGACTTGGAAGCCAAAGAATGCACAGGCAGTGTACGCTATAATAGAGGGGATCTGTAAAATGAAGATGCGTGTAAGTTAAACATTAGTATGCAAAGATGACAAACTTAAAATATACAATTGAAGATGTACTTACACGGACGGAGTTGAGATACAAAATTGTAGCTAGGTTAACCAAGCTTCCAGCGGCTACTCCCTGTTCAGATAAGATCCCAAACAGATGAAATGAAGACCTTAAGTCATTAAGAAGTGAAACAATGAGCAGGCAAAAAGAGCAGCAAACTTATGTAAGTATAGATATTATCTACACTATGAGTGAATCCTCTTTCTTCCCCCCACCCCCAAAGGGCCCACAAGAGAGGGTCTAACAGGGCAGCCCATAGTCAGACTCAGAGATAGCTCCATCTCACAGCACAACTTTTTATTGATATAGAAGAATGACAGTTCCTTTCTTGATTAAAAAAGTACACCAAATTTCACATGACAATGAATATGTATACATTACCAGAATGTATGACAACTTACACTTCCAATTGTCTTCTGAACAGCAGCAACACGTTGGAAAGCCCTTTCAGATTCTAAAGCTCTAACCCGAAGCTTAAGGTCACCTTGCTCCTGTGAGCAAATCAGAATAGATATAAATGGATAAAGCATAAGACTGAAAAATTATGGATCTGAGATCAAATTTTAATTTAAAGCATGTTATTTACCAGTCGCTGGATAATTGCAGCAAGTTTCTCAACTCTATCAGCCTGCCTGAACAAGTTGTAGAATGCCTGAGACTGTCTGTCCCATCTCTTCCTGAAGTCCTGGAAGTCAGAAAGATTAGTTGTTAAAACTTAAGCACTTTTGGAAAACAAAACCTGCATATACTTTCAAACTTTTACTAGGTTTACCTTTACCGCGACTTCAATACCAGCTTCACGAAACCTAAGCAACTCTAGGGCATAGCTATAGAGCAGAGTAAAAGTTATGTCAAAAAACATGGCATAGCTACAGAGCAGCATAAAAGTTTATGTAGAAAAAAGGGGAGGAAATTACAAAAAGAAAAGAAATTATATATCGTGGTGCACTCACGGTTTGGCTATCTCAGTGATATCAAATCGTGGATCAAGACCCTTCCCAATGCCATCCAAAACTGATAACAATAATAATGGTTTCCACTATAAGAAGTTGAAAGCCAAAGCAAGCAGCACAATTGTAAGCAATTACATAAGCTGGCACTCAAGTACCTGAAAATGCTCTAACCACAAAAGTAAATGTGGCAGGAAATCGGAATGGCTGATCTGCTGCAATGGCTAGTAGATCTTCACCTGTTAGTGAGAAGAAAATCTGAGTTTGAGCCTACAAGTAAAGTGAACATTAACTAGTCTTTTTTTTTCTTTTTTTTTTTTGCTTTTTACCACTTATGCAAAGAGGGGAAGACCAAGCAATAAAAACATGTTGCTTTTCTCCATTCCTCTGAAGTCTGAACAGCCCCCAAGGATTAGCCGAAATAATTGCGCAAAGGAATAGAACAAGCTATCACAAAGAAGTGTTTATCTAGAGCAGAAAAAGAAGATAAGACAAGTGAATTACCAATTGCAGCCAAACGTTGCTTCTTTTTCTCCTTTAGTTCCTCCTTGGTCAATGGCTTTTTGAACCCAAGTTCTGCTTGTGCCATTTCTCTCTCCTTTCTTTGTGCTGCAAGGCGCTCTTCAAAGCTGCAAACTTTCGACTGTCAAGCTTCAATCAATTTAAACACTTATCGGATGAGTTCTTCTCCATTAACAATGCAAGTGATGATGCACAATACAAAGCACCTTCTGAATCAGAGGTCTTTTTAAAATAGCTCAGAGTCAATGCAGCTTAGGTTCTGGTCACAGTTAACCACAAAATGAGAGTCGAATTGACTCTCTCCTTTTTGCAGTAAAGGACCTGAAATTTGATGCACTTAATCTGATGAAAGGAAGCAGGATAGATAACAGAAGCAATGGGAAAACAAAGGAAAAGCATTTATTACATGACAAGTTTTGTCCAATGTTGTAAATCGTGTGAATAGCCAACTCCGAAGACGTCTATAAAGATGTGGAACAGAGAAGTTCATATTAGCTGGTGTATCTTGTTTAAAGGAGCAGGAGTGGATGTTAGCCACCCGCTCATCCGCTGTAAAATGATATGAGGTAGGTGAATCGCTTCAAACAGGTTGTTCAAAAGTAGATACGCAATGCCCACAACTGTTAAGGAGCTTCTCAAGATGAAAAAAATTGAGAGGCCGAAGGGATTAGAGAAGATGAACATAGAATTTACCACCACAAGCCACGATATGGACTATATGAGGCGGAAACAAACAAACGGCTTTTGAAAGATTGGGAAGGCCTTTTCATTCAATCTGGCTTCTTTTTGCATTTTATTGGAGCATATAAGGGGTTTCTATATGTATAATTACCGGTTTCACTTTGTAGGAATAAATGCTTGCTCTATAGCTGCTCAATGTTTACCTCTTGTATACAGGCTTCACCCAACTTTCTGTTGATCAAATCTTATTACTTGTCAATAATAGAAAGACCCATCATTAGAAACCTACCAGTTAGAAATTTTATACAAGATGGACCAAATTTTTACTTGAACAAGGAAAGATCACACGTAGAACTCAAATATTTAGGGGCTGACAAGTTGATGTCAACAGGCATAATCTGCACTAAAACCTGGTTGAGAAAAAGAGATAAAGGCAAATAGAGGGAAAAAGGAAAAAAACCCTTGTAGAAACAGGCACCTCTCCCAGATTCTAATGCAAACAGTTTGCGAACAAATTTTTCGCTTCATTTATATATGAGAGCACAACCTTCACCGAAAAAATATACCAAACCAAAAAATGTACATCAGCCCACAATCTTAGCTGATTAGTAATTTAGTAATGTTGACAATGGGCTTAATTTTGGCAGTCTCAAGTCTTTAACATTCAATTTCAGTTTAAACAACATAAAAATTGAAAGATATGATGTGGGCAAGTACCTATTAAGGAAAAACTGTGCAGTTCGTCTGACAGCAGTCATGTCGCCAGTAGGAACCAGAATACCCATTTGAATACTTGCTTGCAGGACCTGCATGCAACGAGAACTTTAGCCAAGCATTTATGTGGTTAATTAGAACATTGACAGAACCCCAAAAAAAAAAAAGGAAACAAGCAAGCATGGGAACTTCAAGTTTGATCACCTTATCTGGATCTTTCTCATAAACTCCATAGAACGTTTCCAGCAAGCCTTCTCTGATATTAGGACTTATGCTGCAATGTGATAGAGTGAGTGAGAACTGACTAGTTTTAGGTTGGAGAACTTCAGAGTCATTTATATTACTTAGATGGAAATGTTCAACTCACCTTCCCATCATTCCAAAATCATAAAAGATCAACCTTCCACCATTAACATCATCCACAGCTATATTTCCAGGATGCTGCAAGAAATCAAATCAACGCCAACTTTCTTTGGAAAACCATCACTTTCACACTTCACAGATATGAGGTAAGGCTAGAGCTAAGTAGTAAGATGGAAACAATGTACTTCGAAAAGCGTTAAAGATATCAACAGCTTAAAATTGGTTGGTATGAAAGGTGAAGCTCTCCAAATGTATCTCTGAAGTAGTTACTTGGTTATATCCAAGTGAATGAGGTACGACTACCAATCTATAACAAAATAATTTTCCTTGAACAATCAAAGCAAGATTTTGTTGCAGTTTATATGCTTGGGAGTTGAATGGCTAGAAGGAAAGCAAACATGGTGATGCAGCCGGGTAAACAATGAGGATGCGGAAAAGGGAAACAAAGGAAGTAAAATTCTTGTACTCGTTTATTGAATATGTTAAACCTCAAACTGGCAGATCTATTATATGTTGCTATTTGGTTACGAAGTGCACTGTGAATCAAAGTAGAGCAGAATAACTGTGAATGTCGGAATCTTACTGGATCAGCATGAAAGAAACCATGAGACAGAATTTGCTCCAGATAGGATTCAACCGCATACCGCCCTAACCTGATAAACAATTAAGAGAAGTCCAAAGGCATATCATTTCGGGGCCTGCCTGCTATTATTACTCAGTACCTGAGTTACAATCAGACACGAGAATGAATTGACAGAACACATCCAATTTAAGTAGGCCGTCTGAGTACTTATTAAGGATCACTGTGAAGCAACGTGTCTCTCGGACATGATTACAACACCAGTACATGAATGAAAATGAAGGATATAGGTAAATTTCATGGTTCAACAAATTGAATGATGTAAGTTTCAGCTCACCTTTTCCTATCAACGCCCAATTGATCTAAGGCTTGAATCCTGTTTATTTTAATGCCTGGGACATACTCCATTGTCAAAACCTGAAAGGAGTGAAAAATATCGTTCAAATAAAATGAATTGTGGAGAGAATCAATGTTAATCAGTTAAACCATCATTATCACTGATTATGTTGAACCTGTGGTGTGGTATATTCCCAGTATATCGATGGGACTTTCACATAATCTAGGTTTTTGAAGTTACTTGCAAACAGTTCCGCATTGGCAGCTTCCTTAGTGTAATCAATCTCCTGCAGAACTCATGAAATAACATCTCTTATTAGACAAACTTACAGCTTGAAAGATGCAAATCAAGGACGATAGCAACACACTGATCCTAAAAAGATCCAGCAGCATTTGACTATTGAATTAGATACAAAATAAAATAATAGGACCAGAATGCAGGTCAGGCAATCACTAGAGTAACTTATAAACTACTTCAATTCATGATTGCAGTTAATACAAAGCCATCAAAAACACAGTTCCCAGGTGACCCAGTTGTCATTGTTGAAGAGCCTGTTTGGATGGGCATATAGCTTTTGGCTCATCAGTCAAAAGCCATAAGTTAGAAACTCAAACTTGTGATTTTTGGCTTACTTTTGGGGTTTTTGGCTTATCAAAAAGTATTTAAAAACACCTTTTTATTTTATCCATACACTATAGAAGTGCTTAAAAGCTATTTTGAGTCGGTCCAAACAGGCTCCAAGTCCTGAACTCTTGAGTAAAGGAAAATGGAAGTATTCTATTATTTTATTTTTTCTAAAACTGGTAATTGTATTTTGAAGTATTCTGAATAAGTGCAAAGAGAACCTTCTAGCGAGATAAGACAGTAATTAATGTCATCAAACCATAATATGATGTGAACTTTTGAATGAATCTGTTCTCCTTCTCACATGACATTCCATTACATTCTCTTAACAGTTCAATACCGTTCTTGTTAAAGACCAATAACTTTGAATTCTGATTCATAACTAATTAAAACTCTGAATCTTGGTCCTTTTTTTATAGTTGTTACATTAACCAGTCTGGAATTAGGTGTAGCTATATCACAAGCTCATGTTTCTACGATTGTCTGTCAACCAGAAAAATTTCTTCCATGAAAACCTATATGGTTCAGACCTCACCACTAGATATATGTCTTTGGAATGAAACTTGTACAAGCAAACTGGGCAGGTCAATTAGACACCAAGTCCACCTCAAAGAGGGAAAAGTAAATCAAAAATAAACTTGATGAAAAAAGAAAACAAAGATAAGTCAGACTGAGGAAAGAATCCTGAAGTCCTAAATTATTTTTTTATTGAAATGATGATGCTAAATTGGCAATATTAAAATAAATGATTTACTAACAAAATACCTGATACAAGACACTTGCACATTCATCATAGATTGCAACCCAATCTCTTTTCGCACCGTCAGATTTAGGATCTATTTTCTGCAGATATTCAGCTATCACCTGCAAGAAATATGTCACATGAAAATATATATGATAATGAACAACCTATCTTTTGAAAATTAGAAGTAGAAATGATCATATCAGTGCTATAAAGTCACGTCTCATACGAATGTTTAGTGCACAATATCCTGGAGGAGTGTCATTCATCATGAAAACTAGGTCATAGCACCAAGCATACAGATAAATTACTTGAAATGAGACTTATTCTGGCAAAATCTGGAAGTTAGATCGGAAGATCTAAGAAGAAAAAACAGCACAGAGGGGCTTTATCAATGCAGTCAATGAAGATCATATCCAAATGATAACACAAAAGAACTCAAGAGTTAAATGTAAAAGATACTTTTTCTAAAACTGACCCTCAGGTTTTTAAGATCGATATCAAAAAGATCCTTAAGACCGGGCCTTTGTACTTTGACAACTACTTCCTGCCCATTCAGTCTTGCACGATGCACCTGACCTGCATTATAATATATCAGTGTTCTTATCTTTCATTCTGGCAAAGCTTGTTGAGTACATAGAACAATCACTGGTAGTTGCAGAATTTATTTGCTAAATAAAGGATGGATCTCTGTGAGACAATCAGAATTAAGTGAATAATACCAAGACTTGCAGCAGCTATTGGTTCACGGTCAAATCTTTCAAATATATTATCCAATGAGCCGCCAAGTTCTTCTTCAACTATGGATACAGCAGTTTCAGATGGGAAAGGAGGAACTTGGTCCTGAGTAGAGAAAAATTAGTCGTGTTAATAAACAATGCCCAGTAAAATTAATTGTTTCTAAGAAGAAGAAAAAAAAAAGAAAACATACTGCATAGCACCAGGAAATGACAGAAAACCCATAAAGAAATCACGAGAGGGTATGAAGGGAAAGTACACCGCAAAAAGAATAAAAAAGTAGCCAGGCATGCTTCATCCTAGGTGAAAATAAATTTACTGCATAGCATGTGTTGCCAATTATATAGGCTATATTTAGATGTATTGTGCTTTCAAAATATAAAATCCCACAAAGTTAGTATATCCCATCTCAGGGACTATGGATCTCAACTGCATAATTTATTTACTTAGATGTTGATATCATCTCAAGTATTACATAGCCATCGATTGTGTAAGAATCATCTACTCCAACAACATGCTCAGTCGTCCTCTTCATTGCATTCTGTAAGCTAATGCCATGTATATGTGAGTCAGGTTTCTTGTAGACAGGTAATCTTTGTTGCTAAAATAATCATTCAAGCTCCACGCATTGCTCGTGTCTGTTACTCGAGACATCGGAAAATCTCAGAGGAAAAACAGATATGAATAGTGCCCAGCTTGAGAAATTATAAATCGTCTCAAAAAAATACTAAACAACAGAAAGATAAACAATAGTTGGATTGGCAAAACTTGATAGTAAGCTATATATATGACCAGACTGTTCACTTTGATACCAATTTCAGATGATGAGCCAAGATCCCCAGCTACTTAAACTGAGCAAAAGATGTCTTCAAGCTTAAATAACAACAACTAAGCCTCAATCTTCAAACTTAAAGGATGCTGAGAAGGTACCAAGTTTTGGTGAGTGTGTGTAATAGAAGATCAAACATACAGTAACTTAATCAGGACATCACCGACCTGAAGCTCAGACAACTGATCAACATACTCCTGAGCAAGAATATCCACTCTTGTTGAGAATTGCTGGCCAATCTTGATAAAAGTTGGACCCAATCTCAAAATAGTTTCTTTTAACCACTTAGCAAGGACCTTTCTCCGCTCAGTTTTTTTTGCTTCTGTCATTCCACCTGCATGAAACAGCTCCTCGTATTAGTTACAGTAAGGAGTATTTTATTTGTATTATCACTTTAAATAACAGATTGGGGTGGCAAATGATGAGTTTCTGAAGGTGCAACAAGAATTAACCATCTTTTGGCTAACCTAGCCTCCTCAGTAGCCGTTTCATATGATGGGAGTTGACGGTGTATTGGTCACTGCTTTGTTATCAACAATTATAGATAGGTTATTGTTGTAAAATCTGGGGGAAATAGGTCAAAACAAAGTATAAAGGGGGGAATGATGGAAAATAGATTCTTTAGGATTCATGGTAAAATCATTTTGACTATTGCATAGTTCAGTGTCATCAATATAAAGAAGAAATATCATTAAATGAAAATGGATAGTTCGGACTTGATAGGAAGTTTGTGTCCTGAAATGCCCATTGGAATAGCAACAACCAATGAGAACGGCATAAATAGCTTATCCTTTGGAAGAGTAAAATATTCTTTCCATCAATTCATGGATCCAATATCTTCAATGCAGGGAAAATTCAATGAAGAAACTAAACAAGTGAATAGCTAAAAAGCTATTCACGTAGATCAGTTTAAATGAATTTTGAATAGGCTTTTATTTTTTTAAGTAGAATTAGGCATCATTCCTTAATGTTTCTAGTTGAAACAGGTGTCAAAAATTGGGTTATGTCATTGACCAACCTTGATAGGAGAACTTTTGATTATTCAACCAAGCCTTGAATAAGAAAGTGAAGACAGATCCCCATATCTCTAAAGTCCTTTGAATAGTTGAATATGTTTTGAATCTGTTCCAACGGCCTCCAGGCGGTACAGAGACCTGCAAAAACCATTCAGTAACGTCATAATCTGGCTTTTATCCAGAAATGAACCAGAGATCACGAGTACCCTTAAAGCACAGAGGCTAAATTGCAATATTTTATATAAGCATTGAAATCCTTCTTTATCATTTAGTTTCTTTGCCAACTGCAACAAACGGTGCGTGAACCGGAGTCTCCAAACTCTTTCTGGTCCAATTATGAATCCCCCCTCATGCATCGAGTTCTATTACATTTCCACTACAGCAATTGAGTAGATGTGAGGTTGATATAGTGACCTGGTTAGTTTTAGTTTTAATATAACCAATCCACTAACTTGCCCACTCACAAACTCGTTCGGCCAGGATGGTCTTCATCTTGCACCTCTAATAAGAGAACTTCATTTTTTTCATCAAAAAGGCCAGTAATAAACATCTGCAGTCATGTGTTGATAATTCTCATCTTAAGAAGATTAGACAAAGGGAGAACATAAAGTTCATCAGGCTTGAACTTCATCAAGAAAGGAACAGTTTTGAGATTGATCTGCAGTTGCTGTTGTATTCATCAAATATGACACCAATTTAACTGAACCTCATTGTGTGGAAGAAAGGAATGAGGGTCCACTACATTTTATGGAATACTAGATTTAGATAACTCTCATTGATCCTTTCGAACAAAACATATTCACTAAATATACAACTCATCCTTGTTATAGTACATATCAAGGCTAGTCACCCAAAAATTAATTTGGAATTCACATAACAATGCACTTAAAATAAACAGTAGATCCTAAAACTAGAAACTTTCTAGAATAACCACAGATAGTGATATATATACAGGTACAAACACCTCCCCACTCTTGATCATTTACAACTAATTCAACCTCAAAATGTCGTTCTTTTTTTCCAAATATAAGATGCCTTAACCTCAAAATGTTGTGGTTCGTACTCGAGCAGCAAATTTCTATGCAGCTGTCAACATTATTCACATAAACACAACTAAAACAAGACATTTAAATATGTAAAAAAAAAAAACGAAAACAAAAAGCTAAAGCAACAACAAATACAAAGTTAAGACATATACCTTAACTTCCTTATTCTTCTTAAACCAAGCCTCCTCTTGTCCTATCTCATCAATACTCTTCTTATTCCTCTTCTCAACCACTTCTTCTGCCTTCACCTCCACAACCTTCTCCGCACTCTTCCCCGCTACACCATTTCCATTCACATACTTCATCAAACTTCCATTTTCACTCTCAATCACACCTACACTTCCATTACTATACTTATCCACCAACAACGCACCATTCAAATCAACACTCCTCTTCACACTCCCATTCCCATTCACACTCCCATTCACTTTCCTCAACAATTCCGCATCTCTCTCCTCCAACACCACGTTATCTTCTCTCTTACCCGACGCCGCCTTAATTCTACTCCGCTGAGGTATACGGAAACGGAAACTTCTGGAAGTGGAAATCGGAGATAGAAATTTGAGTTCCGGTAAAGTTGCAGTTGAAAGTGTAGCTGAAATACTCGCCATTTTCGTCGAAGTAGCAGCAGATATAGAGATTGAGTTATAGAAGATTCTAGAACTGAGTTGCCATAAGCTTAGAGAGAATTTATGGAACTTGTGAAGGAGAAGGGGAAGTTAATGGCGGAGAAAAATAGGAATTATTAATATTATATTATATATGAATATAACAAGTAGAAGGAAATTATATTATATGGTAGAAGAGATGCCACGTCACAAGAGAGATAGGTGTGGGGAGAATATGGAGAAATTTGATTGGTCAATTGCCTCTCGTTAAGTATTAGCCTTATGGATGGAATTCTCACCGTATCTATTGTCGTTCATCTTAGGAAAAAAAAAAGTGATCAAATATAACTTTCAGCTTTATTACTTAGAGACGACTATATTTTCGTTAAAAATAATATTTTATATATATATTTATCATTTAATAATGGACATGTGTATTTTCTCCAAATGAATATATTTTCTTAAAAAAAAACTTGCTTTTTTAATTTCAAAAATATTACATGTTTTAAAAAAATTATCTCACATGTTATTTTACCCCTCTAGACTTATTTAGACCCTAACCAACTAAAGAAAAACTCTTTTTTTTTGTTTCAAATTCGATTAGAACTTATTTTATGACTTCAATAAAAGAGGAAATGGATGTTTTTTATTTTTGTTGGATAATGTTAGAAATCAAATTTTATTATTGATGTGTTCAACTTGTGTATGGCTTATTTATCGATTTAGCACCAGAGAAAGACCAATAATTCATTTGAATATGGAATACATTGTTGTTATGAAATAATACATGTGTAATAATGTAAGAAACCTAATTGGTCTACCCTACCTATGTATAGATACCCGAGGTAATACTTCAGATAGATAGTTACTCAGCTATGCACTCTTCCCTCAGAAAGTCACTCAACTTTCAATTTTCACTCAAAAGTCACTCAACTTTGAATTTTAACTCAAAAGTCACTCAACTATCCACTCTTTCCTCAAAAAGTCACTCAATCTATTAAATTATTTTTTAATTAAAAATTGTTGATATTAATTATTTTTATAACAAACCAAAAAAATTTTAAAATATATTAAACTATTTAGTGATTCATCCACCTAACCCGACCCATTAAAAAATATGATATGACCCATTTTATTTTGTCTTTAATCCTAAATTAATCTCTCTCTTTAAACCTTGAATTAGGATTAAAGACAAAATAAAATGGGTCATATCATATTTTTTAATGAGTCGGGTTAGGTGGGTGGATCACTAAATGGTTTAAATGGTATTTTTAGTTTTAAAAAATTTTGGTTTGTTATATAAATAATTAATATCAATAAATTTTAGTTAAAAAAAATAATTTAATAGATTGAGTGACTTTTTGAGGAAAGAGTGAATAGTTGAGTGACTTTTGAATTAAAATTCAAGTTGAGTAACTTTCTGAGAAAAAAGTGCATAGTTGAGTGACTTTGAGTGAAAATTGAAAGTTGAGTGACTTTTTGAAAGAATGGTGCATAGTTGAGTGACCATCTGAGGTATTAACTCATAGATACCCTCTCACATATGTACTTACTGTGATTACTCCATTAAAGACCTGAAGGTTTGTGTAAAATTCAACAATATCATCTATAGGTTCTACTAAAAAATAGTTCAGAAATGAATTTGACCATTTTTTAAATTTATTTTGTCAATTAAATCAGTCGTGTTTGGGATATCAACCACTGAGTGATCAACACGTGTTTCTTATTAGGCCCCAAAGTATCTAAGTTTATCTATATCAAGAAATTTAGCAATATTTTATTTATCTTAACATATGATGGTTACTTTTCAAATTGTGTCAAGGGTTTATTTTGCCTAGGAAAAATGTTCTTGTGTGTTTCATGACACTGATTTTGTAGATTAAAAAATCACGTGTAATGATTTTGAAGGTTATTTTTGAAATTTTCTATAATTTTACTCCTTTCGATTTAGTTGCCCAAAATCTTTTTCGATTAGTTTGTGAAATTGGATTAAAAAAGTGGTGATTTTGGAATTTGAGCTTTTGAATAAGTTAAAGTCTTAAGAATGATTTTTGGTTACAATTTGAATTTTGAATTTCGAAATGCAATTTCGTCAGTTTCATCTGCTTAAAAATGCAAAATTTGGTGTGATAGTATTGTCAATTGATGATTTGAAGGTATTGCATGGATTTAAGGTCACAAGTTGAATGTTTAAGTGATTTTTAGTCTTTGGATTGACTTTGATCGACATCCGAAGGTCAAACGCTTTGTTGGATGTTCGATGGTTTCACTTTGATTTGGATATGACTTTAGGCCTAATTGAGGTCTTGGTTGATGTATTTTGAGCCTTAAGTTAGTTTAGTGGGATTTTTACGAATTTAAGATTGAGAAAATTCTGAATTTATGTTTTGACGGTTCCATTAAGTCCAATGCACTAAATTTAGTTGGGTAATATATTTGGTTAGTACATGCGAAGATTTTAATATTTGCTAATTTTGTTGGTTGCTTGTGTTTGATGAATTGTGCATTCGCGGAAGGTTAGGATGTTATACCTCCGTGTTTGCGAAGAGTTAAGAGGCGAGAGTCTGTGTTCGCCAAGGATCCCTAGCAGTGTCTTTTTTTTCGAAATCGGTATTTTTTTTCGTTTTTCTTCAATTTTGAACTCTAAAAGCTCAATAAATGTGATTTTGAAAGACTTTTTCAAGAAACTTCAATGAGTAACGGATTTTAACTAATCTTTATTTTTCATTAATTATTACAAAATTTTGTCATCTAAATTGTTATTTTTGAATCAAAATTTAAGGTAATTTTCAAGAACTTGAGTTTTAAGTAGTAATGGTGATTTGAGTTCGATTCAACTTCATTTTTAAAATGATTTTCACCAGTGAGACAAAAATTCTTTGAATAACGCATTTTTGTACAAATTTTCAGATATACCCTTTATTGTCATAATTAGATTTTAAGTCAATTTTGCTTCGTTTTCTAAATTATTTGAAATAGCTATTATTGATACCAAATTCTTATTGTGATTACTTATTTGATTGGCTTGTTTTGATTTGGAGGTCCAACGAAGAGGGAAAACTCAAGTTTCGAAGTGATTATTTGATTAATTAAGTCAAGTAGATTTCTTAACCAGTAGTTAAGCATTATTAAATCGTGAATGTCTTTATTTGACGGGGAGTAATAAAAATAGGTGAAGGATTTTAGACACTTTCGTGTATATTTAAATGCTGAGAATGAATTAGTAATGATTATGGGGTTAAATGAGACTGGGCAAAAAACTTCTTTTTTAAATGGGCTGGAAAAATTAAGTCAAATCTCACTTGATCTAGGGATTTTTTGGGACGGCCCGGGACAAGTATATTTTGGCATCTCTAAGCATGACATAATACAATATAATACGATACATTATGAAATAATATGTAACAACCATCCAAACAAAGGGTAAGTTATCTGCATTATTTGGCATCTCTGCTTTTTTTTCTGCATTTATCTTGTTTGTTTGGGTTTTAGATTTGATTTTTTCTAGTGAGATAAGATGAGTGCCATCACGAACCATTTTGAATCCTAACATTAGGTCGTCCTTTAAATTTTCGATCACATTTCCTAGTGCAATCATATATCATTCATGGACTTGTATTTGTTTTTACTTTCCTTACGTTGTTTACTTACGTTTACACATTGCGTGTGAAGTTCGGATAGGCTTAACCTCTTTGGTATTATGTTTATAAGGATAAGTATTTCGACTTACATAAAATAAGAGAAAAAAAAGTCATCAATTTCATTTGTGACTACATCATATGTCGCTTCAGAGTAAAAAAAAGATATATTATCGTAATGAACCTCAATAAATTGAAGAGAAGATGATAGAATGCTTTGAGGGGCTAAAATCAAAGGAGTTACATCCAACCGATACAGTTAGTGTGAAAGTCAATTTTTACATTTTAATTGAATACATTTTGATTTTTTGTCCATTATTTAGGCATCAAACTCTATGATTGTTTAACATCTATAAGTAATGCTACATATATTTAACGCCAAAGTCAATTTAAAGCCAATGTCATCTGTGTCCTCTTAAAGTTGTCCTCATTATTCATTTAGACCTCTCAACTAGACCTTGTAGCTATTGAACACCTCTACTATCCTATATTTGAATCGTCTAAGCATTTTTTTCTACATGAAAAATCATTTGTGAGTCATGCAAACACGGTGGGTGAATTGTTTTTCTCCCATTTCTACCCTGCATTTAAGACCTCCAACGTTAAAATTTTAACGTTGACATTGTAACATTAAAATCCCCAATTCTTCTTTCCCCGAATCTATTTTAGAATCCTAAATCCCCAATTCTCTCATTTTTCTCTAAATCTTCAACATTTCTCTCTTCTATATAAATTGTCTTTTATCAAATATCGCAAAGTTCAGTGAATATCAAAGAAGTCGATATATGTAAGTGTGGTGACTATTGTCGACTGAAAACTTTGAGGATTCTACTAAACTCATGTCATCGATTTTTTAGATGCAAAGTATCAAAGGTTTGTATAATTATTCGAACAAAAATTATTGTTATTGTATTATTTGAAAAATTAATATTTTTGTATATTTATTATTGTTATGTTGTTTGTAGAAAAACGATGAGTGTGGCTATTTTAGTTGAATTGATCTGTCTCTTGAAAATGTTGATGAATCAACCTTAATGAATAGATTCATAGATGGTTAAAAATTGATTTTTCGACTAAAGAAAAAAGTGAAAGAACTCGAAGAAAAAAGGGATTCTTTGAAATTTCAATTGAATGGAGATGAAGAGAAGATGATGGTATTGAACAAGAAGCTCGGAAGTTAAACTCCAAAGAGATTAGGAAATGTCAAATTTAACCAAGTTGTGATTGTTTTTCTGTGTTTGCTAACTATATAATGGTTCTTTAATATTGTGTAGTTAATAGTAGTTCAAGATTGAAGTACTCAATTGTTTAGTTTTACAGTAGTTAGGAGGTTTTCTAGATCAATTAGTGTTGTACTTTATTCGTCTGTTAAGTTCATATTTTGTATCAATTGAAAGTTTGAATGTGAATTGGTCAGTGTCACTTTTGTAACTATCGGTGTGAATTGAATTGTGTCTCTTTTGTAACTTTCGGTGTGAATTGAATTGTGTCTCTTTTGTAACTTCCATTCTGAATTGATTAGTGTCTCTTTTGTAATTTGTCTCTGTTTTCTAATTTGCCCTGTGTTCTGAAATTAGTTCTGGGATCGACTAGTTTTATTGACAAAAATATAACTACATTGAGAGGTAGTCTAGTTGTTGTTCAAAAATTCAGCTAATAACACAAATGCATGACTAAAAAGTAATTAACATAAAGTCATGATTGAAAAATACATAACGCAAATGAATTGAGAGGTACTTAGTTGTTATTCAAAACCATTGTCTTGCATGGTTCAAAAATACAATACATGAGTTTTCAAAATAGACGAAAGAGTAGCTTGTTGAAGACCTGTTTAACATGGGTCAAAGTCATAACAATTTTCCAAATGAATACTCCAAGTTTTTTTTGTGTTTGTTTTCATTTCTTGCAACTGTGAGATATTGATTGCATCTTTATCTTTCTTTTTCACGCCACGGGGTTTAAAGTCATTGTCTATATTGATTGATGAAACACTCTTCAATTTTGTTGGCCCATGAAATTCATCTCACTTGATGTATCAGGTTGTAATATAAGAAAAAAAAAGTGTAACATAAAGTAAAATCATAATATGGTTATCAGATTATACATCAAAACAAAGTAAACACATTAAGTGAACATACATTACAGACTTGAGCTCCAGTTGTAGGATCAGAGTAAACATCAAACTAGTTGCTGGCCTTTTGTTTCCTCCAGTAGCAACAACAAATGAGGCAGAACTGTATGGTTTCCTGTGACCTGATAAAGGTGGTAGTTGATTAGAAAAACTATTTTTTTTCAGTAATAAATGGGATCCCTCTTGCATTAGTTTTCTTCTCAATCCTCTTTCAGTTCCAACTTAAATCCTATTTTGAGGAGATCTTGGCATAAATATTGTGTCCGCACAAATATAACTTGATTGTGTCGCCGCATCTGTGATTCTGAAAGTAAAATGTGATAGGCCTCCCATTGTAGACTATGTAGCATAAATATGGATATATGAATAATTTGTAGAACAAATGAGTTATTAAATCTTATTGTTGTTTGAGTAGTTCTTAACACAACTGTAATATCAGCACAAACGAAACTTTGTTGACTTGATTATGTTTTAACATGTTGAACAAAAATAAGGAGATATGAATAACTTATAGAATAAAAATTAATGCAAATGAATATGCAAAATCAAATCTTACTCCTTACTCCTATTTAAGAATAACTTTGTTGGCTTGAATTTCTCTGGCTTTCAGGTTGAGAAGTGTTCCCCCTTCCATACTATGTCACCACAAAATAAAATATATGATTATAATATATATATAAACTTTAAGCAATTTACAAATGTGAATATGAATTATTACTTACTTTTGCGCACACATCTTTGTTATGATCAGTTTTCTTGCATATGGAATATACCATATTTTCTCCTTTTCTTGAAAGTTTTTTATATTTTTTAGCTCATTCCTTACTCTTTCCTCTCTTCTTGTCAGGTTTGTCTAACATTTCCCTTGATTTTGGAGGTTCTATTGTTGAACTAGTTTCAAAATGAAAAAGTGGTCCTCAATAATATACTTGAGTGTAGGCACACAATTTCCAACATAAGTAGAAACAGATGTCTCGTATAAGATTTCACCATGGTGAATTTTTAAATATAATCTCCTCAATGATAAATTGTTATGTAGCCCTATAAAATATCAAACAAATCCTAACTTAGGATAATGGAATAAACTCATATAACCCATAGACCAACTAAAAAACAAATTTTTAAAGGACATTTTCTGGGTAATAGCAAAAAAAGGATAAAATATTCCCAAAAATCACAAACTCTCTAATTTAATAAAATCTGGCTTTTTGTCATTCATTTAATAAAACATGTAAAAAAAAACATCGACAATCGTAACTTACACAATGAAATCTTCAAGATCGTAACACGAACATGACGAATCCAACTTCAATCTGGAGGAAATCGCAAATAGGGAGAGCTTCAACTTGGAATAAATTGTGAAGAGATAGAAGTTCGATCAAAGTTATCGATTTAGAAATTTTTTTCAATTAAGACATTTATAATTACATGTTGGATACACGTTGTAGTTGTTAAATGGTCATTCTATACACGTAGGATACACAAAAGAGTTTAAATACACGGGCCACACAGTTTATGAAAAGTGAAAAAAAAAGAGATATTTTTTGAAACAATAATATTTTAGCTTTCATTATTTATTAAAAATGCCATTATTTTAGTTTGTTAAGGGATTAGTTATGTATTTATTTTATTTTGATTAATTTGAAAAAATACAAATAATTAATAATAGATTAGAGAAAATCATGGAATAAAAAAATTCAAAAAAGATAAAAATGATTTTAAATACAAATTAGTTACTTTTCAAAAGAGCATAAAACAGTCATCTTTATGTCTGAGTGTTTTTTGCTTTATTCTTAAAAACATCAAAAAAATTAAATTAATTTAGTTTGTCTTCTGAATCATTCATCTGATAACTTTCAAAGTTTCTTTAAGTTGAATTCGATATTTATTTTAAATTAATTTTTTCAAAATTGACGACTATAAATTTGTCGAATCTAGTGAATAATTGAAAAACAATCATCTATTTTTTATTTTTTTTTTATTTTCTTGGATGAGATATTCATATATGTCGAGTATAAGAGTGTTATTTTTTTCCTGAGTGAACCACTGAAATCTTTGTATGTATTGGGATTTATTGTTCTTTTTTTGGATATTTTGTATCCAAGTTGTGATGTATAACAAATGAAAATGTTTTTTTTTTAGTTTATTAGATGTTTTTTTTGTTTGAATGTATACAATAATTTGTCTCCCATTAAATTAATGTAACTAATACCATGAACTATGTTGAATACAATAATATATGAATACAAAAGTGCCATGAAAATACAAAATGAGATTGAATATAAAGTTGTGAGTACAAAAGAAATACTTTCTTCATTTGAAATATAAAGTGATTTTGAAAGGAAAAATACAAATTAATCGATCATGAACTATACATTTAACACAACGATATATGAATTAAAAAATGAGATAAAAATACAAAGTGATAGTGAATATGAAGTTGTGAATACAAAAGAAATACTCTTTTTATCTGAAATACAAAGTAACTTTAAAAGGTAAAGTAGACACATAAAATACAAAACTTGTTGGTATACAATTAGGTTGAATACAAAACAAAAGAGAAACTAAGGCTGGCAATTGGTCAGCATTTTGCCCGGTTCGATATCCATACCGGTAAGTCCAGTACCGATTGAACCGGTCTTATAGGTGTACCGAAACAGGTACCGAAATAAAATCTAGGTTTTTATCCGATTGATCCAGTTCGGTAAGAAATGGTTCTGATCTGGTCGATCTAATTCAATGGTTATTTTAATTATATTTTTTTAAAGTGACTGTTTTTATATAGTCGTAGGGCTGGGGCCTAAAAACTTAAAATAGCCCTCGTCCCTCTCTAACAGTCATGCCTCAAGCCTACACCCTGGACGTGACTGACACCTAATGACCATTGCTAGTCTTAAGCGAACCCTTGGTCTGGCTTACTTAACTCAGTAAAAAACTTAACTCGAATAAAACAGTCTCATGATATATCTTAAAGAAATAAAATATTGCCCAAATTAGCACTTAAGTCTCATAACAACGAAATCTGAAATACAGAAATAAGAGACTCAAACTGACTATCTCTGACTGCCTATCTATCTGTATATGAAACCTCTATAATACTAAGATGAATGTTCGGACAGACCCCATAACATTCTAATAAAGAAAAGATTGAAAACATATAAAAGGATCCTCTGGAATGCAAAAAGACTCACCATTGACTCTGAGCGCTCAAACTGGATCAACGTGCTAGATGCTGATCTTGGTTACCTGCGTCTACATCATAAAATGATGTAGGTTAACTGGCATCGGTATATTGAATGTACGAGTATTCGAGTTGGAATGCTAAACAATAACTTAAAGCTTGAAAGGAATGAGAAGAAACTTACATTGCTCTACTCAGCTCATGAAAACTGAACTAAATATATATAGCACAAATAAAATACATGCAATATATATATACATACATACATACATACATATATATATATATATATATATAAAATAGTCAAACAACTTATTTCGTTAAGGAAAAGCAATAAGAAACTCAACTTTACTTATATATGAAAATAATATAGTTTCTGTGAGAGATTATCTAACCAACAACCACCACTATGAGCCTAAGTAGTGATACAACGTCTTGCCCACGCTGTTAGAACTCTCATATACTTTGTCATCACATAGGATTCCTTAACCTAATGGATCCACTAGCTAACTTACGTGATCATCTAAAAGTATGACCCGTTAATACCCATGATGGCTACATGATTTACATGGAGACTTGAGTTAATATGAACTCTCATCTCCACATCGGTGCTCAAAACTACTCCCAAAATATGTTTCAACTCATATTCTTAAAATAACTTTCTTTCTTTGGGTTGAGATAATTTGCTCAACACTTAAGCTTAAAAAAGCCCTCTTAGAATCAATGTACCATTTTCTTGTTTAAAATTCTTTTGAAAAATCTCAGTTCCCTCTTAATTTAAATTTTAAAACATTTATAAATTTTAGGAAACACTTAGTTCTCTTATAACTGTTGATAAATTAACTTAACTCTTTACTCTTTGCTTAATTTGAACTTGAATCTTAAATCAACTCTTAGGGAATACATAGTTCCCTTACATTTCATTTGAAGAAAAGACTTCAACTTTTAACTCGTCACTTTTAACTGAAACTTGAGCCTTAAACGAAGTTAAAATGTTTAATAAAGGTCCTTGAAAACCTTTTAGAACTTTGCTTTGGACTAGCTTTTTAACTTTAAACTTGACTCTTAACTTTTTTGACTTTGATATTAATTTTCTTGAATGGATTATGGATTCAAGGTTATGATTTGAGTTATTTAGTGATTTCTAGGTGTTTAAAACTCATTTGAAGTAATTAGTATCATCGAAAGGTGTTAATGTACCTTAGAAGGACTTACTACGACTAAATTACGAAAATTGAGCGAAAAACACTGATCCGCGCGCACTGGTGGTGCACCGTGCCAGGCCTCAGTTTACTGGGGCCAATTTTTGACGCACTGCAGACGCGCCACGCCTGCCTTACCCAGGTGCGTCTGACGAGTTTTTCAACTTGTTTTTCGTCTCCAATCCCTCCAAACCTTCCTAATTCTTTCACCAAAAACATGAATCTATTGATACTCTCCATAACTATCGAATTATCTCAAAAATAACCCAGAGAAAGAAAAATTCAACCAACAATTCAATCCGCAAGAATTCAAAACTTTTCTTTAAGAACTTATTTTCTAACATGAAATCAACTCATCAATTGTTGAATTGAAACAAGTTGGTGTGTGGGTGAACTAACTCAACATAAAAGATCTCACATACCCTAATAGAGATCACCCACAATGAATTCCACTCGATGATCTTGGCGTTCTTGATGAATCGTTGAACTTTTCTCCCTTTTTCTTCTTCTCTTCTCTTTTATCCCATGCCCTAAGCATGAATACTTTTCTAAAATTGACATAAGGCTTAGTTTACCCCTAATAAAACTTTAAAACGAATTAGGGGAATAGTTGGGTGAAATGACCAGTTTAACCTTACAAAAATTCGGATTGGAACCTTCCACAATCTAACAGCCCAACTTCCGATAGGCATATCTCCCTCATACGAAATCGAAAGTGCGCAAACTCGATGGCTTTGGGAATTCCAACCATATAAAGAACTAACTCTAACTCATCCTGAGCTAGAAGTTATGATCGTTCGAAAATGACCAAAACTCATTCTTTTACACTTTAAATTTTTTCTATTCTTTCAAAAATTAAAAATTTTAGTTTCTTAGATTATTCTTGGCTATTACAATTACGAGATGTTACACTAACCCCTTAACACTATAAATATACCATTTCGTTCATTTTAATCACAAATTCACAAACTATTTTGTTACCATCTTTAAAAATCTCTCAATTTTTAATCTCTCATAAATTCATAATTATTATTTTGTGATATTGACTTAGAGTTTGGATTTCGAAGATTTATTTGAAGTAAATCGGAAGCTTCAATTGTCATCTCACAATTCCGGCTTTAGTTATACGTCTACTTTTACGTAGACGTTCGGTACATTTGTTTCAACTTTATTTTTTATTTGTTTATCAATTAAGTTATTTTATTTTTTTTGTTATATTATCTTGCTTGTTTTTCATGATATTTAATTATTTTAAACTTGAACATGAATTAGGAAATAAATAGTGGTAAAAGATCTATGTTGGAAAAAAAATAACATGGAAGGAGGAAGTAGTTCTAGTTTGAAAAATTTACCACCTAGATTTAGAGTTAATACTAATGATTATACTCATGTTGATGAAACTTTTTTTATGTCACGAGGACCTATTGAGTTTAATTCCGAAAATGAAGTAAATTATGAGACTTTAAATAGATCTTTTACTAATTTTTAGGAAGAATTAGATGAGGAAGATGAAGAGACCCTACCCTTATAAAAAAAAGTTTAGGGGGGGGTAATAAGACCTTAAAATAGTTATGCTGTGTCTCTGAAATTTCGATCATAGTTTAGGGGAGTACTTGTGTATTTTCCCTTTTGTTTTTAAAAAAAACTTAGGGGGGTAATAGAGTTCCCGCAAAGTATAAGTGTGTAATCGAGAATTCGATAATAGGTTAGGCAGAAATTTGTCTATTTTCTCTACATATTTTGATGAATAATTTGTGAGCAACTTGAAGAAAGAGAATACGAAAACGTGAAAAGGGAGTAGAAACGTGATATGCGAAGAAGGAAGGTTAATGGGTATTGGTAACTGATTGGTTTAGAATTTAGTCAAATATAGAACTGTTTTTGTAAATAAAATTAATTTTAAATACTAAAATCTTAATACATAATATTTTTTAAAATATTGTCATTCTGACATTTTAAATAATATTTTAAAGTGAAGTTATTTTGACTAAATATGTTAGATCTTATGAATTAATTGCTAATTTTTTCTAAAAAAATATATTCCTAAACGGTTCAAATATAGGGTGGTAGAGGTGTTCAATAGGTACTATGTCTAGTTGATGTGTCTAAAGGAATAATGATAACAACTTTAAGGGGTCACATGACTTAATTAGCACAGGCATATGCAGAAGGGGGTTATCGGGTTCATATGAACTCATCCCTCCTGGAGTCAAATATAATAGTTTTATACTTTTTATTTTTTTCGTTAGAAACAGATGTGTGAACCCACACACACAATATCATATAAAGTGACGATGATTGAGTGCACCTCCCACACTTTTGGATTATTTTTACCCATTGTTTCATAATCTACTGTAATTTATATATTTATTAAAATGTCCTTAATTATTATAAATACTAAATTTATTAATAATTACTCCTCCATCCGTTTAAAAAAGAATGACCATATTTCCTTTTTAGTTTGTTTAAAATAGAATGACCCCTATTCTTTTTTGACAACACTTTAATTTTAACTTTCTACGTGGCATTATTAAGACCACAAGATTAAAGGATATTTTGGTACATTTTGACATAACTTTAATTTAGAACCACAAGATTTAAAAGACTTTTTTCTTTTCTTGAACTCCGTTTCAAGTCAAACTAGGTCATCCTTTTTTAAACGGAGAAAGTAATAAAATAACAATACTACCATGCATAGTTTGTTTTTATGTTATATGAAAATAACATAGAATTATATAATCAGTTATAACTATATTATCAAACATTATTATTACGTTTGTATCTAAATTAATTTAAATATTTAATTCTAAAAATTATCACATATTGCATGTAGTAAGAAACTTTGAAAAATGATGAAAAGGTAAAAGATAATGTTTTGTATGAACTAACTAATTAGTATATTTATTCATTCATCAATTGGTAACTCTAAATCTTTAGCTATAAATTTTAATTTATATTTTTATATTTGTATAATGCATATATCTGGAAAAAAAAATTCAGTAATATGTTGAACAGACAAAAGTATGAAAAAAAAAAGAACAAGTCTATGCTTTAAAAAAAAAGAAGAAGAGAAAAGACAAACAACCAAACATAGAAAGAATAAAACAACGCAGAGTTACTAGGAGGAGGTTTGATTGATATTAAATAATATGGTAAAGTATAAATAGTATTATGAAATATTAAATAAGAATATAATTGAAAAAAACAATTAATTACAATGAAAAGACATCAAATTGATCATTCCATAAAAATGATAATTTTCATTAAACAGGAACAACAAAATTTAATTATACAATAAATTTTAAGTATAAATCAAAACAAACATGGGTATGTATGAGAACAATAAAGTCCAGCACAATGGGTAGCAACGATCTAAACAGAGCGTTAATGATGTTAGAAATTTAAAATTTATATCTATCTTTTTTGTTCTTCTAAAGTTGGATATCACCCCGATTGTTGATAGAACTTTTGACATTTTAATTAATTAATCAGTTCAATTTTGGACTTATACTTTTAAAATTTTAATTTTTTCAATAATAAGAACCTAAATATCAAATCAATTAGATCCACTTTATCATAATAGTTCATCATTATCTTGAAATCCTGAATACACTTTTGTTTATTAGTAATATTTGCACTAATAGTGTCTGTATTAGTTTGCATTAATTATGCATAAGTTAATTTTTATGCATTTTCCAATTTGTTGCATTGAATATAGTATGCATTTCATTAGAAAACTGATTACAAAGATACCCATCACAATTATGATGAAAAAGATGTAAAAAAGGTTTTGAGGGAGAATTAGGCCTTTAACCATGCTAATACATGCAGTAAACCATTGCATTACTAACACCTGAAAATTCATGATACTAATAATACAAACCTTACAAAAGAGTATCAAACAAAGTAACAATTCGATGTAAAATTTAATGTTTTGAGCTCCAACTCACATCAACTTTTACACCAAATTTGGTGTGTTGGTGTAACACTATTTTCCACAACCACTTTTTGAATAATGCGGTATTATTTCATTGGAAAAAAAATCACAAGTACCCACCATACTATGATCGAAACTTCAGAGAAACACATTAACCAGACTAAGATCCTATTATCCCCATGAACTTATAAAATAAGTTCAGGGAGTAATAGGACTTTAATATAATATAAGTGTGTATTTGGGATTTCGGGCATAAGTTGAGGGGGTACTTGTGCATTTTTCCTCATTATACAAATTTTTGATTGAACATTATATAAATTGTATGTTTTAATTAAATCTCTTGTATATTTAATTATTTCATGTAATATTTTTATAATATTATTTTTAGATATAAAATTTATCTTTTTATAAATAATTTTTTCTATATATGTTTTTAAAAAAAAAATAAATTTATGTTAGTTCTACTATAAAATATAATCGGATATAACTACAACTGACATTCACAAAAATCATCAATTTTTACCTCGATATAAAAAAACAAAGGACAAAGAAGCTTATTTCTACGTTAATGCATTAATAAAGCACCGTAGTGATCTTGAAAGTTTAATATTCACGTAGAATTTAAAATATTTTTTTAATTGTGTAATATTTATTTAATTCTATTTCATTAATGATTTGACTTTTATTTATGTATAATGTATAATATTTGCAAGCACTTCATATTATTTAAAAGATCATAATATAAATAATTTTATATTAAGCGATTATAAAAGGAAATAATATAAATTATATATGGTGAATATTTTAAAAAGAATTTATTTTATGAAATAAGAAAATATAATTTTTTTTGAATAATAATCCTTTTTTACTCAATAAATTAAAGTTTATTACATAAAAAATAACGTATTTGGGTTGGAATGCCCTAAAGAAATACTCTCTCGTTTTATAAAGAATGACTTAGTTTGATGTGATACGAAGTTTAAGAGTATAAAAAAAACTTTTGAATCTTATGATCTTAAATTAAAATTATGTTAAATGTATAAAATTGTTCTTTGATCTTGTAGCCTTAAATATGTCACATAACAAGCTATTACCAAAAAAAAAGATTATTTTTTTTAAAAATATATTTTAAAAAAGAGATCATTTTCTTTAAAACGGAACGAATACTATTACTCCTATTGAAAATTGAAAAGGGCGGAAAACCAAAGCTAAAATTTCCAATCTCGCGTTCGATTTACGCCCCCTTAAAATTTCGGCCTTATAACCTCAAAAATTGTCTGGGTTCTTTTATTTTTCCGCCATCGCCGCTCTTCCACCTCCATTCAAATTCCTCACCGCAACAAACCCTTAACACCCTTTTCGTATTTTTCACTAGTAACAATGAGGAAAGGAACAAAGCGAAAGGCTAACGAAGTAGTAGGAAAAGGCAAGGCGAAAGTGGAGGACGAAGCGCCAGCCGCAGCCACCACCTCAGTAGAAGAAGGGGCTAACAAGAATGAGCTTGGAGAAACCCAATTAGCTGCTGAGAAAAACGAATCTAAGAAAAACGAACCCAAGAAAAAGAAAAACGACAAAGTTGTTGTTAAGCGTCAAGCTAAACGAGCTAGGATTGTTAAGCCTGAGCCTGAGCCTGAGTACTTCCCTGATAAGCGTAGTTTGGTAATGAAAGCTGCTGCCTTTTTTCATTTTCCATTTTTTGAATTTTTTTTGATCACGTCGAGTAAGTACTAAATCGAATCTTAAAAATTCTTAGCGGGGATTTATATAGCTGAAACCTATCTAGTTTGATATTAGGCTGGTTGATTAATTGGTACTTAATTGATTGTTATTGATGTGGGGTTCTGCTCAAGTATTTGGTTTGCTGTCTTTTGGTCTGCTTTGTTATTAGATAATGCTGGTTACGTTGGGTTCTTTGAAGTGATAGTTACTCTGTTTATGGTTTGCTACTCTGATAGTTGTTATTGCTAGCTAGGTTTTGGGCTTAAGTAATTTTGGGGTATTTTGTGAAATTTTGATGTTCCTCAAACCTCACTTGTGGGATATCGCCGGGTATGTTGTTGTTTGTGAAAACTTGATGTTCCCTTTAATAATGTAGGGTAGGTATGATTCTTTCAACTGCTAAGTGGTTGTGTTTAAGCTTGAATAATATGATTTGATATTTTGATGATTGTTAATGCTAACTTGGAGTTCTTTCTCAAGAATATGTTTTTGTGTTTTCACAAAAAAAGGTATATGCTTTAGTTATTAGAGCTATTTTCTTTGTGTTGGGGTTTTGCTGATTCCTGGCAATGGCGGATGATGTGATTAGCTAACTTATGGCCTTTGCTTTGGATTTACATATGCAGTTGTTAGCATTGAGTTAAAGTCAATGTTTGGATTGTTTTTGAGTGTTCTAGCTCATATTTTGATCAATGCTGTCAATGGCACGCTTAAGCCTGAAGCGAGGCGTAAAACAAACTGAGTGCTCTGTCTTGCTTCATGAGTGCTTCAATTTTGTCATCAAAGTTCTAAGGCATATAGTTCCTTGCCCATAAGCTTAATTCTAAAGTGACAACTTAAAACAATTGATACTATCATGTATTTGTTAATCACGCTAATAATTGTTAGTCTTGAACTACACATTCATATCTGGCTTTTCCTCCATTTGGACCTTTCTTCAATTAAGCCCATGCTTTATTTGTGCTCTGCACTTAAAAGCCCCAATGGACCTTTGAGCTTTTTTGTGCTTTTTGTCTTAATATGTTTGGAAGTTACTCGTTGTAGGGGTTGGCGAAGGGATGTGATTTGTACTTTATATGTTTGATTTCTTTAAACTTACGACAAACCATTGGGTGGCACATCTATTTTTTAGTTACCCAAATAAATAAAAATGACATCAGTGCTTTAGTTTGTACCATTTTCATTTCTCAAGTCCTATGAAATAATTTATAAGTCGAGAAATTATTCAAGCTGCTATATTTTGGAGTCCAGTCATGGAGATTGAGCCCAGAAACATCACAGGACTCTACTGTGTTTATCATCATAGTTGTACTTGTACCTGGTTGAACTTTTATTGTAGAAATTTGCAATTTCCTACTTGTTCTTTTAGACAATAATCCTTTGCTCTTCTCCTTTACTCTTCCAATTGGTATGTTTTGCAGGAAGATCTGTGGCAAGAGGTTTTTCCTGTTGGCACAGAGGTTACAATTTGATCACTTTCTTTTTATTTATATTTTGATATAGTGGCTTTCTGTTTATTCATTGGCATAACATCCTGGTTTATGCTTTTTATTTCATTGCATATAATTTCTGAAATTTGATTGTATTCTTTTTCTTGTTGCCAGTGGGATCAGATTGACATGGTTTATCAATACAAATGGAATTTCTCAAATCTTGAAGTGAGTTGATTATTTGCCTTCTGTTTTAGTAAATAAAGTATTCTAACAACAAAAAGACAAGATAACTCACAAGTCTTGTTGGCTTATGACAGGATGCATTTGAAGAAGGTGGAGAATTGCATGGACAGAAAGTCTATCTTTTTGGTTGTACAGAACGTAAGTGGTAGCTGGAGCTTGTTGTCTTATTCTACAGACATATTCATGTTCTATGCTCCAAGTAGCTTGAGTCTCCCTTTTTGGTTGTACAGAACGTAAGTGGTTGCTGGAGCTTGTTGTCTTATTCCACAGACATTCATGTTCTATGCTCCAAGTAGCTTGACTTGTGGCTGATCTTTGAAACAGTATTGCTTCTACACTGTGGTTCAGATTTCAGTTTAGTGTTTGATCTTTCTATACAATTTTATATCGAGATCATTGACCCCTTAAGTTGATCTATTCTCTTTTTTTTCCATCAATGTTTTAGTGAATAGTCACATTTAACCACTTCTCATGTTCAAATTTCTCTTTATTCTGATCTTGCTATGCAATTTCATCTGGGGATCATTGACCCCTTAAGCTGATTCATTCCTTTCTTTTTCATGTTGATTTCTTATGAATAATTATGTTCTGACCTTTTTTATTGTTCAATTTTCTATTTGCTCTAATCTTGCTGAACAATTTCTTTATGTCATTGACCCCTTCATTTGATCTGATTACCTTCTTTTTCTTGTCAATTTTGTGTTAAGATATGTGATAGCATTCATAATTCTTTCTGTTTCATGTAACCTTGAATTTTTTTTTGTTTGTATAGGTGATCATATTTTTTCAACTTAAGCTGTTTTTCGTGTGACCAATATCCCATTATATCTTCAAATGATTTGCTTCATGTAGAACTGTTCTCTTGTGTTTGCAGCACAATTGCTTTTTTTCCAGGGACAATCAAAAGTCACGTGTATACCTGTTGTGGTTGCTGTAAGTCTAATATCCTATATAGAAGTATTTACAACTGTTAACCTTATTCCTTTCACTTCTATTTATTTACTCTTCACTGCTCATAAAGAAGGCTGCATTTTTTCAGTTTGTCCTTTTGACCTCTAGTTTGTTGGCAAAGTTTAAATCTGCTCCACCCTCTGAATGTAGAGCTTGCTTTTGAGTCCATTTGATTGCTGTTAGTGTCCTTAAGAGGTTTGCAAATGTGAACAGTGTTGTATACCTGAGTAAGGAAATTTCTCAGACTGAGCCTTATGAAAGAGTTACAAAATGGAGTTCCCCCCTCCCCCCAGAGAGAGGGAGGGGGGAGTAAGGAGTAGAGAACATGCCAGTGACTTAAGTACACTTATAGTGGTTTCTAGTGTATTAAGATGTCCTTATTATGGTTTTAGTTTTTATGCTTTTCGGAGAAGTACAGTAATTTCAGAACTTGACTTTTTTTTACCTCATATACAGGCCAAGTACTTGTTCATTAAAAATACATTATATAATCTCCTCTTTCTTTGTTAATTTTTTTCTTCCTTCTGAACAGGTTGTATCTCCTTTTCCACCTTCTGATAAGATTGGAATTAACTCTGTACAAAGGGAAGCTGAAGAGATACTGCCAATGAAACAGATGAAAATGGACTGGGTTCCATACATTCCTTTGGAAAAACGGTATTGTTGCTTTCCCTCACCCCTCGTTTGACTTTTTCATTCTCATTGTCTCTTGTAGGTGTTATTATATGCATTTCTATTCCTTTAGAACAATAGTATTCCTGCCCTAAGTTGGGCCTTCTTTTCCTTGTTTTGCCTCTTGTATTTTATGTCAGTGGTTTATATCTTGGTTCTGACTGTTCCAACAGGGAATCTCAAGTTGAAAGACTCAAATCCCAAATTTTTATTCTGAGGTGTACTCAGAGAAGGTCTGCTTCTTTACCTCCTGCATTCTGTTTGATGGGTTGGCTGGTTTTATTTGGTGTGTCAGATACCACAAAGAATAATCGTTTTGTTAAGGCACTCAATTTTGCGTATTAAAGAGGCAATAGGAGGAGCCAGGGAGATGAAAACCTTCCGTGATTAATATCTCTCGATATGCTTATTTCAGGGCTGGTTTAAAACACTTGAAGTTGGAGCGAATTAAGAAGTTTGAGTATTGCTTACCTTGTAAGTAAAAAAACTCCAGTAACTCTGGAGATTTAACCCTTTATTTATTTTACCCTTGTGTCCATCATAAACTTGGGTTTAGTTTTCCTTTTATGCTGCTTTAGTTTCTTAAGTTAGTTGATTCTGTTCTAGTATCATGCTAACTGAAGGGGTATATTGTTCTTTCAGAATAGAAGTTTGGAAACTGCTATGCTTATACTTGTTTGGTCACTTCTCTGGAATGGATTAAGATAGATCTCTAGCTGTTTTGAGAAGTTACTATCTAAAATTTGGAAAAATTGCAATTTTAAAGTTAAATCATCTGTATGCAAGCACTGAATGGAATTTTGTTCTCTCTTTCCTAAACAGATAAATATTTGGTTATCAACATTTTTTTTGTCTGATTTGCTGATAGTTTTTTCAGTTTTACATGAATAATTGATCAGTTATCTAACCCAATTATTAATTATTAAGAATATGTTTCTTATAATTGTCAAATATTATTTAATTGAAGATAAATCATGTTAGACTTTATACATGGGTTTTAACCAAGTTTAAGAATGTGATCTCATATTTTTGTAAGTTAGTTGAATTTAGCTTTGATGTTTCAGTTCCATACATTTCTCTCTGCTGTTTCTATTGTTGTTTTGCACTTATAAAGTTAGAGGATAGCCTGGCATCTTCGGTGTACATCTTTTGATAGTTGTAGGTGTCTTTGATAGGTTTCATTTCTAGTAGAAATCTCCATGACATTTATTTTCTTGGCAGATTTCTATCACCCATTTGCAGAAGATGAAATTGAACAGAGCACCACTGTGCAGATTTTGTTCCCATCAGAACCGCCTGTAAGCTTTCAAATACTAGTAGACCAATACAGTGGCTACTCCACTATGGTATTGCCGTAGAAGGGATTGCTTGGGGATGATGTCTTGGAATGAAATAGATATTAGATGGGTCTAACATGAGCAGTTTTGTGTACACTAGATCCTTCAGTGGTTGTATGAAAAGTAATACAGATATATGTGCATGATCTTCACAATTTTATGAAAGTTTTGACTTCTTTTGTTTCAGGTGTTTTGTGAGTTTGATTGGGAATTTGATGAGCCAGAGGTATACTTAGCCCTTCTCTTTTTCTTCCCTGCCATCTCTCTACTTTTGGGTGCCGCCGTCTTACCTAATGAAAATTAATAGGCTGTTGGGATACCCTGTAAACTGGTTCCTATGTCTGTCGTCATATGTTGAAGCTGTTAAAGACATTCAATCGCTTTCTATAACTTCTCTATAAAGGGCATTTTAGACCTAAAAAAAGGTTGGTGCCATTTTGTCTTATAGGTGGAAGGAGGGCACCTTTGAATCATTTATGATAATGTGTGAAAAAGCAGAACAGTCGGTTTAAAGTAAAGGACTACGCTGCATCAAGTTTGAAATAAATGAATTGTAAAATTAATTTATAAGTTGTTGGTGTGAGTTCCATTTAAGGAGGAGAGAGGCTACACTATCTACAAATCAGTTTTAGTTTATACCAAGTTGAATTGATTCAGTGAGATAAAATTTTCATTTTACTAAAAAGGTAAAGTTTCCAGTATGAAGCAAAGAGGTGGATTGGCATTGGCATTACCTCTTGTTCAAGTCATGCAAGTCTTTTGCCAGTTTGAAGTCGATGCCAGTATTGTATATGCTTCTGTATTTTCAAGTCATTCTACCATCTATTAACTTGAGTGATGAAATTTGTAGGAAATGGCAGACAAATTTATCGAGTCAGAGGAGTTGCCGGCAGATAAAAAAGATGAATTTGTGGTAATATTTCCTCGTGTGATATCAAAGGACAGGTCTCATTTTTATCAATTAACTATTTACCTTAATAAGACATTTATAAAACTTGCGTATATTCCCTCTGTAATTTTAGGAATATGTGAAGCAGCAGGTTAAGGAAGGAAAGAGGAGCAACCGAGAGGTATATTTTGAGAAATTTGTTGCAATCCTATTTTCCTTCTGCATGGCAAAACTGGTGGTTTGCAGTCCCGTTATCTTTTTTCATATTATACTTGATTTGCCTATGCCCATGATTGTAATTTTTCTATGGTTTAGGCGAGAGAAGCCAGGAAAAAGGCTATACAGGAGATGAGTGAAGAAGCGAAGGCTGCATTTCAGAGTATGAAGTTCTACAAATATTATCCTGTGACCTCACCTGATGCTCCTGATGTATCTCAGGTCAAGGTGAGTATTCTGTTTGTATTCTTAAGTATCTTATAAATAGGTCTACGCATGAGATTTCATGTTTAAGACTTAATATATACTACTATTAACTCTTCCTTTTTCTTTGCAGTCTCCATTCATAAACAGATACTACGGGAAGGCTCACAAAATTTTCTGAATGATGATGCATCAGAGAGCATATTCAGAATGGGAAAATAAGTAAGTATGATCTGAAAGCATGTACTTGTGGTAGCCTACTTCAGAGCTGAATGATAGAATTAGCATTTGTTTTGCGGCAACCATTAGGGTTATAAAAGTATTTGAGGATGTAGAAAGAGGTGAAATGTATTTTTTCCTCAATCCCTGTAGCTAGAGTGTTCAGTCAAAAATTTTGGCAATGGATTCCGTCTTCATTACCTGTGAAATCTCGTTTTATCTTGGATGCAAATGTAATCCTTTTTGTATCTTTAATCATCATGCACCTACAGACTTTATGAGCTGCAGTCAGCACTTTGTTATTAGTTCGACTTGATCAGATGAACTATGATTACTTTTGCTTCATATAATCTTGTATCCCCATTCAAGGTGTTGTTTTTCTTCTGATGTTATTTTTAAAAAATGAGCAGGGATGAACTCTGCAAGCATACAACTGCTTGCTTCGTTTTGGGATTAATATTTACATCTTTATATGGGGGGATCAATACATTGGTGATCAAGATAGCAAAGTTTATATAAAAAATTATTTAACTGAGCACCATTTATTATCATATTTTTCTTATTTTTTCTATCATTTTAAAAATATTATAAATTCCTTCTTTTCCTCCCATCATCTCCTTTTCTCGATGCACTAATTTAAAATCTCATACCCATGATATTCCTTCCTTTTTTTTCCCATGCCACCAATCTCTCCATAATTACATCAGTTACATATTTTAATGTATCTCCTTTATTTTGAATCTTAAATTAGTTTTTGTTAGTGTTATCATTAATTTGATACATCACTGCTACAAAAACCTGTGTTATGCATTGTATCTTGTTGATATTTAAGGTATTGACATATAACTAATGTTGTTGAATCTTTGATTAGTGTTTATCATGTTCATTGTAAATATACCTGATATATAAACTTTGGAACAATATATGTATAATTTTTTTAAAAATTTAAATTATAGTATTTCTCTAACAAAATAAGATACATAAACAATAATGTATCAATCTCAAACCTAAGATTTCATGGACAACACTTTCTTATTTAATGTATCTATTAGAAATACAATACTTCTTAATTTAAATCGAAAGGATCTGCATGATTTATTTTTTCAAAATTTTCGATAATTTTGAATCAAAAAAGGATCTCCCATGAATTAGGAAAATAATTTTGAAATTCAAAATTTTCAACAATTTTGAATTGAAAGGGTATTCAATGAACTGGGAGAAGAATTTTGAAACTCAATGTTTTCGACAATTTTTAATCAAAATCGAATAGGATACTCGATTAACTTGAAGATTCACAAAAGAAATCGTTTGTCCAACAACAATTTCATCACTTTTGTATCCTTCATAACTCACCTCGCTTATTCAAAATTCTCGAGAAAATTTTTTATGAAACAAATGTACAATGAACAAGAAGAAATTTAATTATTAGATATTTAGGTTAGTTACACCAGATGATTGAATTTTTGGAATGGAGTAGCCCAATTTATGGATCTTAATTTGATTTCAATTTTTTGCCCTTGCCATGAGGTATTTTCTACCTTTCAGGTTAAAAAATTTAAAATCAGAACAGTACAGATTCTAAATATAAAACAAATCCTGAAAAAACAGATAACATAAATCATAGAGAAGTGGTATTTCAGTTAATCAACACAATCTACAGCTTATAACTCAATTCAACTGAATAAAAAGTACTCCTACCTCAATACAAGATTATTTGTATCCTCCTGCAATTTGTTTACAACACTCAAAAGCTGCTTCCCCCAATTATATTAACCAAAAAGTAAGTAAACACAGAGCCTCATTTTGCTGTAATGATGCACATAATTTAGACTAACCCTGGAGTACTAATTAATGATACAACGCTACAGGCACAGATCAAAACAGTGTTTCATCCATAACCCGGAAATCTTCATCTAGCCCCTAATGATACATCATAATTTACATGTAAACAGAAACATAATCATCCTTAAGCTCGATACTTCATACTCGTCTTCTACTAGTCAAAATTCCTTGACAGGTCTTCATCAAAACAGTATTTCATCCGATAATGCTATAAGCTTGCACTCTACTACTCAAAATTCAACTGGAGTAATAAAAGCCTCCAGGACAAGTGAAGAGAAGTGATCTTTCCATTCACCGGGGCCAGCAAAAGGCATCAGACCACATAGCAAGGGGAGAATAAGAAGTACTGTGGTATAAAACATAGATCTCCTAATCCAGTATGGAAATCTTCGATCGCTCATGCTCTTTTCTGACACTGTGACAGGACCATTAAGGATCAGGAACAAAGTCGAGATACAGACATTCGAAAAGAAATGTAGCAAGCATAAAGTCTCCCAATAAATTAACCAACGATATCCACTGCCTCCCAAGGTGTCAATACAAAACTTCCCTGCGAAACCACAGCCAACTCCCAACAGCAACAGAATGAAAGTAACTGGCATTGTCTGATTTGAAGTTGCAGAGCGCTGGAGAAGTAGATAGGCTATAGACAATATCAGGAAAGCACCAAATAGCATGCGACTGAGAACTTGAACCTGACACCGTAAGAGTTGCAGTCCTGAATTGAATGACGACATTGATTGGGGCATCCACCAAGACTTGTGTTCCTGGAACATAAAATATGTCCATTTCATTACCATGGCCAATACATGCTTTACACTGGTTAAACATATGAACAGACAGAGACGGCCAACTAACTAATGTCATCCCTGGGATCCATGCTTTAAGAAAGAACACAGAGAGCAGAGCATCTACAACAACTAACATTGACTTCTTTGGACAACGAGTCTCCTGATACAGTTCCTTCTATTTTGTTCCACCGCTTAATAGGTGAATTTGCTAAAACAAAAACAAAGTGAAAGAAAGAGAATACAAATCATTACCCATTTTGGATTAAAAAAAGCAACCATTTTTTGTTCAGCAATGTATGCCCCTTGGCAAATCATATAGCTGCCATATATAATTATTGTGCAATAAATACACCAAATAAATCTCTTATTAATATTTATAGAGTTAGCATTACTATAACCATCATCCCTCTTTTCCACCCTTCCACCAACTTGAAATTGGGCTTCTTCATTGAAGAATTTTCTGCATGAATGTACCCAATACTTCCACTTTTACTTGGACTTGAATACCAATATAAACGAGGAACTCAAATGAGCTTGATACATAAATTAAAATAATGCATGGTGTGTCTGTTCCAGTCAAGCCATAAGAGTAAACAGAGTTTCTGTAGCAAGGGGAAAAGAGTTAATATTCTTTCTTTTTGCTGATTTTCTACCATATATTGACTCTAAAGAAACCATACGCACAGGAAGATGAGGCAACTGGCTTGAGTTGAACTATCTAGAGCTATTGAAAAAAGATTTAAACAAAATCAACAAAATTCAGAATTGGACATTCCTTACCATGGAAGGGGTGCATGATGCTGTAGCTTCGGTAATTCTTTTGTGAGAGAAAACATAAGTTCCATATCCAAGACACGCCAGCATGATGAATAAACCAGCAACAAGGCAGTCTATACAGGTTTTAAGTAGCTCAGCATGTTTTGAGTCTTCTACTTGATTTTTGAACTTTTCAGTTTTGAAGGACGTTTTAGAGAAACCAAATGATAGTTTGACCCTCTCCAAAAGGTTAGCATCAGAACTGAGAGCCAGCTGCCTTTCTTTAAGTTGCAACTTCCTCATTGTAAGACCAATCTCAAATGTCTTAAGGTCATTCGACCTAGCTTGTTCTGTGAGAGATCTTTCCAAAGTCCTATGCACAGATTGGCTAATCCCTGTATTGGATAAAATCATGCTTGAAGAAGCAGAAGCCAACTGTTGCCTTACTTGCCTATCATAGCGGGTAAGCTGCCGACCTATTGATTCAAAACATGTCCCGTCACTTCTCTCTTCTTGATTGCTCAGTTCGTTATCTGAGCTATTCTGCTGAAATGACTCCGATTGGAACTCACTGAAGTCAGGATCACATGTAACATTTTCTACTCTGTTAGAAATAAAAGGCACAGATCTTTCTGAGACAGAAGTCCTTGCTGCACAATTATGTTGCTGTACTCCACTGTTCATTGAGGATTCACTGATCAATCGGAGAGTCATCAAGGTACTATGAAACGATTTCTCAAAGTTCCTCACGAAAGACTCAAACTGATCACCGAATACCTGTTTCCAGAATAAGACAAAAGTACAGTAGAAAGTCAACTGCTTTAATATTGTCTCTATGTAATAAACTGACTGTATTAGTGACAAACCACAACTTAACAGAAAGAAGATGGATTATTCTTACATTGGCTAAAGACTCTCGGACAGCCAAAGTACAAATCTGTGTGAAAAATGACAATAAAACCATGAGATCTGCACATCTGATTCCGCAAGGAATTACAAAATGTTCCAAATATGTCCATGAAGGCAGGTTATAGTTGTAATCTAAAATTCAATCATGCAAGGATGTATGCTTAGATAAAGGAGATTAAACACCCTTAAAGTCTCTTTTCATATATAGCAATATGGTTCTACAAAGTGCAGATCATCATTAAGTCCTTGATCACTTCACTTTGTCCAATAAAGAATCTCATACCTCTTCCAATTCAAAAAGAAAATTCATGTTTCAAAAAAAGTATCCCGTACCTCTGAGAGGTGATCCACAGATATCTTTTCTCCGGCTGCATCTTTTCTTTCCAAAACCTAAACAAAGCAACATAAACTACATTAACAGCCTACACTTCATATATCCTTAAATAAATAAGAAACACGGTAACAACTCATGAGCGACTATCAACATATAAAGTTCCCAAGATAAGGAGGCTGCAACTTTGTTGCAAAAGAAAAGATGCAGTATCAAACAAGACAAAACTCATCCTTCTTTTAGACTGAGAAATCCGTTTGGGGCCAACTGTTATGACCAATCGCAAGCTTCATAAGTTGGAGATAATAGGTCCCCTCTATCCATCTCCATTTATATACCAGGCTTAGTTCGCATTGCACAGGGCTCAAACATGTGACCTAAGTCACAAGTCCCTAAAGCTTTGCCATTTGAATTGAGCCCCAGGGGCAAGCCAACACTCATCTTTAGAATGTGAATCACCCCTTATATTTGAATCAAGCGATGATCAGAATAAGCAAGGTTTATAGGGATTTAGTAGTAAAAGGCAGCTTATATCTGTGCCAAGTTAAATGCCAATATGTGCCATCAAGTATCAACAAAGAGCATCTTCTTGATGCCTCGGATGAAAGTTTTCTTGCATCATCAAATAAAAAGAGCATCACATACTCGAGGCGTTGTCAATTTTTTTTTTTGAAGAGAATAATATTCTAGCTATCCACTTAATTTTGATGACGATCTAATAGTACTTGAACATGCAAAATATATTGGAGTAACCCGAGCAAAATTGTTAATGTCTAGGCAGAATGCATCTCCCGCTTCATCTACAATTACTAACAAATCATTTCTTCTTGGCATCTCCTGCCTTTGTCTTCTTAACACCATCAACTTTCTTGGCTCTGTTCTTCCTCTCTATTTGCTTCCTGGACTTCTCCACCTTAGTGTCCAATCCATTCCTGATCAGCCTGTACTTCATCTCATTTTTCTCTGCATTCTCAACAGTCATAGATCAAATCAAAGCCAGAAGATTTGCCTCTTCGAAAGTGGGTTCTGAACTTCACATAGATGGCATTTAAATCTTTCACTTCATACATCCTTGCCAATTTTCTTTCAAATCAGCGTTAAAAACATTGACTCTTCCAGGATGTAAGACATCAATAATGAATTGTTTCCTTGCAAATAATCTATTGGTCATGAACTTCCTAGTTCTAATAGTCACTATCTTGTCTGCCATTTTTGTCTTTTGTCACTCTGGTTTTGCTACTCCAACAACTCTCTCTCTCCCACTGTGTGTCGCCTTCTGTTCTGAGTTCTGTTGTTTGTTATAATTATTAAAACTGTAAAGCACATACCATGAAACTTAGCAAGATAGTCGATGATGTCATGATCACAAGCAAAACGAAAGGAGCTGAAACATTGTTGACAAATCAAGAGAAATAGCAATATAAACAACCACTGACGAAAGAGAGATGTTTCTAAAGATGAGTGAATAGATTTAAAATGACGCTGAACATGAGTTACCCATAATATTCAACCATCATTCCACTGAAACATTAAACAGTTCCTAGACCTAACACAATTGATCAGACATCCTACGCACAGCTGTCATATCATTACAGTGGGACAAGTCAGATGGAGACACATGGTAACAGAACTGCAGAAGGAGCTAATTTCCAGAATGGTGGCATAACGGGAAAAGCTACATTTGGTGAGCTCATGCTCGGAAAATTCCACGAGTTACTAAAATAAAAAATTTGATGAAGGTGGTGTATGGTTTCAGCTTATGACAAAGCGTGTCCTGAGTTTATTCCTTAAGAAAGAAATTCTTTGAGGTAGTTTTAAAAGAAACAAATGGATTAACTTTTTTGGGAAAAGGTGCCAAATAAATAGAATGGATATCATAGGAACAAGATAAAAGATAAGAGCACAATGGGTATGACATTGCTTATGATACAAAAAAGTGCAGAGCAAAAAAAAATGATGTGACCATCATAGATCTTACCATCATCGTGCATCACGAGAGCATTCCCATCCAAAAATCAGATAAAACTGATACTTTTGAGCAAAATGAGTAATAATCAACCTAGTGACACTATTTAGTGCTAGGACAGATACTGCAAAGCAGTGTTACCAAAGACGAAACTTATAATTTAAATCTTGTCTTAGGTTTTTTTGTCATAATGACTATATCGATCTTAGTTGTCATAATGACTATATCTACAGTAAAAGATTTGGAACTAGCATACAAAAGGGAAAAGGGATTTGGAAGGTCACAGATTTTTCACGGGTTTTCCATCCAAAAATATTCCAACTGTCATGGCCCATTTGTGACTACAATTTACCAATTTCAAAAAAACAAGGGAAAACAAAGAATGAAGCAGAAATCAAGAGTCACTTCATAAAAGATGAAACTTGATATACTTATCTTACCCAAATAAATACTACATGCAAGTCAGTAGAGTAGAACTACCAACATCCACCTTAGTAATAAACTGAAGTTCCACACTGTTTGGGAGGCATGCTTTTTTTATAATCTAAATTGATTAAGATGCTAAAGACATCTTGCAGAATGCACAAACACTCGATAAGCGACTTTTCAGTTCTTCTCATCATAGCTTTGGTAGACCTCAATGATACCATCTTAGAAGTTGGAACTGAAAAAAAATATATTTTACTAGATGAAGAGAACAAGACTCGCAATCATAAGAATGAAGTATTAGGCTCCCAATTGAAAAGAAACTATGTCGTCCTAAGCAATATTCAAGTATCTTGTAAAATATTCATTTCACCCAATTATTAATATTTTGTTGCCTTCTTTTGAACCAAGAAAATAACATAAGTTCAACAGCAAGGGAATTTTGATTCAAAAAACTGTTGTGAAGCCTAGTTTATATCTGCTTCTGATATCTTACTACAAAAAAAGGTCATGGAAAGACAATTGGCTTGGAGAAGGGCTGCTTAAGGATCAAGTTCCAGTCTTATACAGGCTGGTGAGACTTTCTGGTATACTGCTGGCTGACTATTTTAGTATAGCAGGATGGAATTTCCAGTTTCAGGAGGGACTCAATGATTTTTGGGTTGGAAGATGTTGGGTTTTTTTTCTGAGTAGAATGCAATTTGTAGTGTTAGACATGCACAAAGATGATGATATGTTTTTGAAGGCAAGCAAAAATGGACATACTCTGTGAACTCCTTCTGCTGATTGCTTCAGGAAAGTTCTGCTGAAAATGTTGCTTCCTGGCCATGAATGATGATTTTAAAGTGGCTTGTTTCAGTTGTTAGCTCATGGGGCTTGTCTAACCCGCAAGAATTTGCAAAAAAGAGGGTATAGGCTTTGCAGCAACAGGTGTTACTTAATGTGAATATTCCATTGAATCTAGTGATCATCTTTTCCCATAGTGGAGTTTTACTTGGCAGATCTGGCCTATGTTCTTGATAATTTTTGGAGTTTATTGAGCAGCACCTCATAAATATAAAGTTTTTGATGATTTTGTAAGACATATTACACCGACAAATTTCAAAAGAGGATTTGGATGTGTATTCCTCTGTGCATTTCTTGGACTATATGGATTGAAAGAAACTATTCATAAAACATCTGTAAAAAAGAATTACCATTTCAGGGAACTAATACCAATGAAAAACTCAGTGCTTCTCAATAATTAAACACCTCTGTGATTCCCTTCAATTAAAAAACAATGAACTTTCTTTTTTGACAAGGCTACACTAAATCACATTTTCGGCCAGAAAATTTTTATGTTGCTTGGAATGCTACTGTCTTTATCCCAAACCAAACACTCAACAATAAGCCACTGCAACTTAATAGCACCATACACACCTCTCACTCTCAGCACTACTAATAACTTTTGAAAATTCAAACATTTCCACCCATGATTCCAAATCATCATCACCAAAAAGAGAGGCCAACAAGAAACACCAATAACCAATACAGCCTCTTTTCCAGCTTAATACCAACAACAATAACAAGATCACTTCTTTCTAATAAGAATTAATATCAAAATCACTTCTTTCAACACAAATAGCACATTTTTCCCAAAAAGACTGAAGCTTTTCCGCGTAACCAAACAATGTAAAAGAGATAGTATCAAATAATTTCCGGCCACAATTCCAAATTACAGTATGAGTAAGCAAAAGAACCCCATTAACAAAAAAACCCATCAAATATCCAATACCAAAGCTCAACAATGACCTAAAGGACTAATCTTGCATCCTCAAAAGGTTCAGAATTATATCTTCCCACCCCACCCCTTCGTCTTACAGTACCTAGGCCAGCCACCCTTTCCACAGGAGAAATACATAACAAAAAAAAAAAGTTACCATTTGCAATACTCAATAAAGTACATTTCCATACGCAAACTTTAAAAAAAATTAAACCTGAGCAAGAACAGCAGCAATAGACATGCCGAGAGGAAGTGCAAGTGCTTCAACATTGTCGCTTTTCTGTCTACCGGAGCTAATGATGACTCTAGGGTTCCGACGACCAGTGGAAACCCTAATACCCCTTTGAGTAGAAGGTGGAACCGACGTAGCAGAACAAGATGATGATGAATAAGAGGCAGCAGAAGAATGAGGGTCAAAAGGGTCCGTGACGCATGCTTTATTCTTCTTTTTCTTCTTCGTCTTCTTCTTCATAACGCCGGAATTTAAAGATTCCGGTAGAATTTCGGAAGCCATGGCGTCGGCGGTGGTCACCGGCGGCGGATCGACGGGTTGAGATAGAGGCGGGTGATCCATGGAATCTTGACTTTGGAATAAAATGAAGAGGTTTGGTTTATCATTAGAGTGTGGGGGTAAATTAAGTCAAATGATTTAATTCTGTAATTATCTCGATTTATAAGATTGTACTATTTTAACATATGCTATTAAAATTGGGAATTTAACATCTTTTTAAAAATAAAATACATATCATCTTGTTTTGTGTTGAAAATAAATATCAACTTAAAATTTAATCAAACATTTGTCTACCTGCCATCATTATCTCAAATATATAAATGCACCTAAATTGAATGTATTATAACCATATACAATGTTTAGGATAATATCATTATATTGTAGTTAATATATCAAAATCAGTCAAATTTTACCATGTTGATAATTCATCAAATGCCTAATAATTGTTTTTTTTAAAAATAATTTATGATTTATAAAGTGGATATTATAATTTCATCCCTAAAATTATATATATACTAATTATGCCAATGGCAAAAAGAAAACTAGATGATTATTGTACGATTGAAATGACCCAATTCTATTAATTCACAAATTCTAAACTATGATTAAATATAATAAAAAATATTAATGTTCATGAGAAATTCAAAACACATTGTTTAAATGTTTACTTTTAGAAAGAGAGCTATTTGATTAAGTTTTTAAGAGAAAGTAAGTAATATAGAAAAATTATAAGAGTTAGTTATTTGGAAGCTAAAATAAATAGTTTTTTTAAATAACCATTTTTATAAATTTGATCAAATACTAATTATTGTTTGAAGTATTATAAAGAAAGCTCAAAAAATTATAATAATAAGAAGATAAGAAATATAAAATAGAGGAGAGAACTTTTCTTATTCAAGTGTATCTTCCAAATGGTGAGTGATTCTCTATTTATAGTGTTGAGATATCACTTCAAAAGTCATCTAATTAATAGATACATAGTTATCTTGGAGGTTCTTATCACCTTGGAAGCACATTTACATGAACCCATTTAATAGTGGATAAATCTAATGAATAATTCATATATACTATACAATGGATTTACAACACTCCCCCTTGGATATTCATAAATTATGTGCCTCGTTAAAATCTTACTTGGAAAAATCCAGTAAAAAAAAGCCTAGTAAAGAAAAAAGAGTACACATTCTCATTATACCTTTGAATGTTGCCTCGTTAAAAACCTTACCAGGAAAATCTAACTTGGGACAAAATCATAGTTAAGGAAAAGAGTACAATGCGTATTTCGCTCCCCCTGATGAAAACTTTACTTGATATCTCAGAGACGGCGCATCCCAATCTTGTATCTCAACTTCTCAAACGTTAATGTTGACAATGCCTTACTGAATAAATCAGCAAGATTATCACTTGAACGAATTTGTTGAACTTCTATCTCACCATTTTGTTGAAGATCATGCGTGAAAAAGAACTTTGGTGAAATATACTTTATCCGGTCTCCTTTGATGTATCCTCCTTTTAATTGAGATATACATGCATCATTATCTTCGTACATTGGTATATTCTTTTTCAAAGAAAAATCACACATTTCCTGAGTATGATGGATCATTGATCTCAACCAGATGCACTCTCGACTTGCTTCATGGATGGCTATTATTTTTGCATGATTTGAAGAAGTAGCTACCAACGTTTGCTTCATTAATCGCCAAGATGTTGCCGTGTCTCCACATGTAAACAAATAGCCTGTTAGTGATCGAGCTTTATGCAGATCATATAAATACCATGTATCTGCGTAACCAATCAGTTCTGACTTGGATTCATTGGAATTGAATAAACCCATGTCCATGGTCCTCCGAAGATATCGAAGTATGTGTTTAACACCATTTCCAATGTCTTTTTGTTGGGGAGGAACTGAATCTTGCCAGTAGACTTACTGCAAAACAGATATCTAGTCGAGTATTGTTAGCAAGCTAGATTAGTGCCCCGACTGTACTAAGGTAAGGAGTTTCATCACCAAGAAGCTCTTCATAATTCTCTTGAGGTCAAAATGGATCGGTATTGATGTCAAGCGATCTTACCACCATTGGAGTACTCAATGGATGTGAGTTATCCATGTAAAAACGCTTTAATATCTTTTATGTGTACGTTGATTGATGAACAAACATTCTATTTGACAAATTCTCAATCTGTAGGCTAAGACAAAATTTTGTCTTTTCGAGATCTTTCATTTCAAATTCTTTTTTCAGACACTCAAAAGCTTTTAAAAGCTCTTTACGAGTGCCAACGATGTTCAAATCATCAACATACATATCTATTATAACAAATTCAGACCCCGACCGTTTAATGAAAATGCAGGAACAAACCGCGTCGTTTTTGTACCCTTTCTTTAACAAATATTCACTCAGACGATTGTATCACATCCTTCCTGATTGTTTCAATCCATACAGAGATTTCTTAAGCTTTATTGAACAAGTTTCTCTTGAATCTGTGTATGCTTCAGGCACTTTGAGTGCTTCAGAAATTTTCATGAAAATGTTGTGGTCCAATCAGCCATATAGATAGGTTGTGACAACGTCCATTAGACGCATTTCAAGTTTTTCATGAACTGCCAGATTTATGAGATATCTGAAGGTGATTGAATCTACCACTGGAGAATATATCTCTATATAATCTATGCCAGGTCTTTGAGAAAAACCTTGACCAACGAGTCGGGCCTTATGTCTCACAACTTCACCTTTCTCATTTTTTTCGTACAAAAACTCATTTTTATCCTACTGGCTTGATACCTTCAAGTGTTCGGATTATTGGTTCAAAAATTTCACGTTTTTCTAGTGAAGTCAATTTAGCTTGAATTGCATCCTTCCATTTTGGTCAATCATTTCTCTGTCTACATTCATGAACAAATTTTGGCTCAAAATCTTCTTCTTGTTGCATTATGTCAATAGTAACATTATAGGCAAATACGTTGTCAATCACAACATTATTTCGATTCCACAACTTTCTCGTCGAGACATAATTCATTGAAATTTCATTGTTTTCAGAAGTTTGAACCTCCTCATCATCATGTGTTATGACTTGGGTCTCATCTTGAGAAATTTCTTTCAAGCATGATCATCTTGATCATTTATTCATTTTCTCTTTCAAGGATTTTTATCCTTGGAACCAATTGGTCTACCAAGCTTCAAATGTGGTCTAGACTCATTTACCTTAACAATTTGTTCCGTCGGGATATTAACTCGAATTGGAGCATTAAGAGCTGGAATATGCGATTTAGTAATCCTTGAAAGATTAGTAAATACATCTGGTGGGTGATTTGCAATGTTCTGCAAATAAATTATTTTTTGAACTTCTTGCTCACATTGGTTTGTTCGAGGATCCAGATGAGATAGAGATGATGAATTCCAATCTATCTCTTTTCCCAACATGTTGGGTATACTGATTCATCAAAATGACAATCAGCAAATCTTGCCTTAAATAAGTTTCCAGTCATAGGTTCCAAATATTTTATGATTGAATGAGATTCATACCCAACATATGTCCCCAACCTTCTTTGGGGCCCCATCTTTGTGCGTTGTGGTGGAGCAATTGGGACATACACCGCACATCCAAAAATTCTAAGATGGAAAATGTTTGTCTCTTGACCAAAAGTCAACTGTAATGGGGAGAATTCATGATAATTGATCGGCCTTATGCGCACAAGTGCTGTTGCATACAAAATAGCATGCCCTCATATAGATACATATAACTTTGTTCTAATTAGTAATGGTCTAGCTTTCAATTGCAGATGTTTAATAATGATTCTGCTAGACCATTTTGAGTGTGAACATGCGCAACTGGATGTTCAACTGTTATACCAGTAGACATACAATAATCATTAAATGTCTGAGATGTAAACTCACCAGCATTATCTAGACGGATTGTCTTTATTGTATAGTCTGAAAATTATGCTTTCAATCTTATTATTTGAGCTAGCAATCCCACAGAAGCCATGTTGCGAGTTGATAATAAATACACATGTGACCATCTTGTAGAAGCATCTATCAAGATCATATAATATTTAAAGGGTCCACATGCAGGTTAAATTGGTCCACATATATCACCCTGTATACGTTTCAGAAACGCAGGGGATATAATTCCAACCTTAACTGTTGATGATTTAATGATCAACTTTTCTTGAGAACAAGCAGCACAAGAAAATTCCTTCGATTGAAGGATATTTGGGCTCTTTAAGGTGTGCCCATGTGAATTCTCAATGATTTTGTGCATCATATTAAATCCGGGATGGCCCAACTGGTCATGCCAAATGATAAAATTATTAAAATTAGTTAACCTTTTGTTTACTGTACTTATACTTGTATAGTACAACCTAGAAGAAAGTGCAGGTAATTTTTCATGCACAATTTTCTTCTCTATATTAATTGTAGTAATGTATAGGTATTCAACCTTTCCTTCATTTAGCCGTCTCAACAAGCCATTTTGGCGAATAACTTTGAAATTTAATAAGTTTCTTTGAGACTTACTACAATATAATGCATTATCAATGTTTAATATTGTCCCTCCAGGTAGTAAAAAGGTCACTCTTCAAGAGACCTCAATTAATTTTGTACTACCTGATATTGTGTTGATATATGCCATTTTCATAACCAAATTAGAAAAGTATTTCTTTTCTTTTAATATTGTATGCGTTGTATCACTATCAAGAAAGCATATATCTCCATCACTCATCTTGAATTCAACTGACAACTGGGGATTTCTTTGCTAGTAGCAACTTCGTGCTGATAACGTATTGTAAAGAAAGCTCAAAAAATTATAATAATAAGAAGAAGATAAGAAGTATAAGATAGAGGAGAGAACTTTTCTTATTCAAGTGTGTCTTCCAAATGGTGAGTGATTCTCCATTTATAGTGTTGAGATATCACTTCAAAAGTCATCTAATTAATAGATACATAGTTTTGAAAGTTCTTATCACCTTGGAAGCACCTATACATGAACCCATTTAATAGTAGATAAATCTAATGGATAATCCACATATACTATACAATGTTTTTACAACATGTACTTTTTACAATAACTAGTCAAATATAAATTGTTTTCCTCTTTCTCTCTTTCTCTTTTTATTTTTCTAAAAAGAAACACTTTTCAAAATAAATCGAACAAATCTTTTCATGATTATAAAAGGACTACTAATATTAGATAAGATAGTATATCTCCTTTTGAATTTTTTTTGTGTGAATTTCTATAAGGTGTTCAATATTCATATGGAAGTGGACTATTTCGAATTCGTGCTGCTTAGGGAGGGCCCCATTTGAGGAAAAATGTTTTCTATAAAAAAATATATGTTATATATTCGAAACTCAAATTCGAGATTTCTGATTAAAAAGGACAATAGATGATTGTGCTTTTTGAAATATTTAAGTGACTTAACAACAAAACATGTGATCGATTAGGCATTGAAAATATCTTTAGTATACATTTTATAAGCTAACCGTAGTCACGTTGATTTGTGTAAATACTTTTGTTATATAATACAATAGAGTTCTTATGTACTTCATAACTATCCATTAATATGTATCATATATATACCTTTAAGATATACTATTCAAATGTTGTATACCTTAATAATATACAATAATGTGCAACTATTTTGCTATTATATACCTTCTGGATATATAACTATTTAAATTGTATATATTTCAAAAAACTCCGGCCTTGTAATTTTGAGGGGCAAATATTATAAATGGATACATAGTGTTTTATCGAAAAAATGATTTCGAAAAGAGTTTGTTTTATTAGAGGCTATTTTCGACTTTTAGGAGTCGCCATTTAATTTTTTAAGGAAAATCAAGAAAAACTCATTTCCAAAACAACTTAAACAGAAAAATCGTTTTAAAACTTTTTAGGGGGTTCGGGATTCTTATTAGTGTCTTAGGAAGGTGTAAGGCACCTAAGACACTCCGCTAACTTACGATTTTCCGGCGATTAACTATTTGACTATTTTTGTTTTAACCTTTGCGAATTGAAGTTTGAATTTTATCATAATTTACTTAGCCAAACTTTGCAAATTTTGAAATATCTATCTTTTGAGATTCCGTCTTAGTTAAACTTTTTTTTAAACCTTAACTCTCTAAGCAAACTTGCGAATTTTGAAACGTCTATCGATTTAAGATTTAATTTTACGTTTTAAATTCGATAAAGTAAAAGCGTTCGGTGGGGTTTGGAGTTTTCTAATCCTAGACTAACGACATTCGAGTAAAAAGCGTAAGCAAATAATAGAGAGAGAGAGATATTTGGATCCAAGTTTTCGGGTTCTGTTCGCCTTGACCAAAACTTGGACCCACCTGTTTTTTGGGGTTTTGACCCATTTTCTCTTTCGTACCTGTCCTAATCTAAACATACAAATATAACAAGAAAGCTAAAAGGGACAAGGGCTTATGCCCATTACAAATAAAATACGAAATAAAATTACAAATAAAATACAAAATAAAATAAAGAGGTCTTCTGATCCGTTTTTGGATTTCTTCAATCTTCAGTCCTTGGAACTTCGAATCCATGCTCCGGATTTGGGTGGGAGACTCGATGAAAGAACTTCCGAGCCTTTATGGCTCCTTCGCAAGTCAAAGGTGGGATGGGGTCCCATAATGGGCTCGAAAGAGGTTTAACATGCCACAAAGAAAACCAATAGAATGAGAATCGGCACCTTAACCAAATAACTAACATAAACACAACTCTCTTCTATCTCCCTTCATGGGCACTTAATTTTAAACTTAAACTTAGAGGAGTAAAATAAGCTTCCAACAGTGAGCATAAAAACAACCCAATATTAACCAAACTTAATTTCCCACAAATGCCATATTAAATAATTAGACAAGAACAATTTTATCCAAACTTAGAAAATAAAGGGAGTAAAACTTCAAATAAAACCAGATCTACCGGGCAGTAAATTAAGCAATAGATATCGAGAAGAAATATAAGACGAGTTGATACACAAAACGATACATGTAAAATAACTTAATAATATCATTTGAGTTAACGGAACGACAAGCTTCAAAATAAAAAAAACAAAGTGTAGGCTAAGGAAAAGAAGACGCAACTACATCATGAGATTCCCTCAATCGACTTCGAAAGGTTAAATTTACATACATAACGATGCTAATGTCGAACAAGGAAAAATCAATCACTATGTGGCCTTCATACGACTGAAAAACTCAACACGAACCTCCTGCAAGCATCTCGGCTCATTCATCTATATGAGATTATGAGATGAGAACTAGGATGTCGAGAGGGAAATGACAACGCAGGTTCATGTATATGCAAACATGTACTGAACAGAAATAGAAATGGTCCATTAGCGACTCACTCAACACTCAACTACATATAAAGAAAGACATACTCGATAAGAAGAAGAAGATGGAATCATATTCGTTAAAGTGTGTGGACTTCTAAACTATCGCCAACGACGTATTTGTTTAAACAGACTAGCTAAACACCTGAGTTGTATATGCCATTTAAACAAACAGCAGGTGACAACAAGCATACCCTGTGATGTCAACCTCAACAGATAGGACTTGAACAAGGAAGAAGAGCCAAAACGAGAACAACTTCAGGGAGTAGGGAGCAAAGAAGAAACCTAGACTGCCTATTAACGACATTTTGTACAAGGACCATACAAAATTTTACATCCCCCGCCCCCCAAAACTGAAACGCATCGAATCGAACTCACAGCGAATGCTAAAGTGAACTTCAGAGGAGAAGCAAGAAACGACGATAAACCTCTGAAGACACATACATTCATACCAAAATGCTATCGAATGAGCGACGACTAATAGTCGGCTCAGCATAGGTACGAAAGGAGGAAAGCAAGGCTTGAAGAAACAAGCGAAAACATGAATACGTACAACTCAACACAACAACAAAGAAAGAAAAAGAACACTTTCCAGAAACATACTAGGACAGGCCATGTATTCAATCATTCGAATGTTCCAACATGCTCGACACAAAAAAAAATGAAGCAGCAGACCAACAGACTAAATAAACAGCATCACAACCAGCAGTAGACACACACTGAAGCAATTGAATAAATATACTTAAACCAATAACAAACGCCAAACTTCCATATAAGAAGAAACAACAAGTTCAGAAAAGTTAATCAAAACTTCTTCAGCAGTCACGACATAAAACGAACCAGAACAAACCCAACAAAGCAATGAGCGACAGAGGGGACCATTTTGAGATGAAAGAAGTCGAGAAGATAGTATAGAGTGGAGGGGTTACCTTTTTAAGTGCAGCGAAACGGTGACGACGAGCAGGCCAAACAGCAACAGCAACGACTTCACCACCTTGCACCGGACTCGAATTTCCGACAAAGAAAAGTGGAATCTGGTCAAGAAAACTTGGACCCAAACGACAAAATGCTATCTGTCGATCGTTGGCAAAGGACGAGAGGTATTTTCTTCACTACGAAGGCAGTTCCAAAGAGAAACGGGAAAGAGCCGAAATATTTTCAAGATTTTTCTCAACCCTCTTCTAAGACAGACGAAAGAAGAACTGAAAACACTTTCAAAGATTTCTCAAACTCAAAATCTTATCACCGCCCAAACTTCAACCTAAAATTTCAACAAAATTTCCAATTCGATTTTTCTCAATAAAAATTCTCTCCAAAATGTCCAACCCCTTTTCTGAAGAAGAGAAGGGGTTTTTATAGAGGAGAACAAAATTAGGTTCTCGAATTTGGGAGGGCGGGAAAGATTCAGGCCTACCATTTCAAAATTTGAAATCTCTTCCATTAATGGAGCAACATCTTTTTTCTGAAAATTTCGCCCTTGCGGAAATGGAAAAAGGGAGGGGAATGGCTGGGATCACTCCAATCGTCCTTGAGGTGAGATGTGGATTGATCTCGAGCCCCCAAGGACGAAAACGCGTCTGGCAAAGACGAAATGCAGGTCTGCCACAGCCCCAAAAGCACTGTACACGGTACGATGGGTTGAAGAAGGAAACGTTGGGGGAGGGAGAAGTCGCGTGGGGAGATGAGAAACGCGATTGGGGCTGCTTTTGTACGCAGCTTCTGCGTTTTGTTTTTTTTTCCTGTTCTTTTCTGGGTTTTCTGGCTTGGGGAGAGACGCAGGGGGGAGAGAGCGTGGGGGGTCGCATTTTCCATTTTGGGGGTCTGTTCTTTTGCATTTTTTTTCTTTTGCAGGGATTTCGTTTGCAGGGGGGATCGCCTGGGATTTGGGGAAGAAGGAAAGGGGGAAAGGGATTTGGGTCGAGGCGGGTCAAAGAGTTGGACGGGTTTGAATATTAAAGTGGGAGATGGGTTGGGTTAATAATTAAAGGGGTTGGGCCGCCGGGAATTGGGTCATTGGATTTGGGTTGAAAGGAATTTGGGCTTGGGATTAATGATTGGGGTAAATGTTGGGCTGAAATTGGAATGGATTGTTAAAAAAATGTAAAAAGAATTCAATTTAAATAATAGCCAATTGATTTAAACAAAAATGAATTTGGTGTAAATTTATTAACGAGCTTATTTATTTAGTAACATAACCATTTAAACTGTAAAAAATAGTGCTTCAAAGGCATAATTATAATTTAGATTAAACTAGTTTAATAAAACATTTAAATGTATTTTGATGGTTTTTGAATAATCATAAGATATACTAATTATATACATAATTATGTGAGTAATATATTATCAAAAATTACGTTAAAACGTATTCGAAGTAACATAAAGTTCATGTATTATATTATATTCGTAAAATTTATAAAGCTAATTAATTTAAAATATTTGAAAAATTTAGGAAGCTCGATAATTAATTTACCCCGACGCGGGTCAAAATTTGGGTGTCAACAACTGTCCCTCATTTTACTTGGGTTGATGCAAGCAACTCGAGGAAAATGAAATTGACCGAACCAATTTTGACCAACTCCATTCATTTAAAGGAAGGATTTGGCTAAGGGTTTAGGAGTTATGGCCGAACCCCTGCAAACGGGTTTCCTACATATTTCAGGCTATATGAGAATTCAGGCCACTTGTAGTTCGATAAGTTTGATTTACCGCATGTTTTGAAAGAATCAAAAGCCACCTCGACATCGAATTATGAAGGTGCCGAAATGCTCGAGAATAGAATTCGAGAGCGAATGTTGGAATACAGCCGAGTTTTCAACATTGAATCCGCCTACATATCCTTAAACCTTCAGAATCAGGCTGTGTGTAGTTCGACACGATCAGTGGAAAAGGAAGTCTATTATGCTAGATAACCTTTGGTTTTGGACAAACAAAAAATAAAACGAGTATGAAAAGGAGGCTTGTAACCTCCTAGCCATGAATGTGGAGCTCTTCACATCCATAGGTAAGAACTTACACGGACATAATTTCCAAAACTCTTGGCGAGTTGTCACTCAGACTGGAAACTTGCTTCCGATAAATCGAAACTTCCGGATGCGAGACTGAAACTGACAGAACTAAAGAAAGACCGACATGCCTCGAGAGGGTGGTTTTATTGTGGTGGAAGTCGCTCCTCTGCTCGCGTCCTAAGTGTTTGACATTCCTCTTCGGACTGTGTCCCAGTTCGCTGCTAAGAAAAGTTCCACGTCGTGCTGCATCCTTTTTGATATCGTCCGCACCTGTGTTTTTTTGGAGAATTCATCCTTTTCGAATGCTCTCAACAAAGACTGAGATAAAACTCGTCAGCTTAAAAAATGCAATTAGGATGGGAGACAGTGTCTTTTTACCGTGCCGACAGTTCATTGTTCTCCTCAAATCGACGTCGACTCGATCGGTCTGGCGTCCAGCAAATAAAGCTTATGTCTTGTGTTTCGCAATAAAATCTTCAACGTACTCTTCATTTGATGCTAAAATAAATAAATAGATGTTGATGCGATATTGATGTCTCTTTTGTCGTTATCTTTGATGCTCTTCTTGATATTTATTTTTTCCATCAAAATAAAAGATGCATGTTGAGGCCGATGGATAAATATTGCTCTTTCTTTATCCGTGTATGTCCTCTTGCGGGGCATGAATACCTTTCCGCGATATGTAAATTCCCGTGAGATATGAATCTTCTCGCGATGCATAACTTTTATCGAGGAATGAAATCTTTTCGCGATGTGCAAATTTTGACGAGGCATGAATTCTTCTCGTCGTGCATAATTGTTGACTCGCAATGCATGATTTTCGCAATGCATGATTTTCAACGAGGCATGGATCCTTCTCGCGATGTACAAATTCCAGAGAGGTATAAATTCTTCTCGCGATGTATAAATTTTGTCGAGGCATGAAATCTTCTCGTCGTGTCTAAATTTCAATGAGGCATAAAATCTTCTCGCGATGTATAATTTTTGACGAGACATGAAATCTTCTCGTCATGCATGATTGTTGACTCGCAATGCATGATTCCGTGATGCATGATTCTTCAGTGTGTGAATTCCACGATGCATGAATTCCGCGATGCATGATTCCGCGATGCATGATTCTTCAGTGTATGAATTCCGCAATGCATGATTCTTCAGCAGTATATGACTTTCGCGATGCATGATTTCCGCAATGCATAATTTCGCGATGCATGATTCTTCGATGCATGAATATTTATATCGCCCCCGTGGATAATAACGGCAAGGCGATCTCCAAATAATATATCGACTTGATCGATAATGGTAAAATAATAATAGTATAAGCATCTCTTCTGAGGTAATACATTGTCTTGATCGATAATAATTATCTTGCTTTGATAACGCAATGCAAATAGCATCCTCTATAGAAATCGTGAAATCTTCGCTGAGATTCCTGTTTGATTCACCTTTGAATCTGGCCAGACGCTTTTGCAAATTTCACATTGTTGAGAATGGTTTGACATAAACAAACACATTCACAAGCATCTTGACACAAACTATATGAATTGCCTCCTGATTTCAGTAAGTCACTAATTTTGGAGATAGTTTTCTCCTCTTCGGGAGCTCTCCGTATTCATCCGTCGGGATAATTCGGCCGACTTTAAAGCAAAACTATAAACCTGCATCCACAGAAAAATTGTCAGTTTTAAAACATACTAATCTGTGTCGATTCCTTCTGTTATTGGCTCCTGGTCTTGACATCTCCGGTTGATTTCCCGACTTCCCGACTCTTGATAGATAAGAAAAGATATTGTACACCAAAACAAATGACACATAAGAGGGAAAATTTTTAAAAGAAATGAGAAATCTTTAAGAAATAGTATGTTGAAAAAGTCGCTGCCAAGTCATGTCCTATCAGGCTTTACAAGCTCCTTTGAATCTGACACTTGCTGATGAGTTTCAGAGGCACTCCGGACTTGGAGGGAAAATCGATAATGAAATTTTGAGGCCATCCTCAAAATTTCTGTCCCAGTTTACTGTCCTGCTTATCTTTCCACTGTAACTGAACAGACCGCGGAATTTTTGATATCTTTTCAAAAATTCTGTCCCAGTTGCAGATCTCGAAATGTCTTTAGTTCGATCCGCTGAAGAGGAGACTTCTTCTGGAGAATTTTTGAGTCCCTCTCAAAAATTCTGTCCCAGTTTCTATTGTAAAGGGGAAATAGAACTTACGAGATATATGACCGAGCCCTTGTGGCGCCTACGTATCCCGTTGAGGCAGGAATCAGGTCAAACGTAGTTCCCCTTTAAGGTCGACAAGAATAAAATTTACAAAAAAACCGACCGAGGCTGACAAAGGCCGCCTACGTATCTCATTCTTGAGAATTCAGGTCGAATGTAGTTCAGATACAAAGAAATGATTAAAGGGGGTAAATGGGGTGACCGAAGCCGACATAGGCCGCCTACGTATCTCGTTTTCGAGAATTTAGGTCAGACGTAGTTCGTTACAAAGAGGGATAAGAATTCAAATTGAGCAAACAGAACGATTACAAGTAAATGATAGAAAATGCAAAACGAAACTTTAAGCGTAGTATCTCTTGACAACATCTGAGTTGATAGGCTTGGGCCATACAGTGCCATCCATCTCGGACAGGACCAAAGCACCTCCAGATAGTACTTTACGAACCATGTAGGGACCTTGCCAGTTTGGCGCAAACTTTCCTTTGTACTCGTCTTGATGAGGAAAAATGCGCTTGAGAACCAACTGACCAACTTCAAAATTTCTGGCTCTTACTCTTTTGTGAAAAGCGCGAGTCATTCTTTGTCTATACAACTGGCCATGGCAAACGGCGACCATTATCTTCTCATCAATCAAAGCTAGTTGATCAATCTGTTTGCTAACCCACTCAGCATTGCTTAACTCCGCTTCTTGGATGATCCTTAAGGACGGTATCTCGACTTCAACAGGCACGACTGCCTCTGTTCCATATACCAGCAAGTATGGAGTAGCCCCAGTTGATATTCTGACTGTCGTTCGATAACCTAGCAAAGCATATGGCAACATTTCATGCCAACCTCGCTGTTTGTCAATCATTTTCCTCAGAATCTTTTTGATATTCTTGTTGGCGGCCTCTACAACTCCGTTCATTTGGGGGCAATAAGCAGTTGACCTTCGATGAATAATCTTAAATTGTTCACATATCTCGTTCATCAGATGACTGTTAAGATTTGCACCGTTGTCGGTGATGATGGACTCTGGAACTCCAAATCTGCATATCAGGTTGTTGCGGACAAAATCGGCCACCACTTTCTTGGTTACTGACTTGTAAGAGGCTGCTTCCACCCACATGGTGAAATAATCAATGGCAACCAAAATGAATCTGTGTCCATTAGAAGCGGCCGGCTCTATAGGACCGATGACATCCATTCCCCAAGCTACAAATGTCCAAGGTGAACTCATAACATTAAGTTCGTGAGGCGGCACCCGTATCAAATCGCCGTGCACTTGACATTTGTGGCATTTTTGCACGAATTTGCAACAGTCGTTCTCCATAGTCATCCAGAAATAACCGGCTCGAAGGACCTTTCTTGCCAAGGTAAGCCCATTCATGCGTGTTCCACAAACTCCAGCATGTATCTGTTCAAAAAGTCTCACAGCTTCAGCAACATCGACGCATCTTAAAAGACCCAAATCTGGAGTCCTCCTATACAGGACTTATCCATTCAGAAAGAAATTGAGAGCCATACGACGTATCGACTTCTTTTGATTAGATGTAGCGTCTTTTGGATATGTCCCAGACTCCAAGTATCTCTTTATGTCGAAATACCAAGGCAAACCATCTGGTTCTGATTCAACATGTGAACAATGGACTGGATGTTCCTTCAAGTCTATATCCAGTGGGTTGATGTAATCAGTATCCGGATGTTTGATCATCGAAGCGATGGTGGCAAGAGCGTCAGCTAATTCATTCTGTATTCTGGGAGTATGTCTGAACTCGATCTTGTGAAACCTTTTACACAGATTTTGCACATATTGTACGTAAGGTACAATCTTCGGGTTCTTCACAGCCCATTCTCCTTGAACCTGATGAATCAAAAGGTCTGAATCTCCAATTACCAGTAACTCATAAACATTCATGTCGATGGCCATTTTTAAACCAAGAATACAAGCTTCATATTCAGCCATGTTGTTTGTGCAGTTGAAGCGCAGTTTAGCCGCCATAGGATAGTGCTGACCAGATTCAGATACCAAGACTGCTCCAACACCTTTACCCCTGGTGATTCACCGCTCCATCGAAGAATAATATCCAACCTGGATAAGCTTCGGAGGTATCTTCACCCACAAATGACACTTCTTCATCGTGAAAATACGTCTTAAGTGGTTCATATTCATCGTGGGATTTTCCGCAATATGATCAGCCAAAGCTTGTGCCTTTATTGCCTTCTGAGTCACGTACATGATATCAAACTCACTCAACAGCATTTTCCACTTAGCTAACTTTCCAGTCGGCATCACTTTCTGGAAGATGTACTTCAATGGGTCCATTCTGGAAATGAGATATGTAGTATACGATGACAAATAGTGTCTCAGCTTCTGGGCAAGCCACGTCAGAGCACAGCATGTCCTCTCCAGCAAAGTGTAGCGAGATTCGTACGGAGTAAACTTCTTGCTTATGTAGTAGATAGCCCTTTCCTTCTTCCCTGTCTCGTCGTGTTGATCAAGTACACATCCAAAGGCATTATCCGAAATAGACAAATACAGCAACAAAGGACTCCCTTCTCGTGGTGGAACCAATATCGGTGGGTTAGATAAATAGCTCTTGATAGCGTCGAAAGCAGTTTGGCACTCCTCAGTCCACTTAGTCGGGGCGTATTTCTTCAGCAACTTGAAATTAGGCTCACATACCACTATCGATTGTGCTATAAACCGGCTGATATAGTTCAACCTCCCCAAGAAACTCATCACCTCTTTTCTCGTTTTCGGCGGAGGTAACTCTTGAATCGCTTTGATCTTGGAAGGGTCGAGCTCAATACCTCTTATGCTGACTATAAACTTCAACAACTTCCCAGCTGGGACTCCAAAAGCACATTTGGCGGGATTTAGCTTCAAGTTGTACCGACACAAACGCTCAAAGAATTTTCTCAGGTGTGTCAAATGATCCAAACTCTCACGGGATTTGATTATGACGTCGTCCACGTACACTTCAATATCCTTATGAATCATGTCATGAAAGATAGTCGTCATGGCTCTCATGTAAGTAGCACCGGCGTTCTTGAGGCCGAACGGCATTACCCTGTAGTGATATACCCCCCAAGGAGTAATGAAGGCCGTTTTTTTCTGCGTCTTCTTTATCCACCAAAATTTGGTAATAACCCGCGTAACAATCCACAAATGACTGCATCTCATGTTTGGCACAGTTTTCAATCAGAATATGGATATTTGGCAACGGAAAATATCCTTTTGACTAGCCTTCTTGAGATCTCTGTAATCGACACAAATCCTGATTTTTCCATCTTTCTTGGCGACCGGAACGACATTGGCCAACCAGGTTGGATATTGCGTTACTTCCACCAATCGAGACTCTATCTGCTTGGTGATTTCCTCCATAATCTTCAAACTCAATTCAGGCTTGAATTTTCGAGTCTTTTGTTTCACCGGCTCGAACCCAGGGTTGATAGTTAGCTTATGAGATACGACATCTGTACTCAAACCCTGCATATCACCGACTTCCCAAACGAACACATCCATGTATTCGGCAAGCAGATGAACCAGGCTCTCCTTCTGAGTTTCATTCAGGCGAGTGCTGATCTTAACCTCTTTGACACTTTCTGAATCTCCCAAATTCACCGTTTCTGTCTATTCCAGATTCGGTTTATGTTGATTCTCGAACTGTCAAAATTCTTCTGCCACATAATCCGGTTCCCCACTTTCTTCGTCATAGTCGTCAACCTCGTCGTCATTTGCCTAATTTTGCTCATTTAGCTCATGACATGACATGACATTGGTAGGTTTGTAAGTTACATTACTGAAATCATAAACAGACAAAATTAGGAAAGTAAAATATAACACATAATTAAATAAACAAAGTCAACATAAGGAGTCTTTCATTTAAATCGAACAAAATGCAAACTTGGGTCATGGCACAAGGCCATGTCGCCTTTTAAACATCACAACAAAATTCAAAATCAAGAAAATGCAGAAATGGTGGGTCTCGGGCCTCTTCCGGATGACCACCGATTTTGGTATGCACAAAATAACTCCTTTCTACCACAGAGTTCGGGACATCAGGATCGGCGTGGACGTCCAATTTTGCAGCATCTCCCCTAGTTCAGCATCACGAATGCCAGCTGGCTCAGCCTCCTCCTCGATAACAGTGTTAATCTCCTTGAAAAGGCCACAGATTCCTTCCCCGCTGTCTTCAGGCTCGGCATGCTCCGGGAATGGAAAGGATTGATAGAGAGGTGTGATCACATCATCATCTGTGGGGATGTATCCCAAACCATACTTTGATCCTTGAGCAAGGACAGGAACTGGCTCAATGATCCCTTGGGCATTCCTTCCTAATCCGAAACCTGGTTCGAATCCGCTCTGCAACATTATCGTGGCGATCATTCTGTACATGGCCGGCATGGGAGTCTGCGGGGCCAAGCCCTCATCGGTGGCATTACCAACTCCACCGTGTAGAAGTCTGAACTTTGCGGCGTCTTGTCCAAGACCGGCACCTGCTTACCTGAATGGCTCCTTTCCCCGTGAATAACTAGTTCTTTATTTTTCCATACTAGTTTCATCACTTGGTGGAGAGTGGAGGGGACAGCTCCAGCCATGTAAATGAATGGCCTTCCCAAAAGGAGGTTATAGCTGGTGTCGATATCCAACACCTGGAACTTTTCCTCGAATTCCGCGGGGCCCATTTGGATGGTTAAGTTTACTGCTCCCAACGTGTCTCTCTGTACACCGTTGAATGCTCTCACATTGACCTGGTTTTGCTCCAACTTTCCGAGGTCAAACCTCAACTGCTTCAATGTGGACAAGGGGCATATGTTCAGTCCAGATCTGTCGTCTACCAAAACACGGTTGATGATCTTTCTGCGACATATCACGGTGATGTGTAGAGCTTTATTATGGGCCCTCCCTTCGGCCGGCAATTCATCATCGCAGAAACTGATGCGGTGTCCCCGAATGACTTGGTGAATCATAGCAGCTACATTGTCGCTGCTCGTACCTGAGGGCACATACGTGTCATCCAAGGCTTTCATCAAAGCCTGTTTGTGGGACCAGGAGCTCATCAGCAGGGCCCACAAAGAAATCTGGGCTGGAGTCTTCTCCAAGTGCTTGACAATGGAGTAATCTTTGGGCTGCATTCTCCTCCAGAACTCCTCGGCTTCTGCTTCGCTGATCGGTCTCTTGGCATGATCTTTCTTTTGTCCTCCAAGAGCAAGCTCGTCAGGAGTGAAACATCTGCCAAATCCAGTCATGCCTTGAGCCACAGCCGTTTCTATAACAAACTTGGGTTTGGCGAGAGTCTTTGAGGGCACTAAGGCAACAACCTTTGCAGGTGTCAGAATGACGAACTATCCCTTTTCCCTGACGCTCAAAGAAGCGACAGCCCTTTCCATGTCTTCCTGAACAACAGGAGTAATTCTCTTCGTTTCACGCTTATCTTCGTCAATTTCTATCATGTTGATGTTCCCACCCCCATGATTTGGCAACGGATCGTGTTGACGTTTGGCGCCGCAGGCTGAAGGGAGACCACTTCCTGGTCAATCAAATCCTGGATCTTGTGCTTGAGATTGATACAGTCTTCTGTATCATGTCCAACAGTGTTGGAATGATAAACAAATCTCTGCTCCGGTCTGTAGAATCTGGAATTGACATCCACGGGCTTGGGCCCCACAGGGTGGATGTATCCTGCTGCGGATAATCTTTTGAACAATTTAGTTCTGCTTTCAGCCAACGCGGTGAATCTTCTGGAGGGATTCTTCTCAAACCTGGGGCGAGGGGGATCATACCCGCTCTGTTGAGAGGGAGGGACTTGTTGATAAGTGCAGGCATTTGGGCGTGGAGATTGGGTTCTGGGGTAGGGATTTGTTTGGTAGTTTGGCATTGGAGTTTGTTAATTTGGGAGGGGGCTTTGATATGCTGGAGTTTGTATTTGATATGCAGGGGAAGGTGCTCGATAGCTTGGGCTTGGGGGTAGTTTTGATATACGGAGGGAAAATTTTGGGGAATTTGGGGCGGATTCTAATACGACAAAATATGGGCATCTGGATAAGTGGGGGCGGCATAGTAGTTGCCGGATGATTTGATTGTGGATGATAGGCTTGATGAGACTTTGATGGAGGCTTGGAGCGGTCTTGAGGACGTGTTAAGTTTCTGGGGGCCTTTCTTCCCCCGTATGAGATAGCGGCAACCTCCTCTCTTTTCTTCCTCACCAGTCCGGAAGACCCAGGAGATGCAGACACTCAGTCTATCTTCCCCGACTTCAGGCCATCTTCGATAGTGTCACCCACTTTGACTATCTCGGTGAACTTGGTGCCGATTAATAAGATGACTCTTTCGTAGTACTCGGGTTCCTGCACTCGTACGAACACCTCTACAATCTCCTTCTCAGTCATCGGAGGCCTCACCCTCGCTGCCTCTTTCCTTCATCTGTACGCGAACTCTCGATAGCTTTCTGTGGGTTTCTGCTTCATCTTCTCCAAGGAGTACCAATCCGGGACTATCTCTACGTTGTATGCGAATCTGTCTATAAAATCCTTAGCCAGTGCTCTCCAACTGGGCCATTGTCGAGTTTCGTGCGATGTGAACCATTCCAAGGCCTCACCGCACAGACTCCGGCTGAACAACCTCATCAGCAGGGCTTCATCTTTGCCAACTCCCACGAGTTGGTTGAAGTACGCTCTTAGGTGTGCCATGGGGTTGCCCACCCCTCCGAAGGTATCAAACTTCGGGATCTTGAACCCTTCAGGCAGGTTCAAGTCTGGGTGGATGCATAGTTCTGCGTAGCTTAACCCGACGACGTCTGGAGTGCATTGCAATTCTCTCATTGCCCTCTTGATCTCCTCCTTTATGTCCGCCTTCGCTTCTTCCCTCACCCTCCACTCTCTTTCTTGCTCCTCGTAATGGTCCAACTCAGAGCCGTGCACCTCATGCTCGGCCGGGACGGGGACTTGAAATGTTGTTCTTTTAGGGAGGGGTGGAGCTATGGAAGGGCTTGAGACGTTCTGTGCAGTTTGATAGTTTTGTGGATAATTTTGGGGATTGGTACTTAGGGTCAAGTGGGGATGTGGTGTTTGGGAGTTTAAGGCAGTGGGATTTTGGCTCTGATTTTGGGGTGGTGGGGCTGTTTGAGTATTTTGGGGGTGTGGTGGCATTTGTGGGGGGTTGTTTGGAAGTGGTGAGGGAGTTTGATAGGAGACCAACGCGTATTGGGGGTTTTGGGTTGTCATATCTACCCTAGACGGGTTGTGCACGGGTGCCGATGGACGGTGCTGAGTAGGATCCGAGTTGGACGGGGGGAAGTATGTATGAGGTCTCGCGTTGAGAAAGTTGGGGCCAAACCCGGGCGGAGGCGTGTCTTGGCTTCGTTGCATCTCGACCATCATGTTAGCTATCTGCTACATCAGCTGCGCAATTAGCTCATTCTGCTCTGCCACGGTGGGCTGAGCCACCACGACATCTGTGAGGCTGACTTGTTCATTGTTGTCTCCCATGTCTATATTTGCATTTGGTCCGGGGAAGGAATCTGTAGGACCTTTTGATCTGGTGAAGTAGGGGTGATCTGCCAGCTTTATCGACACAGATCAGTAAAAGGTACCTGAGAGGTGAAACAACTCAAAGGAAAATTTGTTAGTGCATATCCGGAGTACAAAATGCATAATATCGCAAAGAAAACATATGAACACACAAGTCGCTTTGTTTGAGGATATTTTATATTCTTTTTATGAGTTGGGCGTTTTAACCATTCAGCCCACGAATGAGGATGGAAATATATTTTTGAACAAACAGGAGTTTGCTTGTTTTGACATCATCTCGGGAAGGCCGAATCACGTTGAGCTATGATCTTCTTGCAGCTGCTTTTTGGTGCCCGTTGATCTTATCTTCGTATCTCCAAAACATAGAGGAGAATGAAAATTTTTAGTGATAGGGGCCGGGCCGGGAAAGGCTGCCTATGTATCTCACAAGGAGAATTCAGGCCCAACATAGTTTGGATTTAGGATGAAATCTTTTAATTCATTCTTTCATTGCGATTACAAGGGAATTGAAAAACAACATTGAAATTCCGAGAAGACAACATTTTGGTGATTTCTCGTCTTGTGGCTGCGTCATTCCTTTTCTTTCAAACAGTCGGAAATGGAGGCTTGTAAACGATTTCCTCCTCCTCGATTAATTCTTTGTCGGGGCCACTGCTATCTGCTCCCTGGTCACGGGCGAGGTATTTTCTTCCCTTTGGGTTGCTACAAGTCGCCAATTCCTCATCGAGTGACGCACTTCTGGCCAACAACACGACAGTCTCAATATGTATCTTTGCCTCTCTCGCCTTTCCTTCGTGTATCTCCAAATAAAGCAAGTTCAACCTTTTCCTTAGGCTTTCGGTTTCCATCTCAACCTCATTCTTTCTCTTTATCTGCGACGCCAGATCTTCATCCAAGGTCGTGACCGCAGCTTTGTAGATTGCCGTGGTCATGTCTACTCTAAGTCATTCCTCCTTAATCTTCTGAATCTCTCGAGTGACTCGCTCGATCTTTCTTCGCAATTCCTCCACAGTGAGCTCCGTCCGGACGTTCTTGCCTTTGTCCATAGCGGTGATTCAACTTTCCTGAGATGATAGAGCGGTATTTAGGATTTATGGTATAGGAGATGGATTTTTCATGAGAAACTTGAAACTTGGGAATTTGGTCGGACATTTGTAATATTGACTTCTGTATACTCTTTGGAATTTTGGCTAGAAGTGGGTTTACGGATATCCTCATTCAAAGCAACGTAACATATAAATATTTAAACACATATATCGAGTCCTAAACATGCATGTGACCCTTTTGTGCCAAGTAATTGTACCCCCGAAACAAATTTCACTAGATATCACAGCATTCATTACATAATAAAAATCAAACGGGATACATCTTACGAAGGGGATGTAGTGCAAGTACACATATAAAATCAATCCCACGCAGGGGAGTTAAAGGGTCGATGATCCAGCTCCTCTTCTAGCCTTCTCGGATAATGCACTTGTTGGTGAACACGTATGGCTCAGCGAACGCAGCTTTGGAAGATGTCGGTACGACTCGTAAGGTGTTCATCTGCTCATCCAGAATAGTGTCCAAACGCACCAAAAAAGCCCTTGTGTCAGCTAATTCTTGTGACGTCACAGCCATAGCCCTCTGATTTTCCAATTCCCAAAGCTGGTACTCTCGCTCCTTTTGTTGAAATTCCTTCTCTTTCTTATGAAATTCTTGCTCCCTTCGGTCCCACTCTTGCTGAAAATGGTATGCATGAATCTGAAGCCTTGTTTGCACGTCTTTGATTTTCCGACCCGTGCGTGGTGTTGGATCCACTACACCATGCAAATCATTGTGCAACCATGTCTTGTATTCGTCAACATACCCAGCTTCATACCTATCTTCGGTAACCTCCCATTTCATGTTGACACGTCCGGCCCATTCCTGGAGGATAATTTTAGCGAAAGATATTTTGTCCTTCTCATTGTAATCGACAACGAAAGAGCTGGCATCCCCTTGGACGGGTATGATTTGGACTTTCCCAAATTGCCGCATCACTCTTGTCGGGTTGTAAGGACGCAATCCTCTGATGCCGGGAAGGATTAAGAATGGCAGTTTGGCCCCTTGGGCTGCTATCATCTGGGACTTGAAGCTCAGTAACACCCACTGTAAGTCTCCTTCTTTCAAATCATAAAACACCCTTGCCCACACGTCCCTGGTGGTGTGAATTGGAAATTTACAGATACTCAAGTAGAACTCGTAATTATCGAGAGGACTATTTTGACTCGGTTCGGCCAACTCCTGTGGCTGGGGGTTGTCTCTTTTACATAAATGTTCCGTCATCCACCATTGGAGTAAGATGTTGCAACCTTGGAAAAACGGGAACCCATTCTTGCACAGACTCAAGGATCGGTAAATGGGGCCAAGCATCAGTATTTCTTTTCTTCAGATTTTCTACCGACTCCTCTGAACATGGCATTCACCACCATCACTACCCGGGTGTCGATTTCTTTTCCTTCGTCTTTAGGGAACACCATAGTTTCCAAGAGGCATGTAGAGAAAGCGATAGCTTGGGTTTGTCTCCAGGTACTGTAGTCATGAAATTCTTTCGGGAATAGTCTAAAATAATTGTCGTGTCCCCACCTCTCGAAAAATCTCATTAGTGGAATGTCGTGGGTCTTTAACCAATCTGCGTTCACTAGGAATAATATGTCTCTTAGTTCAGTCTTGGTTGGCCTATCTGGTAGGAGAATGTGATGATCAGGACGTTTTTTCCTTTTGCCACACGTCCCAATTGAGTCAAGGCAATCTTTGATTTCTTCTAGTGTGGGCGTTATTTCGACATCTCCAAATCGGAAGACCATCTTCTCATCGTCCCAAAATCGAGTGATGACCTCGATAAACGTGGGCCATACCTTGAAATTCATTATCGAAGGCAGGTGACTCAAGTAAATCGAGATTTCTCTCTTCTGACACTCCTTAAGATATCCCCACCATACTCGAAGAATATCGGGCGCCTGGGTGACCATTTTGAAGTGAAGGAACTGACTTAGCATCTACAAAAACATACAACTAGTTAATTCTCAATCCCCCCCGATACAACAACTAGTTAAACACGCAATACATCCTTCAAATTTAAACAACAAACATGAACGTCCTATCGAGCCGTAGGCTCTTTGGACTCTAGGTGGACTTTTCTAATGGACCCGACACTCCTTGGGTGTCGGGTCGTCTTAGGCCAATGTGCTATTTTTTGGGATTTGGGTTTCGCTCTATCCTAGTTTGACTAAGAGTGGGTTGTATTTAGAGTGGAATGGGTAACCCAAGCGGACTACTTGGGCTGGGACAATTAACGATCGTTGACTATCAAGTAATCAACTACACTCGTCAGGGTGCCCCGAGAAGATTTTTGGTTAACGAACCACTGTGAACCCGCATAATCGTCCTTTAGTGGAAATGTAATAAGTATCGTTTGACGGAAGTATGTATGTTATGCATGCAACAGTTTAAAAATCTAAAGAATTTAAACACTTAAACAATTAATCACAAATAATCAAATATGTTAATCATAGGGTTAGAATCCTCCAAACTCCCCAGCGGAGTCGCCATTTTTGTTTTATCAAAAAAATGATTTCGAAAAGAGTTTGTTTTATTAGAGACTATTTTCGACTTTTAGGAGTTGCCACTTAATTTTTTAAGGAAAATAAAAAAAACCTCATTTCCAAAACAACTTAAACAGAAAAATCGTTTTGAAAACTTTTTAGGGGATTCGGGATTCATATTAGTGTCTTAGGAAGGTGTAAGGCACCTAAGACACTCCGCTAACTTACGGTTTTCCGGCGATTAACTATTTAACTATTTTTGTTTTAACCTTTGCGAATTGAAGTTTGAATTTTATCATAATTTACTTAGACAAACTTTGCAAATTTTGAAATATTTTTCTTTTGAGATTCCGTCTTAGTTAAACTTTTTTTTAAACCTTAACTCTCTAAGCAAACTTGCGAATTTTGAAACGTCTATCGATTTAAGATTTAATTTTACGTTTTAAATTCGATAAAGTAAAAGCGTTCGGTGGGGTTTGGAGTTTTCTAATCCTAGACTAACGGCATTCGAGTAAAAAGCGTAAGCAAATAATAGAGAGAGAGGGAGAGAGAGAGAGAGAGAAAGAGAGAGAGATTTGGGTCCAAGTTTTCAGGTCTTGTTCGCCTTGACCGAAACTTGGACCCACCTATTTTTTGGGTTTTGATCCATTTTCTCTTTCGTACCTGTCCTAATCTAAACATACAAATATAACAAGAAAGCTAAAAGGGACAAGGGCTTATGCCCATTACAAATAAAATACGAAATAAAATAACAAATAAAATACAAAATGAAATAAACAGGTCTTCTAATTCGTTTTTGGATTTCTTCAATCTTCAGTCCTTGGAACTTCGAATCCATGCTCCGGATTTGGGTGGGAGACTCGATGAAAGAACTTCCGAGCCTTTATGGCTCCTTCGCAAGTCAAAGGTGGGGTGGGGTCCCATAATGGGCTCGAAAGAGGTTTAACATGCCACAAAGAAAACCAATAGAATGAGAATCGGCACCTTAACCAAATAACTAGCATAAACACAACTCTCTTCTATCTCCCTTCATGGGCACTTAATTTTAAACTTAAACTTAGAGGAGTAAAATAAGCTTCCAACAATGAGCATAAAAACAACCCAATATTAACCAAACTTAATTTCCCACAAATGCCATATAAAATAATTAGACAAGAACAATTTAATCCAAACTTAGAAAATAAAGGGAGTAAAACTTCAAATAAAACCAGATCTACCGGGCAGTAAATTAAGCAATAGATATCGAGAAGAAATATAAGACGAGTTGATACACAAAACGATACATGTAAAATAACTTAATAATATCATTTGAGTTAATGGAACGACAAGCTTCAAAATAAAAAAAACAAAGTGTAGGCTAAGGAATAGAAGACGCAACTACATCATGAGATTCCCTCAATCGACTTCAAAAGGTTAAATTTACATACATAACGATGCTAATGTCGAACAAGGAAAAATCAATCACTATGTGGCCTTCATACGACTGAAAAACTCAACACGAATCTCTTGCAAGCATCTCGGCTCATTCATCTATATGAGATGATGAGATGAGAACTAGTATGTCGAGAGGGAAACGACAACGCAGGTTCATGTATATGCAAACATGTACTGAACAGAAATAGCAATGGTCCATTAGCGACTCACTCAACACTCAACTACATATAAAGAAAGACATACTCGATAAGAAGAAGAAGATGGAATCATATTCGATAAAGTCTGTGGTCTTCTAAACTATCACCAACGACGTATTCGTTTAAACAGACTAGCTAAACACCTGAGTTGTATATGCCATTTAAACAAACAACAGGTTACAACAAGCATACCCTGTGATGTCAACCTCAACAGAAAGGACTTGAACAAGAAAGAAGAGCCAAAACGACAACAACTTCAGGGAGTAGGGAGCAAAGAAGAAATCTAGACTGCCTATTAACGACATTTTGGACAAGGACCATACAAAATTTTACATCCCCCGCCCCCAAAACTGAAACGCATCGACTCGAACTCACAGCGAATGCTAACAGTGAACTTCAGAGGAGAAGCAAGAAACGACGATAAACCTCTGAAGACACATACATTCATACCAAAATGCTATCGAATGAGTGACAAGTAATAGTCGGCTCAGCATAGGTACGAAAGGAGGAAAGCAAGGCTTGAAGAAACAAGCGAAAACATGAATACGTACAACTCAACACAACAACAAAGAAAGAAAAAGAACACTTGCAAGAAACATACTAGGACAGGCCATGTATTCAATCATTCGAATGTTCCAACATGCTTGACACACAAAAAAAATGAAGCAGCGGACCAACAGACTAAATAAACAGCATCACAACCAGCAGTAGACACACACTGAAGCAATTGAATAAATATACTTAAACCAAGAACAAACGCCAAACTTCCATATAAGAAGAAACAACAAGTTCAGAAAAGTTAATCGAAACTTCTTCAGCAGTCACGGCATAAAACGAACCAGAACAAACCCAACAAAGCAATGAGCGACAGAGGGGACCATTTCGAGATGAAAGAAGACGAGAATATAGTATAGATTGGAGGGGTTACCTCTTTAAGTGCAGCGAAACGGTGACGGCGAGCAGTCCGAACAACAACAGCAACGACTTCACCACCTTGCACCGAACACGAATTTTCGACAAAGAAAAGTGGAATCTTGTCGAGAAAACTTGGACCCAAACGACAAAATGCTATCTGTCGATCGTTGGCAAAGGACGAGAGGTATTTTCTTCACTACGAAGGCAGTTCCAAAGAGAAACGGGAAAGAGCCGGAATATTTTAAAGATTTTTCTCAACCCTCTTCTAAGACAGACGAAAGAAGAACTGAAAACACTTTCAAAGATTTCTCAAACTCAAAATCTTATCACCGCCCAAACTTCAACCTAAAATTTCAACAAAATTTCCAATTCGATTTTTCTCAACAAAAATTCTCTCCAAAATGTCCAACCCCTTTTCTGAAGAAGAGAAGGGGTTTTTATAGAGGAGAACAGAATTAGGGTCTCGAATTTGGGAGGGCGGGAAGGATTCAGGCCTATCCATTTCAAAATTTGAAATCTCTTCCACTAATGGAGCAACATCTTTTTTCTGAAAATTTTGCCCTTTGCGGAAATGGAAAAAGGGAGGGGATCGCTCCAATCGTCCTTGAGGTAAGATGTGGATTGATCTCGAGCCCCCAAGGACGAAAACGCGTCTGGCAAAGACAAATGCAGGTCTACCACAGCCCCAAAAGCACTGTACAAGGTACGATGGGTTGAAGAAGGAAACATTGGGGGAGGGAGAAGTCGCGTGGGGAGACGAGAAACACGACTGGGGCTGCTTTTGTACGTAGCTTCTGTGTTTTGTTTTTTTTTCCTGTTTTTTTCTGGGTTTTCTGGCTGGGTTCCGCGTCTGGGGTTTGGGAGACAAGAATGCGTGGGGGAGGGAAAGAGAGGGGGGAGAGAGAGCGAGAGAGCGTGGTGAGAGACGCAAGGGGGAGAGAGCGTGGGGGGTCGCGTTTTCCAATTTGGGGGTCTGTTCTTTTGCGTTTTTTTTTCTTTTGCAGGGATTTCGTTTGCAGGGGGAATCGCCTGGGATTTGGGCAAGAAGGAAAGGGGGAAAGGGATTTGGGTCGGGGCGGGTCAAAGAGTTGGACAGGTTTGAATATTAAAGTGGGAGATGGGTTGGGTTAATAATTAAAGGGGTTGGGCCGCCAGGAATTGCGTCATTGGATTTGGGTTGAAAGGAATTTGGGCTTGTGATTAATGATTGGGGTTTAAAATGTTGGGCTGGAATTGGAATGGATTGTAAAAAAAATGTAAAAAGAATTCAATTTAAATAATAGCCAATTGATTTAAACAAAAATGAATTTGGTGTAAATTTATTAACGAGCTTATTTATTTAGTAATATAACCATTTAAACTGTAAAAAATAGTGCTTCAAAGGCATAATTATAATTTAGATTAAACTAGTTTAATAAAACATTTAAATGTATTTTGATAGTTTTTGAATAATCATAAGATATACTAATTATATACATAATTATGTGAGAAATATATTATCGAAAATTACGTTAAAACGTATTCGAAGTAACATAAAGTTCATGTATTATATTATATTCGTAAAATTTATAAAGCTAATTAATTTAAAATATTTGAAAAATTTAGAAAGCTCGATAATTAATTTACCCCGATGCGGGTCAAAATTTAGGTGTCAACACATAGGGACCATTTTCTTCGCACTAATCATTGTAAAAGTCCTTTATAGAAAATGAACAAAGAAAACAAATGAGTGCTCAAATCTTCACTCTCTAAAAGTTAACAATTTTAATATTTGTTTTTCAATCAAGCTCATCATACAATAATTACTTATTATTATGGAAAAATGGTTAAAAATATCTTTCAACTTTAATTTATTGTTTAATTTTACCCTCGCCGTTAAAATGAAGTTAATTTTACCCCTTTTGTTACTGATTTCATCAAATTAACCCCTCATTAGACGGAATCCTCAAAATTGACCCAATTTTTTTAGAACTTTATTCCCTATATCTAACCCAATGACCCGACGATATTTAGAATAACCCGATTAACCCTATTTTATCCATTTTCCCAAATTTCCTTTACCCATTTACCCAATCTCTCTCTTTTTCTCCATCAATGGATGAACAAAATGATAATTTAAAGAAAAGACAACCTAGTTACTCTATTAGAATTTATACTAATTGTTGTTAAGTTATCGAATTGAACAACTCCAACAATTGTTGGAACTGTTGGATTTATGTTTTCTGCTTCTTGTTTATAGTGTCGGCATACAAACATTGACTCCAAGTCTTGTTCATGTAAATGTTTATTTTGCTGGCGAGTTGAAGTGTTGATTAAAGGCTTGTCATTTTCTACATTAAGTCTTGCATTTGCAGAAAAATATCAAATACATGAAGGGTATGCAGATAGAGCAACATGTTCTTCACGTCTATCTAAGTTAAAATTGAATACATAATTATGAATGAACTATTCCATTAATCACACTGCAAAATTCAGAAGCACCACAACCAAATTTGACTAAAACTATTGATATTGATCTAAAAGCAAATTAGTTGTTCACAAAGACATAAATGAGATATCAATAGACTTATACCCCTGAATTTCAATGTAGACGATAAATCAATAACCTAAAACGGTAACAGCTCAGTACCTCTAGTTAATCCGATATTTTGTAATAAATTTCAATTAAAAATAATACAGAAAGAAAGTTGAAAGATTTGAAATCAGCAATAAAGAAATTGGGTAAGAGATAGATACTCACAACCCATTGAGTAAAGAAAATTTGGAGGAATGGGTAAATAGGATTAACTGGGTTATTCTAAATAGGGTCGGGTCATTCGATCAAAATAGGAAATATGTTTTTTTTTAAATTCAGTTTAATTTTGAAAATTTCGTCTAATAAGGGGTAAATTTGGTGAAATTAATAATGAGAAGGGTAAAATTAACTTTATTTTAAAGGCGAGGGTAAAGTTAAACAACAAATCAAAGTTGAGGGGTATTTTTGACCATCTTTCCTATTATTATTTATTTCTTCTGTATAGTTTGTCGACTAATACAATAAAACGAGATTTACTTTGTGCTATGTGTAAATTAAAAAGATAATTACTTTAAATTTTTTCATCAATAATATTAATAAAAATCGATATTACGAAAATGACGTATCACAATAAGTTCTATTAATTGTTGGTGGAGCTATATAGTTATAGGGGAAATTTTTTAAAATGACATTATTTTAGTATTTAATAGGGTATAGTGTCAACACTTTCAATATTTAATGGTACTGTCAAAATTTTACCTTATTATGTATTTTAATTATTTTGTTTAATTAAAAAGAATACATAATTTAAATAACAAACAGGAGCTATGTTGATTACCTTAACTGAGACAATTATGATTAAAGAATATGCATAGTTGATGAAGTTGCTAAGCAGATTGGGGTAGATTTGAGGTGTAACAGATTGAAATTTAAGTATAAAGTAGAAGGTAGCATTGCACCTTTGGAGATACACAACGATATGGAAATGAGAGTATATCTCTCATTGAAGAAAGAAGCTCGAGAATTTGCAAAGTACCTTATTTGTGTAACTGTATTTGTGAACGATCGTGATATAAATTATAGAAATCAGTATGAAGAAGATATTGACATGTGTAGTATAAATGGAGGAAGTACTATTGATAACCAAGTATTAGTTATTAGTGCACCATGAGTCAGTACTGAGTTAAGTAACTCTATTATCTGCAATATGAATCATTTTAATGTTTTTTGTATTCATAAATTTGGAAGTATATATCGAATTTTGATACTGATTTAGTCAGTATGTATTTTTATATTTCATAGGTATATTGTATATTTGTATCTATAGAATTGAAATTGTATATTATATTTAATATATCTAATGTATATTGTATTCTGTTTTTTTTTTGTGATAGTTATGTCAATGCACCACATAGTAGTAGCCATATGTGTTTTTTATTTCTCACATTGATACGTATTCAGTAAATTAAGTGCACATTCATATTTTTTATTTGAAATTCGTCTGACGCTTACCCATGCAGTCGTATATCCATATTTGAAGGACAATAGGCATACCGCATATTCTATAATATTGACCATCAGTAGTCAAAACTTTGTTGATACTCTGTAGCAACCACTCAAATACTTTTCTGCCCCAAAGATAATGCATATACCAATCAATTTCAACCAAATCAAAGTGAATTCTAGGGATTCCCAATGATTTCTTCTTGCCTAAATACATAAACATATGAATGAAATATAATATTGCAAACTTAATCACATCATCATCATTGTCAATCCAAACTTTATCATTGAACCTATCGATCAAATAAGATTTACGTATGATCTCATTACCACCAAAGTACTGAACAATAAGTCGACTAGGTTCTTCTGTGTTAAACTTGAAATTCTCTACAATACTAACACAATTTAATTCAGTAATGAGCGCAAACGTCCTAATTGTGAACTTTAAAATAGCTCCATTTACTTTGATTACAAGAGATTGCTTACTACTAACTTCTATTTCTAGTGACATACAACACCTGTTAATTTTACCTTGAGCAACACATTTTTTGATTTCATATATTGACCAAAACACGTACTCTCACAAAACTGTGTATACTGCTCTGGTGTAAGCTTGTCAGTCAAGTGGAATTTAATGTCATGGTTTACTGTACAGTGAATGTGGGGTGCATTTTTTGATAGTTTTTTGCAAGCATAAGAAGTCCCCTGGCATATTGAATTCAAAATAATGAAATAATACTAACATAACACAACAAAAAAATATGATAATAAATAAAACATCAACACAGTTACAACAACATACCGTAACGAACAAAAAAACACCAAATAAAAAATGTAAATGTGCACTTAATTTACTGAATACGTATCAATGTGAGAAATAAAAAACACATATGGTTACTAATATGTGGTACATTGACATAACTATCATAAAAAAAAACAGAATACAAAATACATTAGATATATTAAATATAATATACAATTCCAAGTCTATAGATACAAAAATACAATATACCTATGAAATATAAAGATACACACTGACTAAAACAGTATCAAAATTCAATATATACTTACAAATTTATGAATACAAAAAATTAAAATTATGAAATACAAGAATAAATACTAACTGCGGTACATTGAAATAACTATCACAAAAAAAAAACACAATACAAAATGAATTAAATATATGAAATACAATTCCAAATCTATGGATACAAAATACATAAAACTATGAAATACAAAAATACATACCGACTAAAACAACAACAAAATTCAATATACACTTCCAAATCTATGAATACAAAATACATTAAAACTATGAAATACAAAAATAAATAATAACTACAACAGAATGAAAATTCCATATACACTTACAAATCTATTCGATATTAGTAAATACACAATCAAACTCATAAAATGTGTTACATTGACATAACATACACAAAAAAAAGAACACAAAATACAATAAATATATGAAATACAAAACTACATGCTAACTATAACAGTTAATATAAAAAACATTAAAACTATGAAAATACAAAAATAAATAATAACTATAACAAAATGAAAATTCCATATACACTTACAAATCTATTCGATAAAAGTAAATACACAATCAAACTCATAATATATGTTACATTGACATAACTAACACGCAAAAAAGAACAAAAAGCAGAACACAAAATACAATAAATATATGAAATACAAAAATAAATACTAACTATAACATAATAAAAATTTCATATACACTTCCAAGCGCATTGTAACATGTATTTTTTTGAATCTTAAAAATTACTAAACAAATTAAAATAAACATTCAAGACACACAACATACAAAAAAACACCTCTTCTCCAACAAATTGGTCTTCTTCAACTTCATGGTTATGAATTTGTGTGGGATTTCGCACTCGACGAATTCAGACATTCTTTCCCGTTGTATATCCTCCTTAGATTTAGAAGCGGAACCTACATTGTTGTTTAATTCTTGATTGAAAAAAATTAAATAATGAAAAATCGGAAGAAGTTTGATTATTTTGTCCAATTTCTCTAGTAACTCTCTTGAAAACGTCCATTTAAGAGAGAATTATGTATTCTCAAACCCTAGAAAACGTTTTAAGAAAAACAACAAAAAAAACACTACAATCAGTAAGTAAATAAATTAGAATATGAAAAACATAATACCCAAATCAATGTTAATCTTCAAATCAAATCTTGCAACTAAATTAAATGAGATAATAGAAAATATTAATATATTGAATCGAAAATCTGTGGAATTGATTTGAAAGAATGTTAGAGAGAGAAATTGAAAAGAAGCGTAAGAAAAGAGAAAAAAGAAATCTGGAGATTTGATTAGGAAGAAAGTTAGAGAGAGAAATTGATAAGCGTAAGAAAAGAGAGAGAAAAATTTAAATGACATTAATATCTATTCAATTACATAAATATAGGAAAATGTGTAATTTATGAGAGAGAGAAAAAGGGTGTAAATAATGAGAAAATATTAATAATATCATAATAATTATTTATTTTTAAAATAATGACATGTTTACTAATATTATTAAAGTATGTATATTATCACTAAATAAGTTGATTTTTTTTATTAGTTAGCTAAATTATCCTAGTTATAATTGAGGAGTCATCTCATTCTCTGGGCCAGACCAACCTAAATAACACTGAATGGTCAGCTTCTTTTCTGGCCCAATAAAATGTCAATTACTAACTTTTTATGTACATATAATTGAAGACATAATATATATATTAGAGCCTGTTTGGCTCAACTTAAAAGCTGGTCAAACTGACTTAAAAGCTGATTTTTGACTTATTTGACTGTTTCGCAATACTCAAAATAACTTATTTTAACTTAAAAAAAACTTATTTTAAGCCAAAAGTTAAAAGCTGAGGTAGAGGTGTTTTTTTTTTTTAGCTTATAAGCTGTTTTAAGTTGACCGTACTTTTACCCTTTTGCCCTTAATATTTTTATATAATCCCCAAATTACCCATCCTAACCCTAACATTTTCTTTCATTTTTCTCTTTTTCATTCTCACGCTTGGCAGCTGCTGAACTTCTTCCTCTTCTTCCAAATTTTCGGCTGCTTCTTCTTCTTCTTCCAAAGTTTCGGCTGCTTCTTCTTCTTCTTCTCTTTATCAAGTAAGTTGTTCTTCTTCTGCCTCTTTCGTTTTCGTTCTGTTTTGTACATTTTAATACTGATTTTTATGCTACCTCCGACTCTTCTTCTACCTTTTTCTTTGTTATTAATGGATTCCATACATGGTTTCTCCATTGCTCCTGTTTTGTGTTTCAATTTTGAAAATATAACTTCCGAATTGGTGTTCTGTTTTCTGTGCGTGTTCTCTATGTTTTGAGATGGATATTGAATGTTAATTTACAGTGTTTGATGCCTGAAAAATATTATCCGCTACTGGGTAAAAACAGGTTTATTATCGTTATCCACTATAATCTACTTCATCCACCGCCAACTGTTGTTCCAGCCATAATCATTACCTTTCCATCAAGGCTACTACGCAATGCACCTGTCTCATATAACTCACTCAAAGAAGGTCCTTCAATACCAGAATAATCTTCAGGCACAAAGTAATGTCTTTTCAAGAATCACTAAACTGCAAAAAAAACGAAAAGGTTAAAAAGACAGGTGAAAATAAAAACACTCTCAAACCAATAATAGAAGATAGTTACAAAGACCAATTCTTTATCACAAAAAGACCATCGCATCACACGTAAAAAAAAAATCTAGTTAGCAAAAAAGAGTGCCCTTTTCAGAATCTAGAAAATAGTTACAAAAGAAGAAGCAAAGAATGAATTATCACTGTTATTACAAGGTGGCACAAGAGTTTCACAAAAGGAAGAAATAGTTTGAATTTGAGAAGAAGAGAAGCCATGTGTATAGGCCTAGGGGTGGGCATAAACACCTGAAAACCGAAACACCGAATCGAATCGAAATTTTTCAGAATTTCGGTTTCGGTATTTCGATTTTCGGTTCGGTATTCGGTTTAATTTTTTGTACTTTCAGTATTTCAGTTCGGTTTTTTGTACATATTACTTTGGAATTCGGTCTTTCGTTTTAAACCGAAATCTTATATTATAATTTATAAATTATATTATATTTAATAATTATTAATATTAAATAAATTTTTAAAAAAAAATAAGAAATCCTAAGTCCCTAATACCCTACCATTTTGATTTTTGACTCTTCCTCACTCCCTCATCCTCTCCTCTTCAGCACTTCAAGTTGTTCAACAACTCTTCTTCCTCTTCTTTTCTCCTCTCCTCTTCAGCAGTTCAAGTTGTTCAACAACTCTTCTTCCTCTTCTTTTCTCCTCTTCCTCTTCTACTCTAGCCGGCGTCCACCGTCCACCAGCAGCAGCGTCGCTAGCCGCCGCCCATCACAGCAGCAGCAGCAGCTGCCCAGCACAGCAGGCAGCAGCAACAGCAGCCGCCCAGCCGCCCGCGACAGCAGCAGCCAGCTACCCGCGACAGCAGCAGCCAGTCGCCGGCGACAGCAGCAGGTAGCAACCAGGTGCATGTATGTAATTTGTTTTCAAAATTTCAGTTGTTCTAATTTTATTTTATTTTTTGACTTTTTTCATTTTTTTCTGATTTTGTTTTTGTTACTAGTTATTGGGAATTTATTGTGATTTTATATATATATATATATATATATATAGATGGATGAACAAACAGAATTAAATTTGGGTGTAGCTGATCAAAGTCGAATAAGTATGGCTGATTGTACGAATAATACACCTAGTAATAGCAATGATTTGTCGATTGGTACAGAAATAACAAAAAAAGGAAAGAAATGGATCCTAGATATCTTGTTTGACAACACTTTGAAAAGGTTTTTGAAAACGGTGTATTAGTTAAAGCAAAGTGCTTACATTGTAAACAATATTATGCTGCCAATACAACAAGAAATGGAACAAGTGGACTAAAACAACATTTTACTTATCGGTGTAAAGTGTATAAACCTCCGACTGTTGCACCCGGTATTCAAAAATTATTAAATATTCAAAATAACAATTTAGAGACTTGGAAATTTGAGCAAGAGGTATGTAGGAGAGCTTTAGTTGAGATGATTATTTTGGATGAACTACCTTTTAGTTTTGTTGGAAAAGAAGGCTTTAAGAAGTTTATGAGTAAAGTCCAGCCTTTGTTTCATATTCCTTCTCGTAGGACCATAACAAGGGATTGTTATGAACTTTATGGTGAATTGAGAATAAATTTGAAACAATCTTTAAGAGAAATACAATCAAGAATTTGTCTCATAACAAACACATGTTCAGTGCAAAGAATCAATTATATGTGTTTGACTGCTCACTTTATTGATAGGGATTGGGTGCTTCATAAAAGAATATTAAAATTTTGTCCTATCACTAGTCATAAAGGTGAGCATTTGGCTAAGTCTATTAGTAATTGTTTACTTGATTGGAAGTTGGATAACGTTTTTACTGTTACGGTTGATAATGCCTCTTCAAACGATGTGACAGTTTTAAAGTTGTCCAAAAAATTAGATATGTGGGGAACTAATTTGATGGAAGGTAAGCATCTCCATGTGAGATGTATGGCTCACATACTTAATCTAATTGTGCAAGATGGTTTGAAAGAAATTGGTCCTTCTATAAAAAAAAGGTGAAACAAATGGTGAAATATGTTAGATCATCTTCTTTAAGGGCAAGAAATTTCTTGAAATGTGTTGAAATGCAAAAGATAGAATGTGATAAGATGTTGTCTTTAGATGTGCCTATTAGGTGGAATTCCACCTATTTGATGTTAGACACAACAGAAAAGTTTGAGAAGGCTTTTGAGAGGTTTGATCTTTATGATGGCAATTTTAATTCTTTTCTTGCTACTGATGTTTGTGAAGATGGAAGTATCGCAGGGTCGATTCAATTTGAAGATTGGGGAGGAATGTCACAAAGTTTCTTGAAAAATTTTATGAACTCACTTTGAAAGTTTCAGGTTCACGGTATGTTACTTGTAATGTTCATTTTGAGGATATATGTGAATTTGATGCTTATTTGAAATTATGTATAGCAAGTGATGACCTTGATTTGAGTAAAATGGCTTTGGGAATGAAAGAAAAATTCAAGAAATATTGGGGGACTCCTGAAAAAATGAACAAAATGATTTTTATTGCTTCTGTTTTGGATCCTCGCAATAAATTTGTTTATGTTAGTTTTGCTCTTGAAAAATTACTTGGGGAAGAAACGGAAAATGTAGTGAATACGAAAGTAGAGGCTTACTTGAGGGATTTGTTTGCGATATATGTAAGTAAGTATGGAAAAGGTTCCAAAAGTCAACCATCTTCATCTGACTCATCTGATTCTTCTGGTAGTGGTATTTCTCAAAATATGTCCAAAAATTCTTTGAGAACTAAGTTGCACATGAAGAAACAAAAGAATGATTCTGGAAGTTTAGGTGTTGAATCTGTGTTGGATAAATATCTTCTTGAAGACCAAGAACCTGAATCTGAAGATTTTGATATTTTGAGTTGGTGGAGAGTTAATTCTCCTAGATTTCCAGTACTTTCACAGTTGATGTATTGACTATTCCTATGTCGAGTGTGGCATCGGAATGTGCATTTAGCACCGGCGGTCGAATTCTAGATCCCTTTAGAAGTTCATTGACTCCCAAATGTGTGCATTGTCTTATTTGTGTCCAAGATTGGCTTAGACAAGAAACCAACCTATTTGTGTTGAAGAAAGTTTGGAGTTTCTTGAAAAAAATTGAACTTGGTAAGACTTTTTATTTTTATTTATTTATGGAAAAAATAAAATACTTATTGTGTTGTATCTTGTATGACATGTTTCTTTTTATTAATTATAGAGATGGCAAATAGTGGAAGAAACTCTTCCATTGTTGATCTATGATTGACTTGCAAGCGGTGAGTTTAATACATCATTTATTTAATCATATCATTTTTTAATCTTAAAAGTAGTATTCTAAGTTTCTAATATTTGATTTTATCTTAAAAGGTCCAAGGGTCAAGACAATGAAGAAATAATTTTGTTGGCACGTGACACTTGAAAGTTGAAAGCGATCTCATGGAAGAAAGTCAATAAACTCATTATTGTTGTTTGTTATTGTTGAAAGTAATCTCATGGAAGAAGACAAGAAGTTCAAAATACATTGTTTGTTGCTTATTATTGTTTATTATGAGTTCATGAAAGACTTTATTGTTACTTGTTAGATTGTTATTATGTTGTATTTGTGAAGACATTAACTACAAATCTACAATGCAATTTTTGTTTTAGTGTCATTGTGAATTTCAAATTGTGTGTTTTAGTGATATTGTGAATTTAAAATTTGCGGTGTTAATGCCTAATGACATATTGAAGATTTGAATCATTGATATATTGAAATTTGGTAGTAAATTAGTAATGCACTTCTTTGATTTATTGTCTATTTTTACTTTTTAGCCCATTAAGTTGAAAAATCAAACAAAAAATTGAAAAAATTGTAAAGTTTAAAATTTTAAAAAGCCCACTAAACAGGCCCATTAAAAACCAAAATAAAAACCGAAACGAATTAATAAAAACCGAACCAAATTAACAAAAATCGAACCGAACCGAAATATTTTGGTTTGGTATTCGGTACACAATTTACAAAAACCAAAAAAATCAAAAAAAAAAACCGAACCGAACCGAAATACCGAATGCCCACCCCTATGTATAGCTACTGTTAATTCTTCATCCTTTTAATGAAGAATGACATTCTTTTTCCTTCACCATATTTGTTAGTAATACCTCCGCTTTCTTGTTTTTGAGTTATCCTATAATGTTAGAGGCTAAAAATGAGTATTTATATATATAGTACATATTACAATTGTGGTAGGTTTTGATATATCAAATCCTAATAGGCTTAGGAATCCCTTTCCTACTAATATCAGGATTAATTTTTGTTTGAGTTTATTTCATATTTAATTGAAATAAAATTATAAAATAGGTTATTCGGGATTTTAGTATTGTTATAGTAAAATTATTTTAAGATAATTTGTTCTCGAACCAATGAATCTTAAATCAGCTCCTTCTATTTTTTCTTTGAACTAGTTTAATGTTATTTTAAATTTTCTTATCAGTTTCATCTTCAGATCAATTACACCATGTCTGAAACACAAACTAATGCTAAGTGGGGTAATGATGCTCATCTCAAATTTATAGACTTATGTGAATTAGAGATTAGGAAGGAAATAAACCAAACACTCATTTATCTAAAGATGGATGGAAAAATATGATTAAAGCATTCTATGAAAAAACGGAAAGACATTATACAAATATACAAATGAAAAATCATTGGGATGGCATGAAAGCTGAGTGGACTATTTTTAAGCAATTGATGAGAGGAGATACAGGTATAGGATGTGATGCCACTAAAAATACAATTATGGCAGATGATGATTGGTGGAAGCGAAAAATTAAGGTACAATTTTCACGTTGTTTTATATATCTTTTTATTTATTTTAAAGTTACATTTTTACTTACTTAAATTTGTTGTTTCATTTTTTGTTATAGGAGGATGTTCGATATAGAAAATTTAGGAATAAGGATCTTTCACTGATATGGTTTCGCTATGGTGCATTATTTTCTGATATTGTTGCTACGCGGGAAAGAGCACGTGCCTCAAATCAATCCTAATTTTTTGAAAGTGAGATAGATTATGACGAAGAAAGACAAAATGGTATTGATAATGATGATATGGAGCACTTCATTAATACTAATAATGAAGGGGGTGATGAAAGCGATGATCCAGAAGATATGAATTCTTCTATGTTTCCTAAACCATCAATAAAAAGACCAAATTCAACTGATGGTATTGGAACTAGTAATCAAGTGAAAAAAGTAAGACAAAATCTACAGCTGCATCAATGAAAGAAGATATGCAATCTTTACTAGAGTTAATGTCTAACAAAAGCGCTGCTACATCTCATGCGGTAGATGATCCCACCATTGATAAGTGTATGGATTTTTTGACAAATATTCCCAATATATTTGAAAGGGGTGAAATGTACAACTACTTTGTGAACATGTTTCTTAAAAAAGACATTCGACAAGTGTTTCTTAAGATGCCTATGGATGAAGTTCGAAAGTCTTGGATGGAGTATAACTATTAGTTATACCTTAAGAAAGTGTGAAAATGTGTTGTTATTGAAAAAGTAATTTATTCTTTTATGTTTGACATTATGCTTGTACGCATGAACTTTTTTTATTATCTTGGATTTTGTTTTGGACATTATCATTGTATGGTTAATTTACTTTAAGTGAAGTTTTAATTTATATAAATGTGTTTGTTATGTTGAATTTATGTAAATATATATGTTGTGTTGAATTTACATATAGGTGTTTGTTATGTTGAATTTATGTAAATGAATATGTTGTGTTGAATTTACATATAGGTGTTTGTTATGTTGAATTTATGTAAATGTAAGCAAGTAAAAATATGTGTCATTACTTGTAAAATAATGAAACTTTTATACTTTTGATTTTTTTTTTAATTGAAGATATTTTTATTTGTAGTTAAATGGAGGATTTGGACTTTACCATATCACCTCTTTTAATTGATTTGTTAGATGAAGAAGATGAAGAACTAGAACAAATTAGGAGAGAGCAAAACGAGAAAGAATGGATGTCTCTATGCCGGATAGCAGGTAAATACATTTTAATGTATTATGAAAAATACTTATTCAAAAAATCTTGTCGTACATCAAAGCGTTCCGGATATATATTTATTCAAGAGATATTACAAGGAAATGAAACTCGTTGTTATGAAAACTTTCGGTTAAAGAAGGTGGTGTTTGTTGATCTATCCAAAGATTTAGAAGAAAAATATGGACTTAAGCCCACCCGTGGAATGTCCATAAATGAAATGTTAGGCATGTTCTTAATGACTTGTGCACATCGAGTGGGAAACCGAATGATACAAGATATCTTTCAACATTCGGAGGAGACGGTCCATAGACACTTTCATAGTGTTTTAATAGCCGTTTCTAAACTTGCAAGAGACATTATTAAACCACATTTGAATTATAATGATGGTGTTGGAGCTCACAAGCCATGTAATGAGCGTTATTTGCCTTTCTTTAAGGTAAGTAACAACTTTTAATTTGCTATATTTTGAGTTAATATCTTAAAAAGATCATTCAACTTTCACAACTTATCTGATAAAGTCATTAAATGTTATTTTATATCAATAAAATCCCTTAACTTTAGGGTGTTTATATCAACAAAATAATTCAAATAAATTTATCAATAAAAATATGTGTCTTCAAGAAATTCTATATTTTAAAAATTAATGTTCAATGACTTTGTTAAATAAATTGTGAAAGTTGAGTGATCTTTTAAAATATTAACTCCTATATTTTTTTAGTATTACTTGTTATATTTATTTAGTTCACATGCCTATATTTTTAGGATTGTATTGGAGCACTTGATGACACACATGTCAAAGCTAGATTGCCACAAGATCAATAAATATCTTATATTGGACGTAAAGGTTATCTGATTCAAAATATTCTTGTCGTTGTGGATTTTAATATGTGTTTTACATTTGCATGGGCTGGGTGGGAAGGAGCGGCTCATGATAGTCGTATATTTGGTGAGGCTCTTCGTAGAAAAGAACTTAACTTTTCACATCCTTTAGGAAACAAATATTATTTAGTGGATGCAGGATATGCACATAGAAGGGATATATGGCTCCATACAAAGGAGACAATGTGAGATATCATCTTCCCGACTTTCGTCGTGGTGCAACAAGTCAATTGCGTGAGCCAAGAGGACACATTGAAAAATTTAATTATATGCATTCTTCATGTAGAAATATAGTAGAGCGTACATTTGGTGTTTGGAAAGCAAGGTGGTCTATTTTGCGAGATATGCCTTATTATAATATTGATACTCAAAGGGACATCGTACTTGCTACTATGGCCATTCACAATTATATCAAACAAAAATGCAATGTGGATGATGCATTTCAAACGGCTGAGGATGAGAGATATATTCCATTGGTTGACTCCGAATTTGGCTCAAGTTCAAACACTAACAATGAAGAAAACAATATGGAAGAACAAAATGATACTTATTGGACGGGGCTTCGTGACATGATTGCTAATGAAATTGGTAACGCTTGATGTTTGTATTATTTTAGTTTTTCCACTTTTATGTTAGTAAAGTGTTCTCTTTCATTTTGATATTTGTATTTGAATCAAACAACTTATTTTTGAAATATGAATTATTCTTCTTATAAGAAATTTGTTGATAAAGAAGTATGTGGATGATAGACAATTACTATTCAAATTATATATTATTAAAATGTAAAATAAGTTGCACATATAACTTATATAAAAATTTATATTCCTCTTATAAATAATTTGTGATAATAAAAAAATATGTGAATGATAGACAATTATTATTACCTATGGATGAAACTAAAATAAATCTTAAATCGTTCTTTGATCTATTCAAATTAAATATCTTTAAAATCTATAATAAGTTTATATTCCTCTTATAAATAATTTGTGATGAGAAAGAAATTGTGAATGATAGCAAAATATAATTATTTATGGCTGTAAAATATAAATTAACTAACTTTTATTATGTTAACAGTTTTTAAGGGTATTTCAGACATTTTGATTTAAAAAGTTATTTATCAGCACTTATTTGTCAAACACATCAACAACTTTTTTTTTTAACTTCAGTACTTTTATCCAAACACATACTGCTTATTTTAAAAATAAGTTTCAGCACTTTCAAAAGTACTTTTTTAAAGCTGTTTTAATTAAGCTCATCCAAACGGGCCCTTAGACCTTAAAGTTGGTTTTAAATTTTAATTTTGACCTCCAATTTTCATAATGCACAAACAGACACTTTAACTATCCAACTTTTAAATAAATAAACACATGAGTCCTACATGACAAAATACACGTAGGACAAAAAATGACATGTATGATGACATGTATGACATGTGTGTCTATTTGTTCAACTTTATACAAGTTTAAGCGTATACTTGTGCACACCCAAAGTTGAAGGGCATAAATGTGATTCGAAACCAAGTTAAAGGGCATATTTATGTATTATGTCTAATTAAAATATGTTCTACTCCATCCGTTCACTTTCAGTAGTTATTCTTTTCCTTTTTAGAATCAAATAATAAAAAACTTAATTAGTAATATTTTACGATGAACTTTTTTATTATATTAATATGCAAAAACTAACAATTTGTTGTACTTTTTGTGTAGCTTTTCAATATTTAAATTTTTTTGTTTTACATACAAAATTCTTGTATTCTAATTTTAACTTTCAAAGTGTCAAATTGACTTTCGAAAAACGTAACATGACAATTATAAATAGACGAAGTGTGTAAGAGCCTGTTTGGATTAACTTTTGGTTTATGACTTATTTTTGTTATTTTGGCTTTAAAATAAGTGCTAATAAACATTTTTTAACTTTATCCAAATAATTTAAAACTGTTTAAAAGCTATTTTGGTTTTAAAAAATCTACCTAAAATAAGTCAATCCAAACGGACACTAATATATAAGAGTAGTTCAATATGAAATTTCCTCGAAGTACTGAAGTTTATCATATCACCTTTTCTTTTTTGGTTTCGTCGGTGTTCGATATTCATAATGAAGTCCGACTATTTTAAAATTCACACCGCCTAGGACCCCATTTAGGGGATCGCTACCAAAGATTTTTTTATATCCAAAGTCAAAATTCAAAATTTCTAATTAAAGAAGAAACAACTCCATTTACTACACCACGATCATAATTCGATTAATAGGTGACAGTAGGTAATTACCCTTATATTTAACCTTACTATAATACTACTATATAAACAACGCGGTCAACTTAATATTAATTAATCCGTATACAACTTTTAAAAGCATTTTCTCAAAATACAACTTAGCATTTGATTCATAATTAATCAATTAATTAAACCCAACAACTGTTTGACTAGATAATAATAATAATAACATGGCATTGATGAATCAGCTCATTCATTACATCAGAAAGATACATAATCAGCAAACCTATAAATTCAACTACAATACTTAACTAATATACTAATTTATAAAAGCTATAAAATATGTTAATTTAAAAACAAAAAAGCAAATAAACATAATTAAAAAAAAGTATCCAGGTGGCTATTGGTTTGGGTTTGGGACTTTCATATCTTGGAGGTCTCTAATCAAAATTCCTTAGCCAACAAAAACAATATATTAGCCTTCTCGGTCGAGCTTGTCGCATCGAACTTGCCTAACGTGGATTATCTCTCTTATGTTATTTGCGAGTTATTGCATAAAAATGGAAATTTTCCCCTTGCAAATAGCCGCGACGGATTTCCTTCGTGATTAAAAATATAATGTAAAGAAGGCGTATGCAATATGTTAAAAAACAAGAACACGATAACTTTTTTTTCCAAAATAAAAAAGAAAAGAAAAAGAACTACCATCCAACCCCATGAAGATTAGCTTTAGATGTCAAATTCTCACCATAATTTTGTTTATAGCTCTGAATAAATTCAGGCCTTGCTAATGAGAAATTTGTAACATTATTATTATTATTATTATTATTATAACTAGTACCAATAATATTATTTGTACTAGTTATAATTGGTTCATGTGAAGTTTCATCATTTCTAGCCATGCTATTTTTTTCCCCTTCACTTTCTCTATACTTGTTTAAATAACCTTTTAAAGGTCCAACATAATTTTCAAACCCTAATGTTGTCATAGCCCATACAAGATCATCTCCATTGATGGTCTTCCTCTTCTCTCTTTGACATTTATCCGATGCTTCGCCCGTGATGAAGCTAATGAACTCAGACACACACTCTTGAACGGTTTCTTTAGCTTCTTTCGAGATTTTCGCGTTGGCTGGGAGAGATTTTTTCATGATTCTACTAACATTAGCTATAGGAAGGAACTTGTCTAGTTCTTTAGAGAAGTTATCGGATGTGTTGCTCGATAACGGGCTTTCTACCGAGCTATTTAGGGTTTTTTTCCCGGTCATGATAATAATGATAATGATAATGATGATGTTGAAGTCGAAAGAAATTAAGAGAGGAGATGTGTTAGGAGTTTTTTCTTTGTTTTGTTTTGGGATTTTAGTGTATGTTGGTTTTGGAATATTGAAAGGGAGAGAAGGGGGGTTTTAAGCTAACAATAGAAGGAAAAAGAAACAATAGAAAAAGAGTGGACAGACGGTTTGATTGAGACATAAAAAGGATATATATTAAATTATGAGTTGATTTTCAAATTGTGGATTTCGTTTTAGATATATTTTTATTTGATAATAAATATATTTTTAATCGATAATTTTATATTAAAATTTAACTTACTTACATTCAATTGATACAGTGCAAGGTTTATTTATAAAGATGATAATCTTAATAAGATTATTTTTAACCCGTTTATTAAAGGTGAGATAGATATTAACTATTCAATCATTACTCATTATTCAAATTAGATGTCAGTGGGTCTTGGTTTTTGCATTATATATACGCACATTCTATATATCACGCAATTTAAGCTTAACAAGTAAAAATAAAACCTAAAATTCAAATGAAAAATATTAAAAATTACTTAATTATAGGCAAATAAAAATACATGTGTATACGTTGGTTAGTATAATTATTAAGACTAATTAAAAGAAAAGGTTTGTCTGAATTTCAAATTTAAATAAATTTGAATCTAAAGGAAAAAAAAAAGAAAATATTTGAGCAAAAATTTAGAAAGGTATGTAGGTCGATATGGTTACGTTGGCATTTCATTTGCATTATGCTTAATTATATGGTAATCATATTTTCTTGCATTTAATTTTACTTTGATAATTTTTCTTTTTAGTAGAAAGGTTATCAGAGACAATCTTCTTATTACACAAAAGTATAAAAAAAAATTCATCTTATATAATTAAATTAAATATATTATTATCGTATTTATTTGAGAGAAAACGGACCAAAAAGAATAATAGTGGAGAGGATCTCCATCATATTATAATAATATATACCTTTTTATAAGAAAAAAAATAATAATCTTGTGTTGTGAGCTTTTTCTTCTTGTTTTGGACATGGAAAACTTTGCCACAAACTCCACTATAAGGTGTGTGTGAGTGGGCGGCTTGGTGGAAATTATTATTCATAATATGCTTTAAATATAATGTGACCTTTTGTTTGAGTTGACAAAATTACCAAAAAATTTAGCTCCTTTTGTTTAGCCAAATATTGAAGAATGGCACTAATTAATTAATACTAATTGCTAATTGAGTTTTGACTTATACATACAACTTATGTGTAAAAATTATTATTATTATTATTGATGATGATTTTACCAATAAAAACAAATTTATTTTTCTATTAAAAGTGCTTTTGAATTCACAAAATTGTGGGTTTAATTCCTAACGTTAAAGTTATTTAAAATTATTATTGGTTCTTCTTTTTAATGATTTAAAGCTAGCTTTTGGTATATTTTTGCTTTCCAAAGAGGGTAGGACCAAGAGTTCTTCTACTGTTCTTGGAATCATATCTTTCTAGAAAATTCTTGATTATAAAATAGAGTTCATCTTCTCTTTGTCATCTTTTAATTGAAAGTTTGAGTATTTTAGTTCTTAAAAATTATAATTTTTCAATTCATATATTATTATTTGTCATGATGATTTTTTTTTCTGTATTATGAGTTATTCATGTTTCGGTACCTATTTTTTACAAATAAAGTTTAGCTTCTATATATACACGATTAATATAACATAAAAAGGTTTATAAATAACCTAAAAATAAGGCAAATTTTTTTGAAATTATTTTTATCAAAACATGTTAAAATATATTGATAATGTAAAAAATAAAAATAAAACTAAGACAACGTATACAAGTCAAGTCCAAATATATATAAGCATTCATAATGTACAATAATTCATTGGTAGCTTAGTATCCGTGGACTTTTATGTCCTTTTTAGCTTTTAGTGTGTACAGATAGTTAGACATTTGAATTTGTATAAAATTAAATAAATGCACACGTGTCTTACATGATATAATATATATACAATGTCATGCAGAACACAAAATTGTCGTGTAGAATATCACGTAAGATGAATATGTTAATTTATTTATTTTTATACCAATTTAAATGACTACTTATTCATATCTAAAATTAGAGGCCATAACTACAAGCTCAATCAAAATTAGAATGACATATATTTAGGTATTATGCATTCATATCTAAAATTAGAGGCTATAACTACAAGCTCAATCAAAATTAGAATGACATATATTTAGGTATTATGCGGTAAAATAGTCCTCAAAATTGTAAAATGCATATGGGATAAAGATATTTGATCTATAAAAATATATTGTATGTATTTCCATTTCTAGCTCTACAATTTCCCAAACAAAAGGTATCCAATTACAAGTTTGTTATTCCTATTATTGGAAACAAAATTATATATCTTGCCTATCCATTGGTGCAAGTAAAAAATTGAATGATTTTTTTCTTATTATTTGACATTGGAGGAGACGTTTATGTTCGATAAAAGATTTCATCAGTGCTTCACTTCACATGCAAATGAATATTTTTACAAGATTTGTAAACATCATAGGGTTCAAATTCTTGGATGGTGTTTACATTAAATTGCACAATAAGATAGAAATGGTATCTCTCTCTCTCTTTTTTTCTTTTCTTATTGTGGTGTTCGGATCATGTTACTTTCACTTTGATTAATTATTTCATCAAATACTTGTTACATTATCAATGTAATAATCAAGTGATTCTATCTACTATAACTTCAGTCTAAATGAGAAGAAATCACCTTTTTTTTTGCATTAGTAATTAAACCCTAAACTACAAGGTTTATACTCATTTTATTTAATTACTTGGCCGCACCTTTGAGCGTGTGTGTGACAAGGTATGTATATATGCAACGCTAAGGAAAGAAAAGTAGAAAATAGAAGAAGGAATTGCATAAATTCTTTTTCCCTCCTTTATGTTTATTGGTGTCCCCCCATGGATTCCAAGTATTAAATCAATCACTTAAGGCTATGATTTGACACTAAAATTATATCTTCATACCTAAGTTTATTTGAAGAAGTTAAAAGGTGCAAAAACAAAAAGATGCTAATTATCTTTACTTTATTTCATCTTATAAGATCATGTTTTGAAAAAAAAGAGTTCTTAAAGATATTGCATGACAAGATGTATTGATCATGCTCCACACTAATAGTTGTTCCTTATCTTGAGGCATTTTTGACTTTAGTATATAAAGTTTGTTGAAGAAAGCTAGTTTTATTCATAAATTTGAATTCTATTTGACCCCTTTTTGTTCGGACTCGAATATGAACTCAATGGTCAATCTTTTCTTGGCTTTGAGAGGTCTCATTTTAACTTGAGCAGGTGATTAAGGCTCCAAACAATTTTCATTTCTAGAGTTTCAAATAGTTGAATGGGATTGCAAAATCATCAATTGATTTGAGCCTCTTACATTGTGAAAACAAAAAAGATGACATAAACATGTTATTGTGAATAAACTCAAAACTCAATGTAGCAATAAACGTTAGTATTAAAATTTGTAATACTAACTCCTCTTAGAATTTAATATCATTACCTTCTCGCTTTCCGCATTTTGTTCATAATATCCTACTATCCTTATTCCTAAAACTATCGCTTTTATATGTTAAGACATTCATCTCAACATCCTCATTTATGTAACTTGCATCTTTTGAACGTGAGAGTTCTTGATTGGTCATATAACAAAGTCGGTCCAATCACCACTTTATAAAATTTACCTTTAAGATCAAGTGGTATCTTTTTAGTATAAATTTAAGGAATCCCATAGTGTAATACAATAATTAAATTCTGTCCCGACAAATTTAGTATTTACTAATAATCCCTTAAAATTGTTGTGGCATGATACATTAGTATGTTGTGATACATGGTAAATGATACACAGTAACTTAAAACTGTTAAGATTAAAAGGGGGAAAAACGGAACGTTTAAATTTGTTACCTAAATCAGCTTAAATTACGGTAACAGTTCATTAATAAGCATTAATTCAGCACGTAATTGGATAACAATTTCAAATTTTGAAAATTCAAGATTATATCATCTAGTTTGAAGACATTTTTATAAACATCCAATTATTAAACTTATTGACTGATACATGATAACAATTTTTAAAAACTCGTGATACATAGAAAATCATATGATACACATCAAATTCATTATCAATGCATCGTCTTAACACTATAACACACTGAGTCGATATGTATCAACAAGCACACTTGATGGCGCAGTTATTAAACTTATTGACTCATACATGATAACAATTTTCAAAAACTCTTGATACATAGGAAATCATATGATACACATCTAATTGATGTATCAATGCATCGACTAACACACTATAACACACTGAGTACTTATGTATTAAACTTATTGTCTGATACATGATAACAATTTTCAAAAATTAATGATACATATGGGATTCCTTTACTAAAATTTTTACTAATTTCAACAACATTGGTTGCTGCTTCTTTTCTCTTTTTTGGTGTATTTTGTCAACCTTTAATTTAGATTATTTGCCAAAATCTTTGTTTGAATCCTTCCGAACATTCATAGGATTATGCAAAGACTTTTTTCTATTTTCTTTCTAATTTTCATCGTCCGAATCATAAATCCTTCTATTAGTAAAAGGATTCATTAATATAATGTAATAGAACAATGAACAAAAAAAAAAGAACGGATGATGGAGTAAGAAGAAAAAGAAAACCTAGAGACGTCTGATGTAATATAGCAATGAACAAGAAGAAAAAAATAAGAAAATAAGAACAGATGATGGATTAAGAAGAAGAATAACAACTATAGACGGATGATGAAGTAAGAAGAAGAAGAAGAACCAGAGAACAATGGTCCATTTTTCAGAAATTTCAAATTTTTTGAATTTTGAAATTCAAATTTTCATATTAAATGTTGTGAAACGTTTTTAATTAAAATTAATAATTCAAAATTCAAAAAGTGATTCAGAAGATTAAGTGTTTTAGTGGAGAAAAAATAGGCATGATATTGGGAAAGTGTGTGTTATAGGAGAGAGAAGGCTATGTATCTCTAAACTTCTACTAAAATTAAAAAAAAAGGGAATTATGTAATATTTAAAAAAGGAAAAATTAGAGAATGCTAAACTTATAGTTGTGTATTTAAGTTATTTTTTCATCTTTGTATTACACAAGACTCAAAAAGCAAGTCTCCGCTTCATCCAAGCCACGTCAATATTATGTATGATATCACCGTTGGTGTCCCCACTTTCATGGATGACAAATCCAAGCTACTTAAAGCTATCTCTCTTGGAAATGTGTGTGCATCAAACCTCATTTGCATGTTTGTCTCATGCATTGCAATATCACTAAATTTCCATCAAATATTTATTTAGGTGTTGCTCAACGTGAACTCTTTATCATCTAGAATTTGTCTCCATGCTCCAACCTCACATTAACTCTATTTTGTGTTTCTTCGACCAGTATTATGTCATCCATAAATAATATACATCATGACACCTCATCTTGAATATATTGCATCAATTCATTCATCACCAACATAAATAGGAACGGGTTAAGAATCGATCCCTAACGCAATCCCATCTCAATTGGAAGTGTTTCAGTTCTCCTCTCATAGTTGGGTCTAGATTCTATCATATATGTTCCCTGATATAGGCTAACGGTACAACTCTAGCCTCCTAAAATCTAGAAAGGACTTTTCTCGAGACACAATCATAGGTTTTTAAAATATCAATGAACATCATATGTGAGTTCATGTTTCATTCCTTATATTAAGTCCATCTTTCTTTCCTTCTATTTCTTCACCGATCTGCTCACAAGATGGATGACTTCTGTAGTCGCTCCATAAATTTAGTTCTTAGAAATAGATACATACCCCTTCCCACCCTCATCATTCTCTCTCAAACTGTCATTGAATGGCCTAATAACTTGATACTTATATAATTGCTACAGTTTTGTATATCAGTTTTGCCCTTGTACAAAAATATACCATTATACTCCACCTTCATTCTTCAAACATTTTGGTCATCGATCATAAAAAGGAAATAAAACAATGTGCACACTATGCTTGGAGGACTTGCTAACAGTTTTATGCATTATCTTTCTTTAACCCTTTGAGCGAAATACAGGGGGAAAAAAGGCAGAAAGATTCATGGACCGATCCCATCATCTTAACTTCGTAGAAATTTAGTGATCACCACAAGAACACCTGCAACATCCAAGGTCTCATAGACCGACAATGGAACCCTATTTAATAAACAAAACACATTTATTGTCTATTCTCAAATTGGGCAATCGGGACTGGAGAAAGTCAATGACTTATAAATTCTTAAATCAACCTTCTTAAGATCAAAGGGTCTAGGGTTAGAGTAGGGGGAGCCCTCTATTTCAGGTTTTCTTGTAGTTGAATTATTCGGAACCACAAGAATCCTTAGTTAATCGCTCCATACCTATCATGTATGCGCTCCTTTAAAACTCCTTTGATATTTAATTTGGCTTGGTCACTCTTCCCTTGTTCATTATACTAATAGCACACTTAACCTCTTCAACCTTAATAAACCTATGATGTCCAAAATTTTGATGTCTCTTAGAGTGTTCTAAATCATCCAAACATGCCATGTCTCTGTCCCCTTCTCCTCTCAAGAGTTTGTGAAAGTATGATTGTCATCTTTGCTTAATGAGGGTCTTTTTTACCATTACCTTGTTTTATTCTGCCTCGACACACTTCAGTCGATCCAGGTGTAGGGATTCTTTTTTCTCGACTTTGCGAACTTATACAATTTTTCACCTCTCATTTTGTCCCCTAAATCAATATACAAATATTTGAAAGTTCTCTTCTTTGTTGTCATAACCTCTAACTTAGACTCCACCTTCGCCGCCTTATTAATTTCCTTATTCATCCACTTTTCTTCCTCAATATTACACTTCACTAACTTTGCATAAACAAGTTTCTTTAATTCACTTTACCTTGGACTTCTTCATTCCACCACCAATCCCCTGGATGACCACCAATATTACTCTTAGATATCCCTCACACAAATCTAGTTACTTTCACAGTGTAACTACTTATCTTATTGTACATGTTGCATTGTTTGCACTCTGACTACTCTGTAGGTCCTGATTATCATTAACTTCTCTCTCATTTCCTGAGAGAGGACAGTGTTCAAGCTATCCTATTTGATCATTGATCGCTTATATAAGACCTTCTTTATACTATGTTGCTTAATCTTCAATTACACCATAAAAAACTTATGATGGATACTAAGATTTTCACTTGGAATAATTTTGTTGTCCTTACAACGACCTCTATCACACTTTTGAAAGAGTAAGTAATCTATCAGAGTTTAGCCATCACATTACGGAAAGTAGTCAATGGTACTCTTTTTTTTTTTTTTGAAAAACATAAATTATCTATCATCAACTGTAACGACCCAAAACATCGTTATTTAGGAAAGAAAAATGTCAAGGGAAAATTGAGTCACCATCCCGCCACAAAGGGCCAATTTCCACTAGGAAGACAGCAACAGAGATTGCGTCAGAGCGGAAATGACTGGACAAAACTTAAATAACGCGAAGTCTTATTTTTACCTTTTCTTTAAAACAACAAAAATAGGTAAGGATCACCCCAGAAATCCTGAAAAAGTTGTCGTAGACTTTGGAAAGAATGATAAAGAGATATTTTGCGCAAGGACAATGATAGCTTGCGAATTTTTGGTCAAATCCACCGTCACGAGGTCAGAAACAATAAGTGGAGCCCTAATTTCGTGCAGATGCTTGGCGCCCAGGTAGGCTAAGTTTATTTGATTGAGTAGTTGTAAATTTGTGGTCCACTGCATAGTATACTAATAATTGATGGTAGAATTCATGTGTAGGCTTTCGTGCACTGAAAAAGGAATAGTTGTACATGTTATCCTAGTTATTCCATCCGGATTGTACCTTAGGAGGAAGACTAATCTTGTTAATCAAGGTAAGGTAGGTGATAGTTGATTTTTGTGTGATGTATGCTATCAATTTTTCTTGAATAATGTATGTATGCATATGAATGTTGCGTTATTGATCACACTTTATGTAAGTGAGTATGAATGAATAATTGTATGTCATGAAATAATACTTGATTGTGTAATTTTGATAATGTACATTATGATTGTGATTGTGGCTTGTTGAATGGATTGCGTGTTACGTTCCACACACTAACTGAGGTCGAATGTCACATATCGACATACATATTGAAACGGGTGTCAGGGTCCGACACACTAACTTGGATCGAGTACCATATTCCGGTGACTAACAAATTGAATATGGGTCCCAAGAGAGGACCATTGATATGTCGTATATGCATGTTTATGTGATATTAGGAATGTGAATATGTACACTGCGTCTGAAATTGTTTGACTAAATTGTAACTTTGTGTAATTGTATTAATGTAGTATGCTTGTTTGATGGATATCTGGTTATTGAATGAACAACGAATGACTAATCCTAAATCGAAATAGAATATGGCAAGTGGAGACCGAGGACTCGGGTGTTAATATGTGTTGCTTCGAGATGTGGTCTGTATTAGTGACTGCTAAGCTAAGTACACTAGGTGATAATGGGTTGTAAGTGCTAAGTAGTTGGGTTCTACTCTGATTGGCTGGGAACAATAATAAGCCTTGATAGAGTAAATTTAAGTCAAGGTTTGAGTGGGTTGGTGGAATAAGTAAGGGTATGTCGTGAGTGTTGACTAAGTTAATAATAGTTCTTTTCGGAATTTCCTCTAAGGGATAGGATGATTAAGTATGATCAAGAACTGAGCGAGTAAGGTTTAGAACCTCTAAAGCATTTGGGAATTATAAAAGTGGAGTAATAAACGGTCTTAGTGCATGTTTCTTATTAGTCGATTTCTCATATTATACGGTGAGCATCAGATTGATCGATGATGCCTACCAGTACGTGTTTTTGTACTGATACCACTTGCTATGCCTTTTTGGGCATAGTCTGATTGCAGGTTCTGTGGTGTTTCATAGGTGAAGACGAAGTCAATCTCCAGCAGCTTCTAGTTCTCTTTCCACATTGCGGGAGCTATGCCATTTATAATTTTGTTATACTTGCATTCTTTGTAGCTCTTGTACATGTTTAGACTAGATCTCTAGGGTGTTAATTACTTTACAATTCTTCATTTTGAAACAATTTAAGTTCTTATTTTATACAAATTTCTATGAATTGTCGCTATTTTGGTTTCTCTTAATCTTTCGCATGTTTTAAACGGCTAAAAATGAAGGGTTCTCCTATTTAGGCATTAGAATAGGTATCCATACAACTTGATTGATTTGGATCCTAACGTCAACTCAAAAGCTGTAAAAAGTAAGAGAAAGAAAAATCATTATGAAAAATATTTTCTAAGAGTAAGAAAAATCATTATGAAAAGTATTTTCTTGCAACAAGAGCAACACTTAACAAGGTTTTTTTAAAATTTTCAATACAAAATAATTTTCTAAGAGAATTATTTTTGAAAAGTATTTCCCCCGTACCAAACACTCATGGTTCCTCTTTTAATAAAATCACTTATAATTGACGATTTTAATAAAATCACTTATAATTGACGATTTTAAATTAAGAAAATTCCCAATTAGCATTTTAAAAATTCTGCTTCTCTAGGAGGGAGATGTATGATGAGTCATCAAATAATTAAGTTGGCTAGCTTCTAGCTACTTCTAATAATCTGCCTGATATATCCTCCAGCAAAATTCAATACTTCTAGCCAGATACAATTATATTTTTTATTTAATATCGCTCCATTAATTAAAATTTATATTTGAAATTTCATTTTCAAAGAAATACATTTTATGTTAAGATAATTTTATTCACTAGATTTAACGTATAGCTTTTGATTAAAAATAAAAAAATACTTGTCACTTTATGAAAGTTTTTTGTAATATTATAATACTCTTTTATGTCACTTGGTTAGGGATTTGATGAGCTAACTCTTCAAGTTCAACTGAACTATTAATTAAAAACTTGCACGTTCCATATACTATAATTTACTAGTTTTTCCTAATTATTAGTACTAGCTGTGCTTACCTCTTGTATCAAAATGTGCCAAATGTCAATTTGCTAAAAATAGTGAAGTACATTATACTATCTCTATTAGTTGTCTCTTTAATCAATCCAGCTAAATGTTTAAATAATGTTGTCCATAATAGAACTCCTACTATTATTTATAAAAGGGAGTTGGATCAAAAATATTATTAAATTATTTAAAATAGTTTTATTATATTTTTAAACTATATTTCGATTTAAATATATTATTTTCTCAAATTATAAGGTTAAAAAAGAACTCTTATTATTAACAGGATGTGTTAAACACCACTTGGATGCCATGTGGATATCACATGACATGCCACATAAGTCAATAGAGTTCCACTCATGTCACGTAGAAAATAATTTCCATCGATTTTTTCTATTTCCCTTAAAATTTAGAAACGATTTCACTGAAGAACATAGAATCCCTTTCCCTTAGAACTTATGTATTTTATGAAATCGTTCTAAGGAAATGGAGAAATGAGAAAAAGGGGTTCTATGTTCTTTAGTGAAATCGTTTCTAAATTCTACGAAAATGGAGAAAATTGGGGGAAATTAGGGGTAAGTTTATTAGTCTACGTGTCATGAGTGACACTCTAAGTGGCGTTTAACCGATTCTGTTAATGAGAAGGGTATTTTTGACCCTATAGTTGGACAGTAAGGGTATATTTGAGCCGAAATATACTTCAAAGGTATATATGAGCTATTTCTGATAGTTCAAGGGTATTTTTGACCCTTTTCCGTTTACAAAATAGATGGAGTCTGGATTAATTAAGAATTTACACGTTAAAAAATTTATGAAAATAGTGAAAATAAAATATTGAGATAGATGTATAAACATATTAGAAGCGATAATATTAAGAACATAGATATTCGCCTATTTAGGATAATGTGAGAAAAAAATTTATGTGGTGAACAAGACGAGGAAGGTGAGGCTGAAATAGTTCAGCCATGAGATACATAGACAATGCTCCAGTGAGGAGGTTGACAATGGTATATGATGAGATGTAGAGGTAGAGGTAAACCAAAAAAATATTGGAGACATGATTAGACAGGACGTGATACTCCTATAGCATATCGAGGAACATGACCCTAGTAGAGATGAAGGTCGAGGATTAGGGTAGAAGGTTAATAGATATTCTAGCGTTGTCTAATTTCCCTTATCATTATTTTTATTATTACTCTTTTATTATTTTATTCTTCAATTTCATTATTATTTATTGTTTTTTTTGTTGCTTCAATTGCTATATGATTTTTGTTTCTATTATTTTTTTCTCCTTTATTTAAGCATTACTTTTTTTACTATTATATTAAGATCTACCGAAAACAATCTCACCAAAACTAGATTCAACTTATATGATTTATTTATGGACGAAAAATAAACATTACAAAATAAATGAACTAATGAAGTAGAAAAAAAGGGTAGAAAATTAACAAGGTGGAACAGGATAAAGGGAAAGGATCCAAACAAAAAGCATCTGATCACTTAAAAACAAGTATGACTTTTAGAGAATGAACTATATTTTGACCTAGATAAGTTGGAATTTGTTTGACCAAAACCAAAATTCTTTAAAAATAAATTTTGATTTTTTTTTTGCTTTTAATTAATTACAAACTGGAAAACGAAGAGTTTATGTGGTTTTGATTAATTTTTCTAACAACTGTTAGGATTGAAGATGGATATATAGATTATTATGCAGAATGTTTTACTAATCAGATATTATTATCGTATTATAAGAGATTTAAAATAGCACATCATATAAGTTTTGAGTATACTTTTATGTTTAAAATATTATATATATCAATATAAAATAAAATTTAATTGTAATTTTTTGACGAAAAATATCCCATAAACATTTCATTGACACCATTATATAGCTCTACCCCTGTAAAAGACTACGAGACCTTATAATTTTCCAGCTCAGAACAAAGTGAAGAAAGGAAAAACGAAAAACAAAACAATGATTTAGTGTTTACATATAACATCATGCGTCTAATTATTTTATTTCAACTATTTTATTAACAAATCACTCTTAATAAAATAAATCATCTCAAGATTTGTCACCAAAAATTGGACAATAGACGCTGCCGCATATTTTAATTTAGTGAATACCAAAAGTGGTAAAAAGAATTAGATTAATTAATTAAAACATCAAATTATAATGCTTGTCTTTATATTTTAGTATTTTTTTAAATTATACACTCTTTGCAGGCTTGTATTGCTCTAGAAGTAAATGGAAAATGCTGATGCTCAATCCTTTCCCCTTTATTACGAATTAAGAAAAGATTATTTAAAATATACTTTCTTATTTTATTATAATCTCTAAAAAAATATTAGCTAAAAATTTAATAAAATTTTCTCTTGAATACATTCATATCTTCTATCAGATACATTCTTTTCATCTCAGGTACATTTTTATGCCCCTCGGCCCTCTTAAATACATCCATTTCTTTCGAATATATCTCTATCCCTTCTTAAATATATCATTTTCATTAAGTAATGTATAATTTGCAAAATATATATCTGCAGATTTCTGATATATTCGTAATCATAAATTTTAAAAGATTTTTATTTAACGATAAAGTTTATGTAATTTTTATCCTTATATTAATATCACCTACGAATATTTGATTTTTGGTAATAAAGTTCCACAAAATATATTATTAATAATAATTCAAGAGGTCAAATGCGATACGTGTGGTAGTTTAGTTGACCATATTATAATTTACTTGATTTTCTCTTTGATACGGTTGGCTGACATACTACAAAAAGTTTTTTTTTTAATACTCATATGGTGTGGAACCAATTTATTTATAATGTCAAATGACATAAATTGCTTTTAATTGTGATATTAAATTAACATATCTTGTTTAGTGCTAGGTGGGCTACCATTTCTCAACGTTCTTGGTATTTGAAAGTGGCATATGGTTGCCGGCCACTTTGAGAGCATTCTCAATTTCTTTTTTTCTTTTTATAAAGAATCGTTCGTATCCGTACGAGTTCTGTTATTTATTTTGTTTTAATTTATGTAACATATATAAAATATGGAATCAAACGAATTTATATATGCTTTAAGTTGTTATTCTATATGTTTTAATTTATTCATTACAAGTGAAATTTCGAGATTTAGTAAAAAAATATTGTTATCCATAATATATGTTACTTTCTTAATCTCTGTTTATGTGATACACATTGAAGTTTAGAAAGTAACCAATTCTTTTATGTGATTTTTAGATATTTATGTTAATTATTTTAATTTATAATTATTTAAAATAATTTTCACATAATATATGTTATTCTTTTTATTTCAATTTATGGGGTGTAGATAGTATTTTAAGAATCAATTAATTTTTTAAGAAATATTTCAACTCGTTTATTATAATTTATAATATTTTTTACGTAATTTTTAAATATATAAATTATTAAAGTTTTCTTTTTAATAATTTAATATCAAAATAACTAAATTATCCTTTATTGTAATTTTTATGGCTAAAGTACACTTATCGTGCAAGACCTGTGTGCTTCTAACTATTTATTCTTCTATATAATATATAATATACTATAAGATAAGTTCTTTAAGATGTTGTAATACTTGGGATGTGTTTGGTAAGGAGAAAAACATTTTTAAGAAAATGATTTGGTTGATTAAAATATTTTTTTTAAAACGGTTCAAGTTTTTAAAAAAATGAGGAATGTAATTTCTGTAATAAAACTTTTTAATAAATAAATAAATTTTATACATGACAATTCAAGTTCATTAATCCCCGCCCATTTTGATGATCGTTGGTATAATTTCCTTTTATCTTTAGACTGAGAAATGGGCCAGTCCTATTTCAAAAGATCCTTCTTACTATTATAAAATAACATGGGCTTGAGAGCAAGTTGGCCCATCATCGTCAATAATCAGAAGGAAATTATGGGCTTCAAATAAAAATAAAAATAAAAAGAAGTAAAAGTTACATAAATTACAGTGTTAAATATAATCACTCAAAAATAAATTAATTGTGCTCCATAGCTATAGTTTATTAATCATGATTTGTAGCTATATGTTATAGGAAGGAGAGTGGCGAGCGATACTGGGAGAGGGAGGACAGAGGTGAGTGAGAGAGGGCAGAAAGTGGGAGATAGGTGGATTATATATGTATACCGGTTAGATAATTATATTTATACATATGTATTTGTATATTCTGGCAAGAGAGATTGAGAGAGGGAGGAGAGAGGCGAGCGATATTGGGAGAGGGATGAAAGAGGCGAGCAATATTAGGAGACGGAGGAAAGAGACGAGCGAGAGATGACAATAATTTGTACAATTTGCATCTAGATTGTATAATATAAATTATATAGGCACGTTTGTATAATTCATGTGTGCTGTGTTTTTGTATAATTGAGTAATATAAGTCTGAATTATACAAATATAAAAAAAGTCGAAATAACAAATTGATACAAACATAAACATATAAACTTTAAATAATACAAAATATATTATACAAACTACATTATATAAATTATATTATACAAAATTCGAAAACTACACGTTTATACAAACATTTAAAAGTTATACACAAAAAGGTTGAATATATATGATGAAAAAACCGAACAACCAAAGGAAATCTTCGTCATATACAAATACAAAACATGGGATACAAATACAAATCAATTAAATATTGTTGGTTGTGAATCATACAAATGTGATGAATTATACATATACAAACGCGACTAATTATACAAACTTGAATTCATCCACGTAATTAATAGTTAATATTAGTTGCGAGTGGTAATTATAGCAAACTATAGTTATGATGACTAATTAAGTAGTATAAATTTACTTAATCTCGTAATTTTCACAAAATTACATCACAATCTTATTATTTTTCAAACTATAAAAAATTCTTAAAATTATAAGATCTCAGATACATAAAAAAACTTGTGGATGCATAGCTCAAAGATTTTGAATGATACATTGCTTAATAGGAGAGATATATCCGAGAGGAGATAAAAATGTACCAAGAGGGAATATGAATGTATCCGAGAAACGATAAATATGTTTTCTACGTTATTTGTGTATAAACAAAGGGATTTGAACGTGATCTCTTTCCATTTGTTCTAATTTTAATAGACATAATTACAAATATACTTATTTTTGACAAAAAATAACAAGTATTTTATAAATTTTTAATCTAGACGTGCGCAAATTGGAGTGAATCTACTTTTCAAGGGTGCACTAAGCATGATTTGGATGATTAGCTTCTAGCCTTCTACAATTAATTTAGTGCCGATCCATAACACTATGTAATTAATTAGCTTCATGCTCATCTTCTACTTAAGCTTTTAGCCTTGGTAATTTTGATTGTGCCTTTTTTTTTTTAATCTTTGTAAAACAAATTTCTGATTAATCAACAATTATGGGTGGATTCAATATTCTTTAGACATTACACGTTTGATTTTGGAAATAATTTATCACAATTCATTTGATTTATTAGATTACAAATCTATACTCCTTTTTAGTGGCTTTTTATACATATGAGATTTGAGTCAAAATTATCGAATTCAAATGCATAATCTATAAGTTACTACTTTTCAACAATCCTTAAAGGACACGATGCATCACATGTTCAATTAAAAATAAATACTTTTTATATTTATTTTTACTTGTTCATTTCAATTTTGTATACTTCTTAAAATATAATTATTATCAATATAAATGTATTTTTATAATGAAACTATATATAACAATAAAAATACATTTAAGTACCATAATATAAGTATATAATACAGGAACTAGCTAGAACACTTAATATATTGACATAAATTCATAATAAGTTACGGATACATTTTAATACATTGATAAATGATGAATAACAAGAACTTGTTACAAAATGTATAAGTAGTAGCAAATACATACAAATGCATTCGATACAAAAATATAACCAAAAGCAAATACGACCCAAGTTGACGTGAGGATGGAGGTTGAATATATATATATATATAGGTACGAATGTTGATGATATAAATAGTATAACTAATAAGAAAGACAAAACTGACATGGTTAGATTAGATGGTGCAGTGATGAATTATTTTAAAATTATGTTAAAAATGTTATTTTCAAATGAATTTTATAATGCGCGATCTAAATTTGATCGTAACTCTAATTTGAACTCTGAACCCTAATATTAGAACCTTGGGAATTGACCGTCCAAGGTGAGCACTTTCAATGAATATTATAAAAAGGCTTCAGGATAGAGCATTATTCATCTTTAAGTCACACATAGTACTCTTTTTCACTATTTTGTACTGCCACTGCCCATTCCTCATCCTTCTGTGTCAACTTGATTACTTGAGTCAGAATTGGATAGACCAAGGTGAATTAATTAATTAAGAGCATTTCAGAAATAGTATAAAATAGTGAACAATTTTGATATTCAGCTAGATGATAATTTTAGTATATAAATTTATACATTAAGTTAAGGTTGTGCTTAACCCATTTTTAAAATTTGTAATAATTTATGCATGAAGTATTTTGAAAAAAACTTGCCAAGCTAAAACCAAAAAAGAAAAAGTGCAAGTACTCTTTAATGTAAAATATGTATTAATTTGACTAATTCTTTTATTTTTATTTGAAGACAAAGGTTCGGGAAAAGGGAGTAATATGTTTCACAAAAAATGATCTAGTTTGACTTGATACGGAGTTTAAAAAAATAAAAAGACTTTTGATCGTGTGATCCTAAATAAAAGTGATAACAAATATACAAAATTGCCCTTTAATCTTGTAGCCTTAAACATATCATGTTGAAAATTGTTACAGAAAAAATTTTGTTTGAAACAGATTAAAAAGAAAAGAAGGTCATTCTTTTTTAGACGAAGAATTGAGTATGTTTTACTGTAGGTGACTTTGACATGAAGGGAACTTATGTTCCATGTGAAAGGAGGACTACAATAAAAATGACCATTAGTAGCATTTAATTTTTAATTGCCGTTAAATATGTATTTTTGGCGGTAATTGTCACTCTTTGTATACGTCCCTAAAGCCTTTAGCGACTTTGGTTCTAATGACACTAAACTAATGTCAATAAAGAATTTAGAACTCTTTATTAGTGTCAATATTTAATGGCGTTAAAACTTGTTTTTGTTACAGTGTAGTACTAGTTTGTTTCATAATTCATAGAGAAATTAATATTATCCAATATTATAAAAATTGGCATTATTTATATCTTGTCTATACTCTTTTATCTTTATCAAGCCAAACAGTATATACTTGCCAAAATTCAGAATATCTTTTTAGCCATGTTATTGGCGTGTTGAAAATGAAGAATATATATGGAGTAATATATATACCATGACCATGCTTTTATTTGTCACCATGTTTGGGAGTGGGATGTAGTCAGACACTAATAATTTCATTTTCTGCAACTAGGGTTTAGGAAGGATCGGCTCAAATATATTTAACATTTTTTTTTAAAATAATTACATCAATAAATTTAATTTTAATGTATAAATGTTACAAAAACGTTCATTAACTTTAACACAATTTTATATTTTAACATTTCTTTATCCAAAATTTGACTCCGTCATCGAACACATTAGTGCCTAATATCAAAATTGAATAGAGGCCTTAAACTTTACTTTCTTTTGTGAAGTTTATCATAATTTAACTATATAATTTTTTGAAACATAATATTCAAGTTGTATCAAATTTCTTATAGTAATTCTTCCTATTATATGAATAGTCTATATTTCTCAAAATAATATTTGATATTTTTTTAATTTACCTATGTCTATTATTACTGTATAAAACGTAGGCACGACAAATTCAGGGACCTAAATATCTGATTTTTTTTTGTTTTAAAAAGGCTTAATTAAAAAAGGAGGACCATTTTCTATTATACAAGGAGAATTAAGCACAAACTAGTTCGTCTTGTGCAAAACTCTTAGTAAGAAAACTATTATTTCTTGTTTCTCATATGTAATTAATTGTTCTAAACAGAGGTAATTTAATGAAGAGTTTAATTAAGTTATATATTATTAATATAAATAAAAGATATTAACATTAGAATTAGCGGCATTTCCTTCAAGAAGAGCTCATACTCTTTCAATAATATCATGAGATAATTTTTTTCTGATGATAATAATATTATGATCAAAATGACCCAAAGACCTCTATATAAAACCTCTAAAAAAAAAAAACTCTCATCCTAGTGGATAGCTCTAATTTGAAAGAAGGGACTTTTGATAAAATAAGAAAAATACATTAAAAAAATTAGCATGACCACTGTGCAAGGATGACATACGCACAAGTCGATAAATAATTCAAATAAAAAAGTGTCTAACTTAAAAAATAATGCATGATTACTTTAAAATTTTTATTTATAATAAAAAGTAAATTGTTAATTTTGAACCATTTTTTAAAGTGTTTTAATACGTGGAATCCAACATATTTTATATTGAAACCCTGTTAATAATAATAATAAAACAAATAAAAAATGATATAATATAAAAACTAATAAAACAAGAGGTTTTGTCAATTATTCAGTCAAATGATATTGAACATGTTTTTCATTTTCTTGAAAAATAAATGGATTATTTCTTTGCAAAACTGTGTTCATTTCATACACGATAATTTCACCAAAAATCTCTTTGTGAATTAGGGGAAGAATAAGATCAAATCAAATTTTTAGAGGGATATATCGAAAAACAACTTGGATATGGTTAAATAATATGTGGTAGGTAAACAACAAAATAAATGACTTGAGCAATCTCAGATATGGTACATAAACAACTTATAACCTTTTCATGATAAAATATAAGAGCTAGAACTACAATTTTAGACTTATTAAATGATTAAAAATGTTGGATTAGTCTCTAATAGATACTCTCCTTTGTCACACCCTCCAACGCTATTCAATAATTATATATCAATTAGCAAATCAGAATTTTATAGTAGTCATTTTTGAACATAGTACTCCATAATCTTAATTAACATAACAATGTATAGATGTTTAATGAACACTGTGTATGTGAATCATGAAATTCCTACTACTTTGCAACTTTTACTTCTTCCATTTATAAAGTCAAATTGATCATGTATATGTTTTTCCCCATACAAATTCCATATTTAAGTTGTGGTGAGGCAAAATATTTTATATGCAATAGCGCAGAGCCACACATACTTGAGAGAGGGAATCCACTCAAATATTTTATATTTTGAAATTCATTATAAAAATTCTGATTTCGTTGAGACCTTATAAAATTATTGATGGTTTCTTCAACTATTCTACTTTAGACTACATGGAGTAAATAATTTAATGATACGAAAGAGTCTTATTGTTATTTAACAATATGAGTTTAATTAATATAGTTGAAGGGTTAATCATCAAATCTAATTACATTGTTTTTCACATACCTTTTTTGTTTTTTTTTTTCTTGGAAAGTTGAGTTCCTTCACACGCTTAAAAAGGTAACGACCAAACTATAATTAAAGATAAAAACACAGATTAATCAGATAAAATCATATCAATTCTTCACATCCCTTTTCTTTTAACAAGTGTTATTTTCACATTCAAATGATCACAATTTTTTTTTACGTGTTTCTATTTTAAAATTGAATTATTGGTGATTAATCAATTAGCATTTTGTCATAAATCATCAATAATATGTGTTGCTTTCAAATCCGTTTACCATTTTACAACTATTGCCCCCTCACAATCTTAAGTTCACAAGTCAACTAACATGAATGGTTCCCCTAAGCTTAATTAGTCAATGCGTCAAATTAAATACTTTTTTTGTTCCAAAGTAAATGTTGTCTTGGCGAAAAAATATATTATTCCTAAAAGGTGTTATCTTAAAAGTTCAAGACAAGAAAAGTTACTTATATTTTACAACAATATATATATATATATATATATATATATATATATATATATATATATATATATATATATATATATATATATATATATAATGCACACACTCCGTCTACTTAATAGTATTCAAATTTCAAGAGTTTATTAAATAAAGATAATTCAATAAACTAAATATTGTATTTTTGTAATGAAAATACATCAAACCCTCTTAAACTTGACATGAAACTTACCTTAGTACTTAAACTATATAGGTGTTTGTATGTCCCTTAGCATGTTTGATGTGAATTATTTTCAACTCCTCAACACTAGCCTCATGCGTGTGTTGATACAGCTTGGAACAACGCGTAATTCATCTTTTAACATTTTTTTTAAAAAAAATTTGACCCTCCAACGGTAATATCCGACCCATTTCGTATTTGAAGATCAATCTTCACTTTTAAAGAACTTAATTTCCTCTTCTCCCTCACCAACCCAATCATCCAAAAATGGTGACCTAATTCATAATTTTTTTCTTGATTTTTCTCAAATCTTAGCTCTTCAAACCTAAAAGTTGAATCTTTGAAGGAATAATTGTTCTTCAAAATATAAGATTCAAATCTATTTTCTTTATCTATTAATTTGATTCTTGTTTCCTCCCCTTTTCTTATTATCTGTTTTTTTTCGAATTCTCGTTACTTCTTGCACAAAATTATAGCACACAATGCAATCAATTAATTTGACAAATCTTTTTATGGAAGAAGATGATTATACTATGAAGAAAAAAGTTTATTATAATCATTGACTTGTGATGCGTTTGAAAACATCCTGGACTTCAAATAACCCTAGAAAAAGATATTGATCATGCTTTTATTATGGGGTAAAGATCATTTTTGTTTAATTTTTTTAGCCGATTAAAAATTTGATTAACCACTAATTCCTTCATCCATTTTCATTATTGAAGCGTCCTAGATCTTTCAATTTTTGGTGTTGGAAGGATACAGAAAATATTGATCCGAGGTCAAAATTTATGATTCCTAAACTAATACAGAAATTGAGTGAGCTTGAGAATATAGTAAAATCTTCTTAAACTTAGTCACTGCATTTGAATTGTTTGATATTATTCAAAAAGTTGACAAGTCGAGAAATTTCAAACAAGATGATGATTGTCTAGGTATGAAAATGAAAATATTGCGAGAAGAGGTTGAGAAGATAAAAGTAATGTAGAATAAATGGAGAAGGACGTGGTAGAATGTGCTCTTTTTTTTTATTGTGACTTGTTGTTTGTTTGTGGTTATAGCTATAACTATTGATTCTGGGTGATATATAAGAAGAAAGGTTCAATGAACTTACCTTAAACTTTTGATGTAGTGAGATCAATGTTGGTGTAGTGTAGCACTATTTATGTAGTAATCAATTAGGTGCAAGACTCTTTTGTAATAAATTGTGCGTTCTTCTTATTATGTTAATGTAATTTGCTGATTTGTGTATTTTTTGTGTGTTTTATTTTCAACTGCATTCACATTATTGCAGTCATAACTGCATAATTATACACATAAAAGTAATGCAAAACTGGTTGCACAATTGTTTCAAAAAGAGACAATTAAAATATCAAACTAATGCAATCACAACTACATAATCATTTCAAACATATATCAAACTAATGCAGTCACAACTGCATAATTGTATAATTGTTTCTAAAACAAACATATATCAATGCAGTCACATCTGCAACATAATTGTTTCAAAAACAAACATATCAAACTAATGCAGTCACAGATGCATAATTGTTCCAAAAACAAGTAAAATAGCAAACTAAAACAATCTCCATATCAAACTTCATCATTATTAAACCTTATTCTCCTTCTTTTGTTTTTCTCATCTCTTGAAGACCTTGTTGAGTTACAACAATCTTTTCTTTTCATTTTAAGCGTGATCTTGATTATGATGCCTAAGATGTCCAGTCACTATTGAAGAGTTCATAGGCATTTCGGGCTAGATTCACAAAAATATGTTGTTTTAGATACTTTATAAGTTAAAATTGAAAAGTGTGCAAATAATTAAGACAACTTACATTGTGGATTTTAAAATTATTTTGTATATGTAGTATCGCTATTCCAACTATTCTTGGCCTCTTCCCTCCTCCAGTAGCACCATCAACATCAGTAATAATAGCAGTAGCAGCTACTACAGTTCCTCTACCTATTCCCCTTTTAGATACACTAGTTGCAGTTTCTCTTTCCCTTCCAACTAAATCAGCTCTAGTTCCTCTTCCCCTTCTAGTGGGACCCGAACCATCAAAAGCAACAGTAGTTCTTATTCCGTTACCAATTTCAGTTTCTCTTTCGATCCCTTCCAGTTCCAACTAAACTAGTTCCAATTTTACTTCCCTTTCTAGAAGCACTAGCCTATAACATAAGTTGATAAGCAAAAATATTGGACTGATTACGATGTAAATAACAACTAGATGAATTACTATAAACATTACCTGTTTTGTAGAACTTCTTAGTCGACCTCTTCCTCTCTTTGTGCTTGATTGTGATTTAGTTGATGCTGTAGAAGAATCAACAATTGACCTTGTTGAACTAATCTTTGTTCCTCTCCATTTTCTCTTCCTCTGCCTGCATTAGCTTGATTATTCAGTTGATAGCCCCTCTTATTATGACCCTTTGCATGACAAAGACTGCAGGTCATCTCAACACTTTTATTAGACAATTTTTCTATTTTGTTTTCAATCTTCTCATTTCTTATACAGTTTCTAGGCCTTCATGGTAGTGTGTTTATAATATGTGGTATAACAAAAGGGTTGGTCGACTGTGGCCACATTTCCATGTTAATAAATAGTTGAATGTAGTGATAATAGACCTTGAGATAAGTCTCATTTCTATACCAATATGCAACCTAGTTAATGGTCTCGAACTTTTTAAAAATGAAGTGCAGTTATAGCATGGCAACAAGGTATACCCCTTAGCATCCAAGAACTACAAATACATGTTTGATTGCCTAGATTCACAACAAATGTGTTATCCCAACTGTCTTCAACCTCATGCCATTTAAGATTACACTTCATTAACTTTTTTGTGTTCTCTGTGAATACCATTAGGGCCATTAGAGATATGTATGTTATCAGAGTACCAGAGAACTTCCTTAATTGTCCTATTCTTCTCATCACTTTGACCCTTATTTCTTCAAGCATTGTGATGATAATTTTGTGTCTTGGTCCTAAAATTCATGAATTAAAGCTTTCAACCATGTTGTTGTTAACACTATTACAACAACTAAAAAACTTAAAATATAATTTAGACCACCTCTCTATTGTAGTGCAATAAGTCATCACATATTCTAGTGCCTAACTTCTCCATATGTTTCAATTTTCTTGTCAATTCTTGTTCATATGTAGATTTGACACGTCTCCAAAAATAATTTCTTCTTTCAAACCTTTTCAATTGATAGACCAGTTGGCTAGAACATGTCTTGTACATTGTTTTGCATTTTGTAGAAGCTCTTGAATAGCTTTGTCAATATCCTTTAACAACATTTTAGAATAACATGATATCTAACTTAATGAATAAATGAAAAATAAAATAAATAAATAAATAAATGAAAAGGAAAATAAATGAATAAATGAAAATGAAAATAAAAATACCTTCTACATATCAATAATGATTGTCAATTCTGTCCCATCTCCTAACTCAAGATCATGCCTTACAAGCTTGATAAATCATTTCCAAGTGAATGTGCTTTCAACCTCAACAACTGTCCATACTAGTAGCAACATTTGCTTTGTTCCCAACCTTATAAACAACCACAAATAATTGAACTCTAAAAACACATTTCAAGAAGCAACCATCAAATCCTCTACATCTCCTAACTCCAGCTTTGAATGCTTTCTTTAAAGCATCAAAGCATATGTAAAATGATTGAAACATTTTTTTGTTACCTTCAAAATTTTCTTCACTAAGTCCCACCACACATGTGTTGCTTGGTTTAGTCCTTAAGACCTAATCTCTATAATCTAAAATTCTTTTAAATTTATCCACATGATCACCCATAATTTGTTGCAACACAATATTTCTAGCTTTCCTTGCTACAGTCCTCCTCACATACACATTTAACTCTTTTTTCACTAAAATTTGAAAATGAAAAACTCTAACGTCAGGCTCAAAAATAATTTTGTCTTCATACCTTCTTGATAAGTACTTTGAATTCATCAATTTATTTCTGATTATGTCATTGAATTTGTGTACATGATTATATTTCTTCACCACAAAATCTCCTATTCTTGAAGCAATACTTCCAAACAACAACCATGGACAATCACCTGTACATTTTACCCTCACCCTAGTTGCTTTATTAATATATTTATTTAATTCAACATGTTCTTGAACTGCATATCTAGTAATAACTTCTCTAAGCTACTTAACAATTTCAAAAGCAAGACCAGTCTCCCAAACTATTAATTGACAGGTAGGATAAAAAAAACTTTCTTTTTATTTCTTTTTGCTCTTCTGCTTTTCTTTGTCCTTTTATAGGTAGTTCAACATCATCTTTCTCATTAACTTCTTCATCAGTATCTATTTCAAAACTAACAGCTTCATCTAAATCAAAGTAAGACTCATCTCCGCTATCTTACCCTCTAAAGTAATTTATTTTTTGGGTAAATATTCATCATACTCCAAATCAACTTCTTTTTTCCCTAAATCAACTCCTTCGGATCTAGGGCTCTTTTATTTTAGCAGCCCTTTTCTCTTTCATAAGATTTATAACCTCCTCATGAACATTATTACCGTACTCATCTTCTTTTTTATCAAACAAATCTGCTTTGTCTGAATCATCACTTGCTTCTGTTTCACTTTCCCAATCAGATCCAACTTCTGGAATATCATATGCAACAATGGCAGAAGAAGTACCTCTCAAGTGCTCTCCAACACTAACAGAAGTCCTATTCAAGTCCTCTCCAACACTAGCAAAAGCCCTACCCAATAGTTAACCCAACTCTTCACCCACAATAGGTTCTTCTGGTTGTGCAACCTCTTCAAACCCTAAACGTTCCCTACCCTTAAAAGTTTGACTAGATTTCTTATAAAAAGTAGCATTAGATTCTCCACCCACATCATTTAGATATTCAATTTTAGGTGGAACCACAACAACTTTTTCAACTAAATGAGTCACATAAAGTTCAACAATATCTCCATTTTTTAATTGAGGTACAATACCCATACTATCCTTATAACTTTTAACTTCAACAACATGTCGTCATATAGGTGGTTTAATATAAACAACACAAGCAACACAATTATACCCAATTTCTTTAGCTATATCAACAAATTCGAAGTAGGACAATTTATCATCATCTACATCAAAATAATCAATGACAATACCTCCTTCATACTTAATACGAGGTTTTAGTTGTAGTTTTCCACCATGGTGAAACCTTAAGGTAACATACACATCCATCATCAAACTGAAAAGATAAAAAAAACTAAGATTTACGAAAATCCTAAAATCGATCAAATGCTACAATAATCTAAATGAAGATTATTAACCTGGTAACTTTGTTTCTTCACACAATTCTTTGTTTCTTTCACGAAAATCTTAAACTCCGGAAATCCTTCACGCTAACAAAGAGAAATCATCAGATCTTATGTCTTGCAGATTTAAGATAAGAGAAAAGAATGAGAATCGAGCTTAGTGATTTAGGGATATTTGTTAATAAGTGGGTCGCATTGTATTTTGGGTATGGGTGTGTTTTAAAAATGGATAAGACATTCTTTAAACCCTTAGTAACACGGATCATTGAAATCGTGCGTGCGTAACAATCCCCGGCCTTCAACTGGGCTGGTGTTGGGAGGGTTGAAAATAATTCACATCAAACATGTTAAGGGGTATATAAACACCCTGTAGTTTAAGTACTAAAGCAAGTTTTCGTGCCAAGTTCAGAATTTTTTTATGTATCATCCCTTTTTCTATTGACTGTAATATTTACTAAAATTACATTTATTTTGATTCAATACTATGCATACATAAATAAATTATTTCTTCATGTATCAAATCCATTTTTTTGGTGTGATTCTTCTATTTAAGGTATGTTTAAATTTTAAATTTAATTATTTTACTTTGCCATAATAATTACGAGTTGTTATTATACTATATCATACTATTAGTTTTTTTAAAATAAATAATTGTAATTTTTAATATTTTTGAGAAAATTTTATTTAAAAATAAGTGTCTAATTAAAATTCACGTTTGACAAACTACTCTTTACACGACAAGTCACTAACAATTACACTACTTACAAGTCACTTATATTGTCTCGTAACATATCATTCATTATTAAAATTATGAGTTCTAAGTTATTAAACGCGGTAGGTCTTTCAATACCTTTTCTAATGCACCCTCATATACATCATACCTTATTTATATAGTCTCTCAATTGCTTAAAATTACCCCCAACAAATTTTTATTCCTCTTTTAGTACTTCAAATTTCAACTTTCTTCATTTATCAAATTCATCTTTTTCTGTGTGATTCTTCTATTTGAGGTATGATTTAAATTTTTAAATTTAATTATTTTACTTTACTATTCATAAATTAATTACTAATTGTTATAATACTATATAATATATTAGTTTTTTAAAAAATAATTATCTTATTTTTTCATAGATTTTTGTGAATCTTATTTGAAAATAAGTGTGTGCTAAAATTTCACGTGTGACAAGCTAATAATTACACTATTTACAAATCACTAACACGATCACATGACTTATCAGTCACTGTCACATTTACGATTTCAAATTACTAATTATTGCACTTCTTTCAGTACATTTTTCTACTACATGCTAATATACCATATACTATTTATACAACTTCTTTATTGTATAAAATTATTCTAACATCAACTTTCTTTCGACTATCAAATATCAAATTCATCTTTTATATGTGATTCTTTTATTTAAGGCATGATTTGAATTTTAAATTTA